>NC_056667.1:81637931-81945862 GCF_018350195.1 Panthera tigris | reverse complement strand
AAAATCCAAAATTTGTGAGGCAGTGACTGCCTTCAGTAGCGACCTAGGTACAGATATGAATTTTATCTTATGGATGTTTGCTAGTGTTTCCATGTGAGCATGCAGAAGCTATTGTTTATGGAGCACTTTGCCACACATATAAAAGATTCTTTCCCATGTTAAATACTCCCTACTAGTATGGTAATTAATTATCTTAGAAAATTCTTTCTTTTCAACTTAAAACTTGTACTTTTCTTTTCTCTCCAATATAAATCTCCTGCTTAGCATTGAAACCCTAAAACTTGGCTTTTAAAATGATCATCATTTTTTCCAATGTGTCCTGTACAGTAACTCCAAATAGGGTTTTTGATTGGATCAAAATGTGATATTTTATGCCCTATGCCACACTTTCAGGTAAAAAGGCTTAAAGCAGTCATCCCGGTGTTTCTGTGTAGGAAAATCTCAAGTATCATATTGAATAAATATGGAAAAGACTGATTAATCTCCTACTCTTGCTCCAAATAGAGCCTGAATCCTGAATACATTTTTCATATTTATAGCAGGCCCATTTTCCTCATCACCCTACTTTTCTGTTTTCCTTTGCTTTCATCCCATTGTATGAAGTAATTTTGATTCCATTTTCCCTCATTGGCTTTTGCCCTTGACATTTTATGCAATATTTAGCCATGAAAGCAGTAGCATTTTGAAGGCGAATTTCCAAGGCAAATTATTTCATCCAAGTCTTCCTAAGGCATTGGAAGGACTATAGCTTAGGAAGTCTTTCTTCATGTGAGGCTAGTATTCTGTGACATTTTTATAATGCAGAATACTCATTTTATCTTTATATTGTAAAGATGTAAAATAACTGTACATAAATACAAATTATGTTCACTATAATAAAGTAACACTTAGGTTCTGTATTGCTTTGTAGTTTTCAAAAGAGTAAAAGTTGTATTTTAATAATCTATTAGTGCCTTCCTATTTCAAACAGTTGTTACGAAGAGCAAGTAGGCAGAATGGTCATTGCTGTCCCCATTGTACACAGATGAAAACTGAGGCCCACATAGGGAAGTGACTTGTCTTAGAGCCCAAGTGTGTTCATCTCTGCACCCAAAGACCAGGGATCATTCTGTATATTGCAGTACTTTAGTAGAAAGAGTCATTTTCTTCCAACGTCCTGTAACTTTCCACACCAAATAATACCATACATGTGCTTATGTTTTATTCTTACTGACTTGGCAATTTCGTGTCTGACCTCACTAATCTCCACTTCTAATATGCATGTGGTTGATTTTGTATAGATAGTGTCTTCAGTGACTTGTAACCAAACCAAATTCTGTAAAGATAATTACAGTGAAGCATTGGTTGTGATCTGTATAGACTCCTCAATTTATGCAGATTATAATAACCTTCATTTAACAAATATTTTATTTATTTTAATTGTCTATACATTTATTATTATTTCACAATGAGAAGTAGCCAAGATATTTGTGGTTGTACCTTCCACCAGTAAAGCCTGAAACAGTTCATGAACTCACCCAACCTTGGAAGTTTGAAAACATTATTCATATTTTACAGCTTAAAAGGACTCAGCATGTTCTGTAAATAGGAGGGAAAGAGTTATAATTTGTGACTCAGTCCAATATTTCATCCACAGACTGTGGATGCGATGCCACCTGGTCATAAACCCTGAGGATTTCTAACTGTGAATTTGAAAACAAAACAAAACATATCACTGGAAGGAACCTTATAAATTATCTGGTCCAACCCCATCATTTTACAGATGAGGAAACTGAGGCTCAGAGGAATCATAGCTCCCACAGGTCACAAAACGAGCGGATATTCGAGCTAGGATCAGAGCTCCACCTTCTAACTCTAAAGTGCTATTTCCAGCATTACCTCCCCCAGAAAGATGCCTCCCATGGGGCATTGCTTCTGGAGAATGAAGTATATTAAATTCACATTTGGCTGCTAATCATTTTCTCAGCAGCTCTATGGTATTTCATTAACTGCCGCATGTAACACTCTGGCCTTTCACCTGTATTAACTTGAGCTCATTAAACTTGAGGCCAATAATAAACAGGACTGAACTAACACAGATATTTTGCATGGTATGTGTTCAGCATTTTTTTTAAATGGTGTCTACCGTATGAAACATTTTTCCCTTCATGGTTTATGGAATGGGAAAAAATAGGAAGCACAGATTTCAAGGAATGGATTATATGTGTAGTATGCCTCCTTATATCAATCAAAGATATATTAAATACTCATTTTATACAAAGCTTTGTAAGGATTATAAAGAAACGTGAGTGACAGCACAGCAGAGGGTCTAGGCATCTGGCTGACAGAGATTTGAATCCTGGCTCTGCCATTTTTTTTTCTCAGTTTATTTATTTTTAGAGAGAGAAACTGGGAGAACGGCAGAGGGAGAGAGCTCACACTTAGCATGGAGCCCAACGCAGGGCTCTATTCCACGACCCTAAGATCATGACCTAAGCCAAAAATCCAGGGTTGTTCAACTGAACGAGCCACCCAGGCACTGCCATTTATTAATAGTGAGAATTGAAACAAGTTGCTTAGCCTTTCTGTAACTGTCTTCTCATCTGTAAAATGGGACAAGAACAATACCCACCCCACAGGGTTGCAATATAGAACAGATAATGTACTCATGTGCTTTGCAAAGGGCCTGATGTATAGCAATGCTCAATAAATGTGCTGATTTTGATGAAGATAGTGATGGCAATGCAAGTCCTTTCTTCATAGAACTTCTAATCACCTCTCATTACAGCTGTTGTTGAGGAAGTTGATTTTCCCCAAGGTTTCTCCCCACTTCATTTCTACAGAATACAAACAAGCATCCTGCAGAGTGACTATTTAACCCTTAACCAGTTTCCCACCAACATTATTTCATGTTCATTTTGACTGAGAAGTAACTCTTTTGCAGCTCACAGCTTATGCAGCCACCACAAGTCCTTATGTGATTTTGAAAGTGTTTGAGATTCTGACTGAGCAAGGGATGGTGAGAGAGGAGGGGTCATTTGCAGAAAGAAGAGCTGCAAAGAGGTAGAGAGAGAGAGGTCTGTTAGAGAAGTGTTCTGTGTCATAAAGAATGACAGCTGGGTGGTTTTGGGCAGAAGTCACTGTCAGAGTAGGGATGAAGCAGTCAGAGGGCATTGTGGGAGTGAAGATCGGTGTTGGACTGTTGGGGTCAGGGTTCATGGTCATTATTCTTTATTTTCCAGAGTGCCATAGACTCTTAAAACAAAACAAAACAAAAAAATTATAGATCATCTATTCACTTTCCGGCTTCTACCAGAATCCCATCTCTCAACCTTCTGGATCATTATCTTCTTTCTACCACAAGTACCCTCCCGTAAACCACCATAGGGATCTACATTCTGCCACCATAGGGATCTACACATATTGTCAAAGATCCGGTGTCTCCCTACACCCTAAAGAACAAAAATCCAAACTGCTGTGCCCAGAATTCAGAGCCCTGCATAGATTTCCCAGCTGTATCCACTGCTACTCCCCCAGTCATATGCCATATTTTAGCTTTATAAGAATGAGTTCATCCTGTGTTTTTTTTTTAAATTTTCATGCCTTTACTCATCCATTCGTTTATCTTTCTCATCTCTTTCCAGCAACACATACTATTTCTTCCTTTTATAATCTTTCATCACAGTTTAAATTCCTCCTTCACTAGAAAGTCTTCCTTAATCTCTTAGCTGGAATTAATTGCTCATTTGGATCAGGGTTACATCAAACCGTTTGCGCATCTGTTTCTCTACTTATTGTATTCTCCCTTAAAACTACCTAGAGAACCCAGATGTAAGCTGAAATCACTCAGTCCCGTCCTTCTGGAAATTGCTACAAAATCCCTGGAGATTATGTTCTCTAGGTCACTTCCGGCTATAAATTTCCCCTCTCATTGAATTCTGCATCTCCCTCAATCTTACTTCTTGTTGGTTCCTATTCTTTGAGCTATATGCCAACCCAACCATGAAACTCAAGCCTATTTTGCTGATTTTCTTCCAAATTTCTCTCTAAGTCATATAAGTATGTAGGAGACTTATTTAAGTTTTAAGGGTCGGAGAGGAGGATTTCAATTGCAGCAACACAGACAGCTTGACATTGAATATTAGCTCTTCCTCTTTATAAAAGTCCTCCAGCCCTCATACCATCAGGCTCTGCTTCCTTTCTGTCCCTCCCTCTTCCTTCTCTTTTTCTCTTTCCCCCCACCCTCTCCCCGATCTCTCTTCTACCCCTGCTTCAGAATTCTGCATTCCTCCTGCATATTGGTTTGGCCATTTCTTTGTTTTTGTTTCTCCTAAATCATGCCACAGGGCATAATCTCCCAAGCTCCAAGCTAAAGGTACTATTTTAAAAGTTACCGCTTTGGGGCGCCAGGTGGCTCAGTCAATGAAGCAGCTAAGTGTCCAACTTCGGCCCAGGTCATGATCTTGCAGTTTGTGGGTTTGAGTCCCACATCAGGCTCTCTGCTAACAGCTCAGAGCCTGGAGCCTGCTTCAGATTCTGTGTCTCCCTCTCTCTCTGCCCCTCCCCTGCTTCCTCTCTGTCTCTCTCTCAAAAATGAATAAACATGAAAAAAAAATTAACTTACCACTTTAAACAGTGAAGTTTGTTTCTTTAGAGGAAGCTGATAGGCATCATTTAAATATTTCAGCAGAAAATAATAATTTTCTCACCTCACTTTCAAAGACCATGAGTCAGTCTTCCTCTCAAGGCCATAAACTGCTTTTAAAATGAAGCACCTCCTACTTGTCTCTGTGGCCCCAGCACCTGCACTCTGTGGCCAAAAGCAGGTCTTACCTCCTTCATCCTTTGTTAGCATTCCATTAATGTTAGATTTTCTTCTCTTGATTGACATTCTCCCTAACATACATTCTGATGTTATCTCCTCACAACAAAATGTGCTCTGCTTCCCCTTCACAGAGGAAACTCCTCACTCTCCTGTATCTTACTAAACAGAGAGCACAGGGTTAGCAGTCGGCTGGCTCTCCAAGACCTCTTCCAAAGTGGGACCCTTCTCCCTCTGGTGTTTCTCCCACCTGGAGGATTCTCTTCCCGCTTCCTGACCCTCACACCTCCATCTTCACCATTTGCCAACCTATCCTTCAAAACTTAGCTCAGATGTCACCTCTTCTAGAAAAGCTCTGACCCATCAGCCTGGGTTAGGTACACACTGTCATTGCACATCTAGCATCCTGTGTCCCCTCTGCCTCAGCCCTTGTCTCAGGGTACTGTGATTGTTATTAACTATAGGTTCTTTAAGGTCACAGATTGTCTTTTATAAATACCTTTCAAGGCCTGGCTGGCACTTTATAAATGTCTTTGAATTTATGAATCACAGCTGTTGAATAAGTAAGGTATGTTTTACTTCATATAATTTTAATATTAAATGGACCTATTTATATAATTTCTTTCTGAAAGTAATTGTTTCAGGTTGTCTGACATTTCAAATAACCAGCAGAATTGTTAAAATACATTCAAGATATTCATTCACTGATTGGTTAAGTTTCAAAACATATTGTACACCTATTATGTGCTGGATCAAAAACTAACTCTCTAGGACCTCAAGCGGGGACGATGGAGGCATAGGCTAATAGCAATAAGGCAGAAAATGCAGCAGGTGCAGAAATTAAAGTATGCCCAGAGTATTCTGGAGCACTGTGAGGGGCCCCTAACACTGTAGGGAAGGGAGTCAGTTAAGGAGATACTTAGATGCTATGAAACCCAAGCTGAGGCTACAATGCCAAATAGTCCTGTACCCGATGAAAAAGACTGGCAGGGGCTTCCCCAGCAGAGGGGATGTATGAGCCAACATGGAAATACAGAGCATGGTACGCAATGCAATATAAGCAGCTAAGGCTTATGGGAATAAATTGGCAGGCATGCACTTTACAAATGTTATTCCATCTAATGCTTATACCAACATCGTGTGTTAGATACTGTCATTCTCATTTCATTGATAAGGAAAGTTAGTAGCAGAATGGTTAAGTAATTGGCTCATAGTCACACAGCCAGTAAGTGTAAAACTGTGATTTTAATGCAAATTTGACTTCTAAAGCACTTCCCTAACCACTATGCAAATGTTGGCTTTCTTCTTTCACTAAGAAGCATGAACTATTATTGCTTTTGACTGATTCAGACATCAGATAGTTTATCAAAAGTTGCACTCTTAAATTTATCAGATCAAACTAATAGTTATACTTCATTAATTTCATATGCTTTGCATGTCCAACTCCAGTGTCCCCGTTTACACCATTGGGCACCATGTAGTATTATGATAATACGTAGATGGTCCTTTTCTCTTTGCCTGCTTATTGTTTTCCACTGTCCACATTTGATAATATCATGAAAAATTGTTTACTGTTATATCAGCGATTAAGTATTACATGCCAGTTACTCATGGGAAAAATCTGAGTTTCTGACTTTAAGCCATGCTAAAACAAATTTTTGAAATAGAAATCAGGGTCAAATGTAAGCAATTGCTTACTCTTGTAATTGAGAGAAGGGAAGAAGAAAAGTAGCTGAATTCAGACAGAACAAAACAGAGACCTCTCACCTAGTCTCCCATCTTACATCATGCTGAGCTCACAGTGGTTGAAATTAAGGTATTTTAGAAACACACTCAGAGAACCCATGCTCCTAGCAGTTGTTCACCAAATTTCATATTTTAAGTATCTAAAAAGTATCCCATTGCCTTCTGGAGTTTTTTTTTTTTTTTAAGATTAACTCTGAAGTTTTATTTTCCTTTTTCTCTCCAATTAATGGTCATTTGATTGAGATCAAACGGTTTTCCACGAAAAACCATTAGGTATATCATTCCTTTAGATAACTACAATAACCATGAACACTTAATAAATAATTAGGTATGACACTAGACTGTCATGAATGGCAAGAGGTACTTATGAAATTAATAACAATGATGAGTGTACATATGGAAATTATTGAACCTTGAACCTTTAATGTAGTACAGGACAGTTCCTGGTCCAGAGCTGGCATTTGATATTGTATTTGTTGAATAAATGGAAAAATAATAGTGTAACCAAGTCATATGTGAACATGTTTTTTGTAAAAAAAAACAAAAGTCAATTCTTAGATAGTTGTGAAACATATATCCTTTACACTTAACTTATTTCTTGGTCCGTCAGTGTATACATTTGCACACATGCACAAACAATTTTACATATGTGCTGTATATATTATGTATGTATACACATATATATTTGGATTTCAGGTTTATGCTGAGTGTGATACATATATTGTACTTAGTATATGGTGTGTGTGTTTATATATATGTGTATGTATATATACATATATATGTATATTGCGCCCAGTATAAACCTGAAATCCTTTTATCTTTTAACTTATTACCATTTGGATATCAAAGTGACTACTTATTGTGCTGTTATTGTTTCCCATCAGATAAGACACTATGATTAGGAAAATAGAGTTGATCCATTATAGTACTATCCACCAGTGCTATTAGCCAACTTGCTGCCGTTCTCATAAAAATTATGCAATTTAAACTGGAAGATACCAGTACCTGCTTCTATTAGAAACAAGAACCCTTTTCTACTTCATAATATGCTCAATTACCTTTAGATTGATCCATGAATAAATTATAATCCAAATAGACTTCTTTACCTTAAAGCTTTGCTGGCTTAAGATACCATTGTTGATTCATTATGTTGTCACTTTTCTATCGGCAATGTAATGCTTTTTATATCTGGATAGAGACAGTTTTCATGTGAGATACTGTTATCTTTAAATGAGTAGGATTTAGCTTTTCTGGTGAGAACAAATTCATCAGTGATGAATCCCTGGAGAAAGTATTGAAACAAAAATCATACCATTTCTGAGCTTTGTTCAGTTCATCAGTTACAAAGCAGCTTTTGATAGTCCTAAAGAAGTTTTTTCTTTGTTTAAGAAATATAGCATGACGCTCAAAACCTCTCACTTTGGGTTACTGCGGGCTACAACTTTTTCTGTAAGAAAATAATGAATGAAGAGGAAAAGCTCCTGCTGCTGGCTCTGTCAGGCTCTGCTGCCTCTCCTCCTGCAATAGGAAATCAATTAACTATATGTTCAGGCAGAGATTTGAACTAAATGCTTTATTAATCATCACTGATTACGCACATACACAGCGGCCAACTATGCATTCACCTTCACTATTTCTTAGTTTTATTTTGCTTTTTGCTGGTTTTTGTTTATTTGGTTGGTTTTTTTGGCAAGATCAGAACAGAAATGTATGCCTAAATGTAGAATATGTAAAGGTGGTCATCTGGTACAGGAGAGAATGGATCTTTTGTATTTTCAGAAAGTTTAACTTTTAAAATGCTCAGGACCCAGATATGGTAGAGGCATCATAATACATCACAGAGTAATTTTTGTAAAAAGCGCTAAACTTTCTCATACTGATTTCCAGAAAGCAAAATCACTATGGCAGCTTTGATGTTTTGGAAGTTGGTACTACACCTCACTTCTAGGATTTCCATACGGCAGTGAGAAGCTACACACAAATGGACCAATTTGACTTGGAGATGAATGGTGGAAGGTTGAGGAGGCCGTCACTGATACCGTGTGTGGGTGTGCTTTCAATTTAAAGAAAGAATTGGCAACAGTTTTCCTTCTTTTCCATTGATTCTTCTAACTAACACACAAAGAAAATCCTATAGGAAACTTTATGTTATTATTGAGAGCCTCTCCTTAGGACTAATTATAAAAGAACAGAATGTTATAATGATAGCCCTGTTAGCTATAGAAAGGCAACATAATTTAAACATGTGGTCAACCACTGCAAAAAAAAAATTATAGAAAATATCATGCTGGTAGATGTTTACTTAGGCTGTATTCTGCTCAGCACCAAGCGATTTTTAAATATTATTATTGTTGTTATTATTATTACCATCATTGGAACAATTTGAAAGTATCACAGTTTAAAGTTAACTACTTTATTTCTCTCCCTTTGGATAAAGAATAATATAAATGAAGAAAAAAATCTCCTCTGGTTTATGGTTAAAAGAAGATAGATCAAAAAGGTTCCAGGAATTATTTCTTTTGAATAACATGTATAGAACTCTTAGATGGTGTTAGATACGGTTGAGTAAGGTAAGACCCAATCAGGGAATCGGAATAATGGTTCAGAGTTTCATTGAGCTTGCCACCACAAGAGACCTGCTAGAAACAGAGGTCGCTTGTTTCAACATTTAAGGATTTTTGATAATCTTCAAGAATACAAGATTAGGATTTCGGTGCCCTTGGTATGTAAGAGAAGTGTGGAGAGAGTGATAGTCCAACAAGAACTATGTCATATGGGGTGCCTGGGTGGCTCAGTCGGTTAGGCATCTGACTTCAGCTCAGGTCATGATCTTGCAGTCTGTGAATTCGAGCCTCACATCCGGCTCTGTGCTGACAGCTCATAGCCTGGTTCCTGCTTCGGATTCTGTGTCTCCCTCTCTGTCTGCCTCTCCCCCACTAGCACTTTGTCTCTCTCTCTCTCCCCCTCCCTCAAAAATAAACATGAAATACTGAAAAAAAAAAACCAACAAAACTATGTCATGTGGACATGCGTTTACCACCTTATGCGGTGTTACCAGAACCCCAGGGGCATTTCTTTGGCATCAAGTATAATCCCTAACACCTCATCTGCCCCAGGAAAAGGTTATTTCATAAGAGGACATTTCAAACAAGCATTATCTTTTCTACATTAAAAGGGCTTACATATGTGATAAATGCTGTGGATTTATCGTCTTTTATTTTGTGCTAACAAGATGGCATCACATATTTTATAGTAAAATAGATACAGTATATTCTGTCCCTTCATCATATTATTTCATATTTATGAAATAATTAAATATTGTAATTTAAGAAAGCATTGAGGTATAGAGATGAAGTATATAGTTCTAGCTTAATTGTATATATTAATTTGGCATTCATAGCATTACTTCCATTTGCTTGACTTGTTGACATATTATAGCAAATTGATAATGGAAGTAACAATCTTAGATATTTCCACATAAATATGTTCTGCTAATATAAATTTTCAGTGGCAGTTTGGCTGAATTGAAACATGGGTTAAGTTGTTTACCTACCCTACTAACATCTCTAAAGGATTGGAGAACTCATTTTCCAGGGGCATTATGCAACCTGGCAAGTGGAGGCCAGTGTTTCAAAACAAGTGTGAATTTTCACCAAAGTATTTTCTAGGTCAGAAATCAGGATGACCTTGGAGTGCTGTAGTTTTCCAAGCCTCTATCAGCTAGATAAATGGGCTTTATTTTGTAAGAGAGAGAGAGAGAGAGAGAGAGAGAGGAGAAAGGGTGTTTTTACAGTCTTAGAAAAGAGACCTAGCAATTCCAGGTTACAGGCAGACACGGAACATTTGGGATTCAGTGGTGTCTATCACCAGCATTATGTGTCCGTAAAAGTGAAGATCAAAGGTTCTAGAAGAGGAGAAGGACAAAAGTGGAGAGGAAATAATTGTGGGATAATGAATAGTATGAGGGCATATTCGTGATAACTTGAAACCACTTAGCATTTTTTCATGACACCCAGGTATCTTTCTAAATGAACTTGGTAAAGTACAGTTGAATAACCTTGAGATTTTAAAGCTCCATGATGTGATTTTGAATACTGATGGAGTTTGTTTAAGCACTATGATATTTCCTCTGCTTTTCATTTCTATTTTTTGCCCTCTTCATGCAAAATAAAATTTATTTTCTGTACAGAGAAATCAATACTTTCACCATTTTGTTTTTCAGCTATTCCAGTAAATTGCAATCAACATTAGTTACAGCCTTTAAAGAGAATGTAGTAAGAATTTGAACACAATAAAATAGAGATACAGATTAGAACTTTGGCAAAGTACCTTTGCTATTGACAAAAGCATTTGTCAGGGACTATGGCTGTGTCTATATTGTGCTAAAAACCTGATGAAGAGGAAAAAAGCATCAATAGGTTTTACCTTCTGTCTATATGAACCAAACAAATGGTCTAACTAATAGCTATTGTTTAAAGTGAATGAATTTGGCTTACCATTGTGAACTTTATGCCATTTAGCAATGTATTTTAATTAACATTTGTATATTTAATACATATATACTTGGTAGAGGTGTTCTGCTCTTGAGTTCTTTTTAATAATTAATGGAATCTGAAACCTAGAAGACTAGTGATTCTTGAATAAATGAAGACCTCGTTACAGTATATAAGAAACAATCTCCAAACACACATTTGGTTGTTGATAATATTTATATGTTAATATCCTCGCAGTTTTCTCTTCCATGAGCTAATATGCTTTCTTATTTGCATGTATTCCTTTTAGAAACTGCCAAGTTTTGGACCTTATCTTGAGCGGCGCAAGGAAATCATAGCAGAGAACAAGATTAGACAGAAAGAACAAAATGCAGCTTTTCCGCCACTTGAGAGAAAGCCTTTTATCCCCCGAAAGCCTATTCCTACCATCAAGGTAAAAATTAAGCTACATATATACTAATTAAATATACAATACAGCTCAGGTGTTTATTTGCTGTTTAAATGTTTCACTTATTTTTTTAAAAATATGCTGAAAGTTTTCAAAAATCTACCTATGGTGATAGGAGAGCCTCTTTTGTTTGTACATTTTATACTTTTTAGAGTACTGTCATCACATATGTGTTTCGTGGGTATTTCTATATGTATTAAATAGGCCAGGAAGTATTAAGGTGAATTCTTTGTCTTCTCATAGTCATTTTAAAATTATCTTCATCTACAATTAAATCCAAGAGATATGTTAGCCATACAATACAACTGAATGATTAATATGCAATGTAATATCAATTTGGACAAATTTTGTCTAGTTCAATCTCTGGAAAGCCTGTACAAATGGGGTCTCAAGAGATTAGTTTCTGAGTAACAGCAAGAATTATCATTAAAGTAGAATTGTGGGTGTATTTGCATGTTTTCCTTTTAGAAACTGCCCAAGTTTTGGACCTTATCTTGAGCAGCACAAGGAATTCATAGCAGAGAACAAGATTAGACAGAAAGAACAAAATGTAGCTTTGAACTTCTTATTTTGAGAGAGAGGCAGATTCACATACTATAGTCATATGAAATAATACAGAAGGGTCTTGTTTAACCTTTACTCAGTTTCCCCAATGGTAACATGTTGTGGATATCACAACCAGGATAATGACGCAGATACAATCTACTGATCTTATTCAGATTTTTTTAATTCCTTATTTGTGTGTGCATATCTGTATGTGTGCATCAGTGTGTTTACTTCTGTGTAATTCCACCACACGTGTAGATTCCTCTTTCAACCACCACGGTTCAGATACAAGATGTCCATCACTACAGAGATTGCCCTGTCATACCACACCTACTTCCTTCCTGCCCACCTTGCCCAAGATGGAATTGTCTTAATGAAAGAAAAAGGAGTGTTATAGGAGTTACAGGACCACATTCCCTCTGAAATCACCATCACTGAATGTGGCTTCAGTTACTGAAACTTTTCTTCCATATTTAATGACAATATACTCCTACATTTCCATTTTCTGTTTGAGGCATCAGCTGCAAAGCTTTTTCTCAGGACCTCTCAGGGGAACCTCCCAGAAATTCATCTTTAGTTGTCAGCTGGGAATTGGAACACTTAAAAATTCCCTCTACCTCAGAAAGACAGAGAGAGAGAGAAATATGTCCTATGTCAAACACAGTGGGGTTTACACTCGCTCTTACAAAATTTAGGTGATTCAAAGTTCTGAAAGGAAATACAGAAGTACACGAACACAAATTCTACCAGCACTTCAATACCATAATTCCAAATAAAGTGAATGCTTGGGACATTTAACAGCAGAATATCCCCATATACTCCTTAAGCTGTTTCCTTTGCATTATTTGTGTGCTACTAAAAGAATGAACTGGACACTGATGATAGAGAGAAGACCAGATCCTTCAGCTCTTCACAAGCTTCCCCCTCCCTGTGTTTGGCTATGATTATTATATGATTTGGGGTTAAGTGAGAATTGTCCCACTTCTGTCTCTCTTCTAAATTAATTTGAATTAAATGTAAGAAATCATCTCTTCCTTATGTATAAAAAATCAAAAGAAATATATTATTTATATTTGAGAGAAAAGAAGTGCAAGGTGATTATGAAAACATTTTGACCTTTTCTAGCCTTCTATTCCTTCAGGGAATATAGTGATAACCTAGAAGCAAGACAAAAACAGAACAAAAAAAAAAACTTATTATAGTTGAATTCAAGCTGATCAATCACTAATCCAAATAAAATATCAAACTCAGCAGAATTAAATAAACCAAAGAAATGGGAAGTCAGGAAAGTAAGTAAACATTTTTTTAGTATCCAGGAGGGATAAGGACTATTATTAAAAACAGTACAGGTTTATATTCCTCTCCTAAGTTTATTTATTTTAGGTTATTCAAATTAAAGTATCCCTGGTGTTCATTGCATAAGCTTTAAGACATGGTAGATACCATCTTCCCAGCATCTAAGATCATAATAGTGCTCGTGTAATAAAGGACTGCCATGGTAGATTTTCCCAATGTCCAATGGATTTTCCACTACCTTGGCTTCTCCTCAGGGTATCATACCCATTCTCCCTGTTGTCATTTCTAGGAAGATGGTGTGACCTTTCAAATAACACAATGGTGGAGTGCCTGAGTGGTTCATTCGGTTAAGTGGCCAACTCATGATGTTGGCTCAAGTCATGATCTCACAGTTGTGAGATTGAGCCCGCGTTGGGCTCCAAGCTCATTATGGAGCCTGCTTGGGATTCTCTCTACCTCTCTCTCTGCCCCTCCCCTGCTCTTTCTCTCTCTCTCTCTCAGAATTAATGAATAAACATTTTTCAAAAACCATAATGGTAGCTAATTGTGGGTTGGTCTTTTTTGTTTGTTTTGTTGAGGATAGCATTTTCATTAGTTATAAAAGCAACTATCTTTTTGGAAAGTGAGGAATTACATTTGTTAAAATAATGACTTCTCACTTTATCTTGTTTTCTATAAGTCTTCCTATACTGTAGGGTGAGCATATGTTTTACAGGAAGAAGGAAGATACAGAGATCTGTTCCTGTCCCCAGAGAGATCCCCAGTTTCAGATGACTCCTGACTTCTAGAGTCATGATATTGTGTGTGTATGTGAATGTATGACTGTATTTTTAGTTATATCATTCATCCTCCAATATTCTAGTATGGTTTACTAATGTAGGACAGAAAGTTTATCTCCTGGAAGCATCCATGGAAGCATGTGGCAACGAGTAGCTCTAATGTGCCTATAATGTTCCAAATGCTATACATGTTTTACCTCATTTAATCTTCACAATACCTGGGATAGATACTATCTCTATATTCATTTTACAGATAATAAAATTGAGGAACAATGAAAAATTAAATAATTTTGCCAAGTCACATAGTAATTATTGGTAGAATGGGTGATGGAAATGAAATTGAGAATAGCTGGGTTAGGATATTCAAAAGATTGACTTACAATAGGAACTATAAAAGTTTGGATCCATTCTAGAAAATGTATGGAATATTCCTAGATTTAGATCATGAAAGGTGAACATCAACATGGAATAATGAGAACATTTAGTAAAGGAATTTTAAGCACATGCGTTTTGTCATAGTTGTATTACTAATCACTTGATTGAGGGAAAATATGAAATAGGAGACCTATAAAATTAGACTACTGGGCAAAGAAGTTAAATTCCTCTCCCCAACACTCTGTAGTTTCATTTGTTTAGTTTTTTCTAATGTTACATCACAAAGATGAATATAAAAATTACCCCCAAGCCTACTTAATCATTATTAAAATTTAGATTTATAAAATTCTAGTCCTTCTTATATCTAAATATAATATATTAAAATAAACATGGAATGTTCTTATATTTTACATAAAAACTTCACAATAATTTCTATATCACTTTTATATCAAAATAATGTTTTAATAGTATTTTACAATTTTTTTAACATGTATTTATTATTGAGAGACAGAGAGAGACAGAGCATGAGTGGGGGGGGCAGAGAGAGAGGGAGACACAGAATCTGAAGCAGGCCCCAGGCTCTGAGCTATCAGCACAGAGCCCGACGCAGGGCTTGAACTCACGAACTGCGAGATCATGACCTGAGCTGAAGTCGGACGCTTAACTGACTGAGCCACCCAGGCGCCCCAATAGTATTTTATAATATAAATTTACTGTCAATTTTTTGGAAGTAACCTGTTAGAGCCTAGAGGGCACCATGCTGCTCCTGGAGAGAAGGCAGGTTAACAACCTGGAAGCAGACATCATGGAAACAGTGATCTGAAAAACACCTGGGACACACAGAGGGGGAGTTCACTTGCTCCTCTCAGAGTACTTCCCTGAGAGCAGCAAGCACGGAGACTCCTCTCTGGGGACAAAAGAGCTGGCTGGTGCCATTTCCCTCCCCTGCCCCTCAGTATAAACACACAACCACCTGCAGTACACAGCACAGTGCCAACATTGGCTGCCTAAATTGCTTACATCAGGTCCCACTCCCCCGTGCTCTGCAAGTACCACCCTTCTTGGTCAAGTTCATCTTAGTCCCAGTGCGGTGGGCCCAGCAGAAACCCCTGGCCACACCATGTCTCCCAACCAAAGAGTTCTGCAGAGTTTCAGTTCTAGTGGAAGTAGTATCAGGTTTCATTTAACGAGCAGACCAGAGTGTACCCAGTTAAAACACACCACACTCTGGTCAAGAACCAAACACTGCCCACTTCAGGCAAGGAGAACCTCGGCAGATGACTGATCTGAAGGATAGAACAGCCAAAACACAACAATAGAGCACACACGAGACACTTGTTGAAGCGCCAGGCCCTGGACACTTCATGACCTCTTCTTCATAAAGCCATTACTCTCAGAAGCAGGAAACATAGCAGGCTTTTCTAACACAGAAAAGAAGGCAGAGACTTAGACAAAATGCCAAGGTGGAGGAACTCATCCCAAAAGAAAGAACAAGAAAAGGTCACAGCAAGGGATCTAATCAAAATAGATATATATGCCTGATGGAGAATTTAAAGAAACAATCATAAGGATACTCACTGGGCTTTAGCAAAGAATAGAAGAAGACATCAGGAAGGCCCTTACCACACAGATAAAAGAGTTAAAAAACAATTAGAAATGAAAAATGCAATAACAGATTCAAAATAGACTCAATGCAATGAACACAAGAATAGAAGAAGCAGAGGAACAAATAAGTGATATGGGAGATAAAATAATGAAATATAATGAAGCTGAACAAAAGAGAGAAAGAACAACTACGGAACACAAGACCAGACATGAGGAACTCAATGACTCCATGAAACATAGTAACATTCATGTCATAGGAGTCCCAGAAGAAGAGAGAGAAAAGGGGGCAGAAAATGTATTTGAGGAAATAATAGCTGCAGACTTCCCTAACCTGACGAAGGAAACAGACTTCCAGATCCAAGAGGCACAGAGAACTATCATCAAAAGCAACAAAAGCAGGAAACACCAAGACATATTGTAATTAAATTTGCAAAATATAGCAATAAAGAAAGAATCCTGAGGAAGCAAGACAAAAGAAGTCCCTAACTTACAAGGGAAGACAAATAAGGTTAAAAGTAGATCTCTCCATAGAAACTTGGCAGGCCAGAAGGGAGTTGCATGATATATTCAACATGTTGAATGAGACAAATCTGCAGCCAAGAATACTCTATCTAGTAAGGTTATCATTCAGAATAGGAGAAAGAGTTTCCCTGACAAACAAAAACTAAAGGAGCTTGTGACCACTAAACCAGCCCTGCAAGAAATATTAAAGGGGACTCTTTGAGTGCAAAGGAGAAACCAAAAGTGCAAAGACAAGAAAGGAGCAGAGGAAGTCTCCAGAAACAATAACAAAAACAGGTAATAAAATGGCACTTAATACATATCTATCAGTAATCACTCTGAATGTACTAATGGACTAAACACTCCAATCAAAAGACATAGGGTGTCAGAATAGATAGGGTGTCTGCTGCCTTCAGAGACTCATTTTACACCTAAAGACACCAGCAGATTGAAAGCGAGGGGATGGAGAAACATTTATCTTGCAAATGGATGTCAAAAGAAAGTCAGAGTCGCAATACTTCTTTCAGACAAAACTAGATTTTAAACCAATGATTGTAACAACAGATGAAGAAGGGAACTACCCAACAAGAAAATCTAACAATTGTAAATATTTGTGCTCCCAACTTAGGAGTACCCAAATATATAAACCAATTAATAGCAAATATAAAGGAACTCATTGATAATAATACAATAATAGTAGAGGATTTTAACACCTAAGTAACATCAATGAACATATCATCTAAGCAGAAAATCAACAAGGAAACCATGGCTTTGAATGACACACTGGACCAGATGGACCAAACAGCTATATTCAGAACATTTCCTCCTAAAGCAGCAGAATGCACATTCTTTTCAAGTGTACATGGGACATTCTCCAGAATATATCACGTACTAGGTCACAAATCAGGCCTCAACAAGTACAAAAAGATTGAAATCATACCATACATATTTTCTGAGCACAACACTATGAAAAAACCACAAGAAAAAAATTGGAAAGCCTTCAAATACATGGAGGTTAAATGACATCCTACTAAACAATGAATGGGTCAACCAGGAAATCAAAGAAGAAATTAAAAAATACATGGAAACAAATAAAAATGAAAACATGATAATCCAAAACCATTGGGATGCAGCAAAAGTGGTCCTAAGAGGGAAGTATGTATATAGCAATATTCAAGCAATGCATCAAGAGGCAAGAAAAATCTCAAATAAACAACCTAACCTTACACCTAAAAGAGGTAGAAATAGAACAACAAATGAAGCTTAAATCCATGACAAGGAGAGAAATAATAAACATTAGAACAAATAAATTATATAGAAAGTAAAAAAAAAAAACAAAAAACAATAGAACATATCAATGAAAACAGGAGCTGGTTCTTTGAAAGTGATAAACCGCCTAAGCCAGGCTTATCAAAAAGAAAAGAGAAAGGACCAAAATAAATAAAATCACAAATGAGAGAGGAGAGATAACAAACAATACCCCAGAAATACAAACACTTAAAACAGAATATTATGAAAAACCATGCCAACAAATTGGATAGCCTGGAAGAAATGGATACATTTCTAAAATCATAAAAACTACCAAAACTGAAATATGAATAAATAGAAAACTTGAATACATCAATAACCAGCAAAGAAATTGAATCAGTAACCAAATATCTCCCAACAAACAAAAGTCTATGTCCAGATGGCTTCACAGGTGAATTAAAGAATAGTTAATACCTATTCTTCTCAAACTACTCCAAAAAAATAGAAATGGAAGGAAAGCTTGCAAATTCATTCTATGAGGCCAGCATCACCCTCATGAAAACCAGATAAAGACTCCACTAAAAAAAGAGAACTATAGGCCAATATCCCTTATGAACATGGATGCAAATATTCTTAATAAAATACTAGCAAATTGAATCCAACAGTACATTAAAAGAATCATTTACCATGATCAAGTGGGATTTATTCCTAGGCTGCAAGGCTGGTCCAATATTCACAAATGAATCAACATTATATACCACATTAATAAAGGATAGGAGCCATATGATTCTTTCAATAGATTCAAAAAGCATTTGACAAAGTAAAACATTCATGATAAAAACCTTCAACATAGTAGGGTTAAAGTGAAAATATCTCAACATAATAAAGGGCATATATGAGAAACCCACAGCTAATATCCTCAGTGGGGAAAAACTGAGAGCTTTTCCTCTATGGTCAGGAACAAGACAGGGATGTTCACTCTCACCACTGTTATTTAACAGAGTACCAGAAGTCCTCACCTCAGCAATAAGACAACAAAAAGACATAAAAGCCATCCAAATCATCAAGGAAGAAGTCAAACCTTCACTATTTGCAGATGACATGATACTCTATATAGAAAACCCAAAAGATTCCACAAAAAATTACAAGAACTGATACACAAATTCAGTAAAGTCACAGGATATTAAATCAGTGTACAGAAATCTGTTGCAATTCTATACACCAATAATGAAGCAGCAGAAAGAGAAATCAAGGAATAAATCCCATTTGCAATTGCACCAAAAACTATAGATCCCTAAGAATAAACCTAACCAAAGAGGTGAAAGATCTTTACTATGAAAACTCTAAAATACCGATGAAAGAAATTGAGATGACACAAAGAAATGGAAAAACATTCCATGGCTATGGATTGAAAGAACAAATATTATTAAAATGTCTGTATTACCCAAAGCAATCTACACATTTAATGTAATCCCTATCAAAATACCACCAGAATTTTTCTCAGAGCTAGAGCAAACAATCCTAATTTGTACGGAATCACAGAAGACCCCAAATAGCCAAAGCAATCTTGAAAAAGAAAAGCAAAGCTGGAGGCATCATGATTCCAGACTTCAAGCTATATTACAAAGCTGTAGTTATCAAGACAGTATGGTGCTGGCACAAAGACAGACACATAGAACAATAAAACAGAATAGGAAACCCAGAAGTGGACCTACAACTATATGGTCAATTAATATTTGACAAAGCAGGAAAGAATATCCAATGGAAAAAGAGACAGTCTCTTCAACAATTGGTGTGGGGAAAACTGAACAGCAATGTGCAAAAGAATGAAACTGCACACTTTCTTTCACCATACCCAAAAAAATAAATTCAAAATGAATTAGAGACCTAAATGTGAAACCATCAAAATCCTTGAAGAGAACATAGGCAGTAACTTCTTCGACATGGGCCATAGCAGCTTCTTACTAGATATGTTTCCATAGGCAAGGGAAACAAAAGCAAAAACAAACTATTGGGACGTCTTCAATATATAAAGCTTCTACACAGCAAAGGAAACCATTAACAAAACTAAAAGGCAACCTCTGGAATGGGAGAAGATATTTGGAAATGACATATCTGATAAAGAGTATCCAAAATCTATAAAGAACTTACCAAACTCAACACCCAAAAAACGAATAACCCAGTTAAAAAAGGGGCAGAAGACATGAATAGACATTTTTCCATAGAAGACCTAAAGATTACCAAAAGACACATGAAAATATGCTCAACATCACTCATCATCAAGGAAATACAAGTCAAAACTACAATGAAGTATCACTTCACACCAGTCAGAATGGCTAAAATTAACAACACAGGAAACAACAGGTGTTGGCAAGAATGTAGAGAAAGGGGGACCTGCTTACACTGTTGGTGGAAATACAAACTGGTGCAGCCACTCAGGAAAACAGTATAGGGGTTCCTCCAAAAGTTAAAAATAGAACTACCCTATAATCCAGCAATTATGCTACTAGGTATTTACCGTGTGTGTGTGTGTGTGTGTGTGTGTGTGTGTGTGTGTGTGTGTGTTTACACACACACACACACACACACACACACACACACACACATAAAAAAGAATGAAGTCTTGACATTTGCAACAACGTGGATGGAGCTAGAGAGTATCCTACTAATTGAAATAAGGCAGTCAGAAAAAGACAAATACCATATAATTTCACTCATATGTGGAATTTAAGAAACAAAACAAATGATTATAGGAGGAAAAAAAGAGAGGCAAACCAAGAAACAGATTTTTAACTATAGAGAACAAACTGATGGTTACCAGAGGGGAGCCGGGCAGGGGGGATGGGTGAAATAGGTGATGGGGAGTAAGGAGAGCACTTGTTTTGATGAGTACCTGGTGGTGTATGGAAGTGTTTAATCACTAAAATTTACACCTGAAACTAATATTGCACTGTTAATTTTACCCTGTTAATGTTAAATTTAAATAAAAACTAGAGAAAAAAAAAGTAACCTATTGCTGAACCTTTAGGTTGTTTCCAGAATTTCATAGAAATAATGCTATTATAATTATCATTGTATAAAAATCTTTGTGTAGATGTCTTATTGTTTTCTCCAGAGAAATTACAGGTGAAATTTTAGGGCTTTTGATACATATTGCCAACTTGCTCTCTGGGAAGAGTGTGCAAATTTACATTCCACCAAAAAATATAAGAGGGCTCATTTTTTAGACACCCATCAACAATGAATTTATTTTTAATTTTAGCCAACATAATAGTCAAAAAAGTGCTTCATTTTTTCTTTAATTTTGAATGTCTAAGTAGTAATGAGATCAGCATGTTTTTATATATTTTGGGGCCATGTCTTCTTTTGTGAACTTACTACTCATTTTTGACCAATTTTCTGCAAGAGTAATTATCTTTGTCTTACAGATTTTTTATAAACTTTTTGTATATTGCCATTTGTCTCCTAATTTGTATTATAGTGTTTTTATATATACATACAGCAGCTTTAACTTTATGAAATTATATCTGGCAAAAGCTTATTTTGTGATTTTTCTCTTTATTTGCTCAGTGTAGCTTTTTTCCCCTTTTTTCTTTTCAAGTTTTTATTCATTTAAGGTGTAGAACTTAGTTATTCATCACTTATGTATAACACCCAGTGCTCATCACAAGTGCCCTCCTTAATACCCATCACCCATTTAATCCATCCCCCACCCACCTCCCTCCATCAACCCTCTGTTCTCTATCGTTAAGAGTCTTTTACAGTTTGCTTCACTGGTTTAGTTTTTCATACCATAAGATCATAAATACTCACCCCATCTAGTTCTTTTATAAATTTAATATTTGCATTTGAATAATTAAAATTTTTGTTGCCTTAAATTATCAACTATGGTTAAAACTTTATTTTTTTCCCAAATAGACAATCATCCCATGATCTCAATATCTGCATTTTAAAGTGGCTCCTTACAGGGGCACATGGGTGGCTCAGTTGGTTGAGCATCTGACTTCAGCTCAGGTCATGATCTCACGGTTTGTGGATTCAAGCCCCACATTGGGCTCTGTGCTGACAGCTCAGAGCCTGGAGCCTGCTTCGGATTCTGTGTTTCCCTCTCTCTCTGCTCCTCCCCTGCTCACACTCTGTCTCTCTCTCAAGAATAAATAAAGGTAAAAAAATTTTTTAAGTGGCCCCTTACATCTCCCAAATTATGACTCAGTGACAAAATGTATCATAAATTGCTTTACGTTCAAGTTTCCTACCTCAAAATTTGCTGATAATGATGTCTATCTCTCTGTTTCCTAATTTCTGTATCATCTCCCTTTATCGTCAATCTAGACTTTTCCTATATATATTGACTCAACTATTCTCCATCGCTTTCTCTTTTCTATGCTTCAGACTTGTGCTGCCCACTGTCTCTGGATACCTCCACCTAGACAGTCTACACAAGGAGCACAGGGGCCATCACACTTAAAACTAAACTGATTATCATTCCTTCAAAAATGCTCTTCTTCCTGAGTCCTATGTCTCAATGAACAGCATTGAGAGCCACTCAGTTTTTGTAAAAATCAGCCTAGGTTCTATCCTATTAATCATCGCTTTAGTGAATGGGATCATGGGACGCTTATCAATGTCTATCATTTTAATCTCTCATGTCTCCCTCCTTTTCTGTTATTTCCTACTGAAGACACCATAATACCGTTCTTATACATTCTTCACTGGAATTTTGAAATATTTTACTAACTGGTCTCCCACCTTCTTTTGTCATTCTTACCTAATGCACCCCCAGCTATTACGGAGTATTCTTTTAAAAATGCAAATCTGATTTTTTTTTTACTCCTTACTTAAGATTCCCACACCTTAAGGTAAACTTAGCATAATCTTCACACCCTTCATATTTTAGCTTGTCTTGGCCTGAGCAGCTTCAGTGGAGTGTTGAAAAGTAGAGCCCAGGAGGTGGTAAATGGAGGAATTAAGAAAGGTTGAGAAAGTACGAACAAGGTGTATGGAATACTCTTCTGAACTTGAGAAAGATCAGAAGAAAAGTGATAAGAAGGGAAAATAGGGTAAAGGGAAAGGTTGGTTTGTTTATATGTTAGGATAATCGAGGCTTGCATGAGTTTATATGCTATAAGAGAACAGCTAAGGCTACCAGAAAGGGTGGGGTTATGGAAGCTAGATCTTTGGCAAGAAGGTTGGGGATGGAGTTCAGACAATACATTAAGTTATCTTGCATTAGAGAAAGGACATGTCATGATTTTCTGCCTACTACATGCTATGTGCATTTAATGATACTGAATTTAGGCTTACCAGTATTATTTTAGTATGTAGCCATGTTTTTTAAATTTTTTTTTAATGTTTATTTATTTTTGACAGAGAGAGACAGAGCATGAGCGGGGATGGGGCAGAGAGAAAGAGAGACACAGAATCTGAAGCAGGCTCCAGGCTCTGAGCTGTCAGCACAGAGCCAGACGCAGGGCTCAAACTCACAGACCGCGAGATCATGACCTGAGCGGAAGTCAGATGCTCAACTGACTGAGCCACCCGGGCACCCCTATAGCCATGTTTAAAGTGACCATGTCAAGTCTTAACCTATTCTCTTTCATTGAAATACATAGAAAAGTTCATAAGATTTTAATAGAGTACATTTATGGAAGAAGAGTTTTCTGAATTTCCAAGCATGGAACTATTCTGTCACACTGCCTGGGTTCAAATTGTGGCACTACCATTTCATAGCTGCATGAATTTGCCTCAGTTAGCTAATCTGTGAGACAAGAGAAAATAAGAGTGTGTTTCATGGGGCTATAAATTAGGTAATGTGTGAATTGCTTTTAGCCTGTATCAAATATATCCTAAATAAGTATTACCTACTATTAGTTATTATGTTAGGAATGGACAGGTTGAAGGAGATAATAGATTAAGGTGACTCTCCATTCCCATTTTGTTCAATAAAATTAACTCAAGAATGAAAGTAAGAATACATAAGGCTCTGAGGCCAGTCAAGTTGGAAGTTTAGAAGAAGCCCATATATTTTCCAGGAAATCTTTATTGCACACCTACCATGAGACAAGCAACATGCTAAGAATTGGGCAACCATAGTACCATACATAAAGCAGACCCAGCCTCTGTCCTCATGAAGCATACAAACAGATAGTAAGCAAAGAATCCCACTAATAATATAAAATCATATTTGTGATACAAACTGTAGAAAAAAATACAGAATGTATGGAGTCTTTTTCATAGGAAGACTCCTATTTAGACTGAAGGAGCAGAGGAAGTCTCTCTGAGGAACTGGCAGTTAAAGACCCCTATAAGCTGGGTATGGATTAGAAGGGTAAGGGGAAAAGGATATTTCAGGAGATCCATAATGTGATCCTGAATTTGGTGAATGGCCATGGTTATAGAAACAGAGGAAGAGACAAAAATGATGAAGTCATGTTAATTCTCCTTTTAAAACATAGTGATTCTTGGGGTGCCTAGGTGGCTCAGTAGTTAATTGTCCAAATCTTAATTACAGCTCAGGTCATAATTTCAGGGTTTGTGAGATCGAGCCCTGCATCAGGCTCTGCACTGACAACATGGAGCTTGGGGTGCTCTCTCCCTCTCTCTCTGCCCCTCCCCACCTCTCTCAAAAATAAATAAATAAACATTTTTTTGAAACTTAAAAAAATTTAGTGCTTCTCATATATTAAAGGATAAGGGCTAGTAAGGAGTTAAGAATAAGTGGACCAAGATGATTAGGGTTTTTTATGGTCCCAGTCACTGAGATAAAGAAAAGATAATGTATCAGAGATTTATTCTTAGTGTTTTAGATTTAATGGGCTTTTTTGATGTGGAATGAAAACTTAGATTTGAGCGTATTGAAAGTAATGAATTCAAGCAAATTAGGGACCTGTGCTGGAAGATACAAAGGAAAAAGAACTGACATACTGACTACCTACTGTGTGCTATACCAAGATAGAAACTTCACCTATATTTTTGTAAATATTGCTAAACCTAATACCCTATGAGAGAGAAGTAAGCTCTGGGGAAGCAGAAGAGAACAACTGAGCAGAAAAGAAACGGGAAAATAACCAGAAGCTAATGATGGTATGGAGGCGTGGGAACCAAAGATGAAGTCTTAAGAATGTGGAAGTGTCCACAGGTCTGAAAGCACTGCTCATCTTGGCAACAGGACCTTGTATTGTTTCATTTTATCTTTCACACATAATCACTGAAATTCCAACCTCTGGTTTGCAAAAATTATATATTCACCCATACATTCATTCTGTCCTTCATCCAACAATTATTAATGTACATCATTAATGCCACCATGTACTGGCACTGATGCAATCACTAGAAAATCAGTAGTGAACAAAACAACAGCCCAGCTCTCATGGCTCTTACATTTTACTAAGGAGAAACAGACAAACAAGTGAATGCGTGCTGTGTCAGATGGTCACAGTGCTGTGAAGAAAATATATCAGGATTAAGAGAATAGGAATTGCTGGAGAGGTTGGTCGGGAGAGGCCTGCCTGATTAAATGGCATTTGAGTAAACACTTTAAAGAGTGAAAGGATGAACGACGACATGGATAGATATCTTTGGGGAGTACATCCCATTCGGAAGGAACAGAAAGTGCAAAGACCCTAAAATAGGAAAGTCTTTGGCAGGAAACCATGGAGGCTTTTTAAAAGGAAGAAAGACATGATCTGACGTAATTTTTCAAAGGATCCTTTTAGCTGTGATGTTGATACAAGATCCTAGACGGGCAAGGGCAGAAGCAGGGAGACTGGTTAGAAGGCCATTGTAACAACTCAGGCGAGAGATTGGCAGGAGGGAGAACAAATACGAGATAGTGTCAGAAGGCCTCAACTCCCTTGTTTCAAATGAAATGATGTGTGTGAAAGTATTGTACAAAGCATAGTTCTATTCAAATGTAAGGGGCCATGGTTATTGTTATTTTCTTATGAGTCCCCCACCCCTTTGCCCATTATTTCAGACCCCATCTGGATGGTGTAGCTGTGTGCTTATTCAGTCCTCATTGAAATTAACAGCCACGTTCCCTTTAAGAGCCATCTCTGTGAATATGAATCAGACATTGCTTCTTGTGTTTTTATTGTTTTATACTACCACACATACCCAGGCACGCTGTATACTTCCCTCTGTTGCTTTCATTGCTCTTACATTTTCCCTAAGGTGCTTCTTCTGTTCTTGACATACCATTTTTTCCTTCTTCCCTTTTTCCTGGAGGGACTGGGCTATCTGTTATCATGCTTAATGTTTTCTCTGTCCACCCATCTGTTTATTTTAGCTTGTTTCTTCCCTCCTGTCTGCTGGCCTCTTTATAGATTCCTCTGTTCAATAGTTTAAACTCCATGACACTGCTTTGTTTATCCTCTCAGCTAGCATAGTATATTATTCCCCATCTGCTACAGAAAGAGCCCCAGTGCCCCACAAAGTTAACTAAGCCCCTCTTGTCTGAACAAGTTTTTCAGTCATGCATTCAAGTTTCTAATCTACCCCATCTTCCCTGGTTATGAGTGTGACAATATTATTTCTAAGCAAGCCATGCTCAATAGATCTCATCTTTTGTTCTTTTTTCCTTCAAATGCCTCAGATAAGATTTAATGGTCTGTTGCCTCAGAGGTAGGCGGTTTCAATATCAGTCCATCAGTAAGTATTTATTGAGTATTTGCTATGTGACCAGCAGTGTGCTATGGGCCGAGTTTATATCCAAAGCTGTAAAAAGCACGATCCAAGGCACAGGAATTTCCCCAATCTCGGTGGAGATGTAGCACTAACATGTATTTGCTATGCACTCATTGCAATCCAGGAATTGTGCTAGAAACTAGGAATACAACATGAATTTTAAAAAGAAAGACATCTATCCTTATGGAGCTCATAGTCTAACAAGGGAAAAAGACACATGTTAAAAATTATTTACAGTTCAATCAAATATGTACAAAATGCTCTGGGAACACAGAGGAGTGAAAGGGATTAGTTCTGCCTCGGGTAATTGTGGAAAGCTTCACAGAGATGGTGATATTTAACATGGAGTTTAATAAATTAGTGTTAATTAAGCAGAGAATTAATAATAAAAGCTAATATTTATTGAGTACTTATGAGGTTTCAGGCACGGTTCTACATGCTTGAGAATTGACTCATTTAATTCTCACAGTAACCCTATCAGGTTCCCTGTTTTTCCCATTTTACTGATTAAGTAACTGATAAGCAGGTTAAATAACTTGCACAAGGTCAAACAGCTAGGAAGACATCAAAACCAAGATGTGATTCTGAAGTCTGGCTCTAGAACCTGGCCCTTAAACACTGTCTTCTGTGTCTCTCACAAAAGAAAAAAAAAAAAGAAGGAAGGCGGTATTTCAAGCAAATCAGTGCGTTTGAAAAGTATAGTATCTATACATGTTGGGAATAAAATACAGCCATGGGACCTTAAATCCAATACACAATCCCTGAATCAACCAGGTAGTAGGGTCTGACTGGTAAACCCATTCTTTTTTTCAGTAGGAATTCATAGAAAGGACCAAACTGAGAGGCAATACTGAGTAAAATAATCCAGTTTTCTTGATCAGTCTTAGCATGATATAAAAGGGCAAAGGGATGTACTGATTAAGCTGCTGACAATGTCAGCTAGAGCATCAGTTGGTTATTCCCAGTGTTACACTGTGACTACGGGGTTCTTGAGAACCCAAAGTGTTCGCTAGCAACATGCTATCCAGCTTCTCCTTGCCCCCCTCAGAAGCTAAAAATAGCCTCAAAGGCCCTCAGTCCTATACCAGGGAGTGGTCTGAGGCCCTAAGGTCGACCTGGCTGGCATCCAGTTGATTTCCTTTTTAGCAACCCCACATTTCGACTTCCATTTCATAATGACACAGCATTTACCATATATATACATATATATATATATATGTATATATATATATATATATATATATCACCACATTATAGAGCTGCCAATTTTATGAAAGAAACAGAAATGAAAGGATTCTGAAGAAGAGGGTAGTCAGAAATAGTGCTGGAAGATTGAAGGAGAAGAATCGGAGATAAAGTAAGAAAAAGAGCTGGCCTCCTGCAGCAGGTATAAAGGTCTCCTTCTAAAAGGTGAACCAGGACTTTCCGAAGAAGCTCCTGACACGTTCCACAGGTTCACTTGTGCCAGAGAAAGGAAACCGAATAGGAGACAGTTTTGTCTCCTCACCGAGAACCAAAGCGACAGTGTGCACATTTGGCCCAGCTAAATGAGAAACGTGCTTTATTCCCAGGCAGCATATAACAGAGATTTGAGAGTCTGCCAAGACTTATAAAGTCCCCCGAATGCTTCCCACTTCTGTTGATATATATGAGAATGAATTCTCATTCTCCTTATGAAGCCAGGAATGTATCTCTAACGTCTTTGAATTTCTGGGTAGGAAAATGAATGGTTTAGGGGCACTAGCGATGTTTTCATCTCTTCTTCCTGCTGCTTCTAGTAAGAGATGGACTGCATCTCATAAGACTGGCAAGACAGTGTTGGCAGGAGACCAGTCAGCCTGATCGAGTGGTTTATTATTTCAATTGAATTGTGAGAGAAAGGAGAAAAGTACTCAGATAAAACTGTAAGACTGTATTAGATACTACAGAGCATAAAAGAGATGGCGCAGGAAGAGAAATAGTGGAGGACTATCCCAGCAATTGTCAGAAGATACCATAAAAATGCAATGGGGTAACATTAACCTTCTCGGTTGTCTCTATACCAACAAATAGCCGGTGGAAAATTATTGAACTGAACTTTAAGAGAAATGGACCTTATTTGGTAAATATCATCTCTTACATCTTATGGGGATGTTTTGCAATGTGCTTCCTGGGTGGAATATGACTATGGAAAGGTGTATCGTGTTTGGAATAAATAGGTCTAATTGAAGGGCTGGGGGAGGAGCAGTGTATGTCAAAAAGATATACACGTGCATTGAAATCCACAAACCTGAAAGTGAAGCATGGAGGAAGCAGCTGCAGGAGAGTGAAATGAAAGGAAAACAGAAATGTTATCCTGGGACTACATCAGAGACCTCATAACCAGATGGTTAATATGGACAGGCAAGATAGAGGAGCGATGTAAGCCTTTACAGACTTCAGATGAAAATCCCACTCCACTAAAGGCAAAACATCTGAAAAATTATTGAATTGCCTTGTTGGAAATTTAATCCCACAGAAGAGAGAGAAGCCATGAGGGGTCTTGCTGCATTGGCTTATTTCTGGCTCCTTATAAAAATCCGTTTGGGGAAAGTGGCAGCTAAAAGAGTCTTGAAGGAAAGTAACCATCCCATATCATCCTAGAGTTCATTAGGCCACAGAGAGGAACTCAGCTTGGACATACATGTATGTCCCACCTTTAGTACATCCCATTTCAGGAAGTTCAGACAAAACAATAGAAAAAAATCCCACAGTTGGTGACTCTAACTTGAGGATGGATCAAGAAGAATGAGAAGCTGTCAAATAGAAAGTTGACGACATAATCACTCAGTTTCCCAACGAGTAAGAAAAGAGTCAAGCATTTAGATAATTCAATAGCGAATGGTCGTATGAGAAAATAAAGATCACATTACCAATGATGATCATAAAACAGTGGCATCAAGGATTAAGGATGTTTCAGAAGTACCAAAGCCTCAAATTATCTGAATTTCAAAAAAAGTATTAGGAAAAAAGAAAATGTATTTGGTCTATTAAAAGTTTTTGAGAAAGGAAAAGAAAATACACCCACTACTTAGAGCAGATGGTATACTGTTAACTTACAATTAGTGAGAAGTGTTCAATTCCTATTATCTTTCTAGCATCCCCATAGAGAATGCTCTTAGAACTGAAAAGGTAGGGAAAATATATTTGAGAGGTGAAGCCCAAGATAGGAAAGGATATAGTAAAAGCACATCACATTAGCTTCATGGAATTTAAACCCAAAATGTCTGGCATGAACTTGCTACTTTAAAGCCTGAGCTACCTACATAAAAAGAATACAGTGATTAGAGTACCCTTCTGTACTAAGCCAACCATGGTTACACCCAAGCCTCACTCATCTGTCTCTCCCACTCACGAGCCCCTCCCACTCCTTCTTTGCCCCATTTCAGTTCCCGGATTCTCGCTTGCTTCTGTCTCATCTCTCGATTACTTTTTTCACTCACCTTCCCCACCAATCTACAACTTTATTTCCAAGCTTATGCTCTGTCTCTGACCTCCCATCTCAGCATATTCATGCTAAGCCCTCAGTTATCAGAGTTCTGCTGAATATAAACTCAAGATTTCCTTTTCTCACTGCACAGACCCCCTCCCTGCTTCCCAGCTCAGAGGGTATCAAAAATAAATTGCATGCTCTATGTTTGAAAGCATCTTTGTATGATATTGCTGTATCACACTGCTGAAAAATAAATGTTGCCTCAGGTTCTTTAGAAAAGGAAAAGGTGGATGTGGTAGGGAAAAGGTAGAAGTAGACGAGAATGCTGGAGGTCTGACTCCAGTGAAAGTCTCCAAAGATCATTAAACTTTCAACTTGAGAGAGTTAGTAAAGAAAGAAGTTATTAAGAATCAGCATAAATTCATTGAGAATGTACCATACCATCTCATTTCCTATTTTGATAGCTTTATTAGGCAAGTAGTGTGAACTTGGAGTAAAAGATAAGAACCTGTGACATTGGTTATGGTACAGATAAGGATAAGATGATTAAACAGCTACACCCAAATAATTTAAATATTGGATCCCTTTCAGACTGAAGCCATAGGATTGTCCACAACACTGTTGTCCTGGTCCTGGCCTTTGAATGGCACTCTTGACAGGTTTGGAGAAAGTATGTTAATCAGATGTGTAGAAGACTTAAAGCTAGGAAAAACAGTTAACAGGCCAGATAACAATCGCAACTTGAAAGTACTTCAATCACCAATAAAAACTAGGGGAAAACTAACAGATTTATGCCAAGCATAATAAATTGAGGATGATACAGCAAGGATAGGATTGGGGGCCTCTAGTTCCTCACCCTTTGGTCCTAAAATTTATATCAAACAGAAATATTGACTGATTTAGGCTTTTTTAAATGTTTATTTATTTATTTTGAGACAGTATGTGAGTAGGAGAGGGGCAGGCAGAGAGAGAGGGTGAGAGGGAATCCCAAGCAGTCTCTGCACTGTCAATGCGGAGCCCGACTCAGGGAAATCAAGAGTCAAACTCCTAACCGACTGAGCCACCCAGGCACCCCCAGACTGATCCAGTTTTTAAAAATACTTTTGATGATCCCAAAGAAATAATTAACTGACAAAGACGTGATTCTGGAATTCTATAATCCTTCACAATGTTAATTTTGGGAACACTTAATTTAAATCAAACGTGTCACCTATACTTTAAAGAATTTGGCATCACTTTCTCCGTATGCATATTCACACATAAACATTTCCACTAATCAGGGATGGCTATAGCAGATTGCTTGACCTTTGTATATGCATACCCTGCTTGGAATAATGAATGTAGGTGTGTGTCCAGGGAGGAGTAGAACAGCCATATGTCCTTTACTGATTATATGTGTCTTTCAGTGAACTCCAAATTCCAGATGTGTATTCAAAGATACTCATAAGCTGGCAGTACCAAATGGAAGCTTTGGGTTTTAAACAATGTCCACCTTTTCAGGCACATGGTATGGTAATTCATTTTCTTTGCTATTCTTTCCAAAATAATTTATGATAGTTATCATTGTTCTAACCTCTTCCAGATTAAAAAACTATATACAATGTCTTAAGAACTATGAAGACTACATAACACCATGTGCTGATAAAATTTAGAGGCTCCAAGGACCTTATTTTATTTAGTTTTACATTAAGCATAAGGTTTTAATAAATCACAACAGCAAATCTCCAATGTAGAGAAGAAGGTATATTTACTATACACAGAATGTGAACTTGCCTCTTAAAATAAAATCTTTTAAAATATACATTGTTTCTTTTGAATAAGCCTTCAAGGTTTTGATGACTGTCTAGGGAATTTCCTGTTTAATCATTGTTTGAATATTTTTTGGTGATTTCAGTCAAGCTGTGATCTGATTCAATGAAACAAAGAAATTTTTGATTTATTTCCTAGATTGAAAAAATTATTTTCTATCACATGTAAATAGCTTTATAGCTGGCGAGTGACCTTATGTACTTACTACCTTAAAACATTATTAGAAAATATTCAACATGTCCAGATACTTTGACTATGATTATTTTGCATTTAAAGAAGTGCTCAGGGGCACCTGGGTGGCTCAGTAGCTTAAATGTCCAATTTTGGCTCAGGTCATGATCTCACGGTTGGTGGGTTCGAGCCCCACATTGGGCTCTGTGCTAACAGATCAGAGCCTGGAGCCTGCTTCTGATTCTGTGTCTCCCTCTCTCTGTCCCCCTCCTCCACTTGCACTGTGTCTCTCTCAGAAAAATAAATAGACATTTAAAAAAATACTTTTTTAAAATAAGTGCTCAAATCTATTTTGATTCTCATGCTAATAAAAATGTTTAGTAAATCAACAAGTATCTATTAACCCATACAACTATGTGCCTAATATTACACTGTATATTTAGCACATAAATAAATGAAAGCTATATTTATTTTAACAGATATTTGAGTACCCATTATGTTTCAGTGATCTGCAGGAGCAAGATATGCCACAGGAGACACAAAGATGAATTAAAGCCTGCTAAGAGATTGCATATAGGAAGCTAAATATAGAAACTATCTACAACATGAAGTAGAATTTGCTAAATAGAGAAATAGCGGATGAGTCAGCATAGCAGCGCTTATGACCATAGAATTTGAAGTCATGCAGCACTGTTCTGAATCCCTGCTTCATTATTCACTTAATTTTGTACCTTAAATCTGATTCACTGCATCACGTATAAAATGTGTTGAGGTTTAAATGAGACAGTGTTTTAAAATCATGGCATTGGTAGGGGTGCCTGGGTGGCTTAGTCAGTTAAGCGGCCGACTTTGGCTCAGGTCATGATCTCACGGTCCGTGAGTTCGAGCCCCACGTCGGGCTCTGTGCTGACAGCTCAGAGCCTGGAGCCTGTTTCAGATTCTGTGTCTCCCTCTCTCTGACCCTCCCCCGTTCATGCTCTGTCTCTGTCTCAAAAATAAATAAACGTTAAAAAAAAAATTTTTTTAAAAATCATGGCATTGGTCTGATACATAGAAAGAACTCAAAAGTTGTCTGCTATCATTGGTCCCGTATAATAGATAAAATGCTATAGGTCACTAGGGGAAATATAAAGATGGGGAGGGGAGAAAGAGAGGTCAGGGGGAAAGGAGGAGATGAAGGAAAAAGAGGAAGAGACAAAGAGATTACATCTTCAATTTGGTTGGGAAAGGCAAAAGAAGGATTGAGGAAATCTTCATGAAGTAGTGGCATGTCAGATGTCTTTGGAGGATGGATAGGAGTTTTCAAAATGGAGATGAGAAGGAAGGGTATCCTAGACAGATACCCTCAACATAAAATTAGGTTCCAGAGGAGTCCATTGACAGGTGTGTTCAGTGTAGCTGAAACACGTGGTATTTGGAAGCGATAAATAAGACCAAAAAAGACATTGTTAGAAAGCCTTAAATGCCAGACTTAAATGTGAGACTGTATTTAACATAACAGATTTTTGAGTAAGGTAGTGAGAAATTGAGTCCATGCTGTACAGCCTGGATTAAGATGACAACATTGCATAGGGTGGAATGGCAATGGAAGACTATGAGCATGAGACTCATCACATAGGCTCTTAACTGCATTAGAGGTAACAGGAAACTAATGAGCAATGGTTCCAGATTGTAGCCGACTTGGAAAGAAGATTCAAAAGATATTGCAGATCCAGAACTCACAAGACTTGACCACAGATGAGATGCTGGAGGAAGGAGAAGTTGGAGTAGATTGCACCCTCAAATTTCAAGCCTCCGTGATTGGGAAAGTCCTACCACTGTTGACAAAATGAAGGAAGTCACGGGGCACCTATATGGCTCAGTTGGTTGAGTGTCCGACTTCGGCCCAGATCATGATCTCACGGTTTGTGAGTTCGAGCGCCACGTCGGGCTCTGTGCTGACAGCTCAGAGCCTGGAGCCTGCTTTAGATTCTGTGTCTCCCTCTCTCTCTGCCCCTCCCCCACTCATGCTCTGTCTCTCTTTCTCTGTCAAAAATAAACATTAAAAAAAATTTTTTTTTTAAATGAAGGAAGTCAGAAGGAAGACCCAGTTTTGCAGTGTTGATGATAAGTTTAGTGAGTGGAGAATCTGTGTTACCAATTTCTAGTAACAATGCCTGTCGTGAAGCTGACAAATGTAGATCTTGAGTTTGTGAGAGTGATTCTGAATAGAGATATTGATTTGGACATCAAGTGCCCACCTACAGACAGACTGCAGTACAGTTGAAATTATATCTTCAACACATTGAAAAGAAAATAGTGAAGAGTCTTGTAAATTTTCTATCATCTTACTCCTAGAGAGATGAACAAATGAAGTACATATTATAATGTAAACCTTGTTTCGGTTTGAAAACTCCAAGTCATGTGCATATTGTCATTTAGAGCTTGAAATGGAGAAAAAAGTAAAATGAGGGTAACCAGGGTCATAAAGAGAAGAACAGAAAATAAAATGCCAAAGAGAATATAGGAAGATTGCTTTAAGAGTCAGACCTCCTTGAATGTGGACCTTGAATTCGAACAAAATATTCTCTTGGTAAAAAGTTAAAGACAAAAGCAGAAAATGTTAACAGCATACTAATTTGACAAACATTGTTACATCCTTCTGTTTTTGTTTATGAAAGAAAGTATTTCTTATTGTTGATGAAACATCTTCTGTGCTTCACATATTAAGCACACTTCCAATTAATATGAAGAACAAAGCAATGTGTAACCACATGAAAAATCGTCAGCGGTGAATGAAGAAAATCCTAGTTCTTTAAAAGTAAAAGAGCAGCATCTTATTTAGCTATTAGATGCATCTAATTAATTAACATAAATTAGAATTTTTAAATAATGAAATATACTCTTCAAGACATGACAGGTGGGTATGCTATCAAAGCACTTTTCTAAATGAAAATCTGGAATCCAAATGCAGTGATACAAATGCATAGCATTCACATTTTTATTCCCCTCATTCCTACCAATCTAAAGTTTTCTAGTTTAAGTGTGTTACCCTGTTGCGCTTTTTATTACTTCTGCATCCTTCAAAGTTCAAAATTGGAAAAAGGTAAGCTACAACCACTGAAAAGGGTGTCATTTCTTCTGTCCGCAGAAACACTGTTTTAGATCATCTGGTAGAAATCCTATGGAAAGCAGCCAATTAGGTCTTGTGTTTCTAAGCTGGATACACACACACACACACACACACACACACACACACACACACACATTTTGCCTATCTTTCAGAAGACAAAAATTTTTAAGCTACCATTATGAAAAGCATTAACTACAAGAACTATACTACTGAAAGCCTCCTAAGTTACATAATGCAACATTATATATTGAAAAAAAAAAAAAAACTGGGGCATCTGGTGGCTCGGTTGGTTAAGCATCTGATCTTGGCTCAGGTCATGATCTCACGGTTTGTGAGTTCGAGCCCTGTGTCGGGCTCTGTGCTGACAGCTCAGAGCCTGGAGCCTGCTTCGGATTCTGTGTCTCCCTCTCTCTCTGCCTCTCCCCTGCTCATGTTCTGTCTCTCTCAAAAATAAAATAAACACTAAAAAAACCCAACAACAGAGAACTCTGGACTGATAGTAATTATTACATGGCAATGTTTTACAATGAACACTGTAAGTAATTCAGTGCCTATGTTTTAGGATGTAATTGGAAAAGCACTGCAGTACCTTGGAACTTTTGGGGAACTGAGCCACCTCGAGCAAGTTGTGGCCATGATCGATGAAGAAATGTGTATCAACTGTGGCAAATGCTACATGACCTGTAATGACTCTGGCTACCAGGTAAGAATTCTACTGTAATTAGGATGCTGTGAGGCATGTTTCTTCTGGTTTTTTAGCGGAAAGCATCTTCTGTTGCTAGGTGTGCAATTCAGACCAGACGTGCCCGATACTGTTCCTCAGCAATGGTATGTCTGTCCCCTCGCCCTCTGGGCATAGTAATTTTTTTCAAAGGAAAGTCATAACTTATACTAACTGTGCCACCATTCAATGTACAGTGTTTTTTTTTAAAATATTTTATTACCCATAAAACTGGATGGAAAAATCCAACCCAAAGAGAAATCCACACAATCACGCACATTAGGAAGCATTGTGCTTTAATACAGAGGGAAGGGAAAGGAATTACCATTTATTGCCATCACCCTGAAAGGACTTGATTCTTTCTACCAAAAGAGAATTCTCTTCTGTCCAGTATTGACTGGGCTTCTACTACCGTAAGAAAGAAAGAGCACTTTCCCATCAGGCCAGGCGTTGGGACTGGGAATTCCTTTGTGGCTGGAGAAGCCAGCAAGTTGTATTCTTATCACATGCGGTAGCCATGGATTCATCCCAGTTCCTCACCCTTCATCTGAGAAGCTGCCAGGGGGTGACACAGGAAAAGTAGGGATTCAGCTGTCTTCAGTCTCACAACTACAGAATAATATTGTTTTCATTACGCTTTTCAAGCTATGAAGAAGTAAAGTAAAATAATACATTTAAAGATGATTAATGGAATTTTGAAGATAGATAAAATGGACTATTTTTAAAAATTGAAGTTTATTAAACTTCTCAGCCTGGAGGAAGATCCCATGTTGCTCGTGGTGGGATTGTGCATATTCTTCTGACCACCTAATTAAGAGATATGACAGACATATTGAAATTTTTAAAAAATCTTCCTCTTTAATTTGACATTAGCTCTATGCCAAATTTTTACTCAACATCTCACTTTTTTTAATATAGCTGAAAGGTGTCTCTAACAGTTATTTTGGAAATGCTAATCCTATCACACTGACTTTCATCTTGGCTTTCCTCTAATTAACCAATCAGAGATGAGTTAATAAGTCCTGTCACCAAAATCATAGCAGTTCTCTAGTATCTCCATTCTTAGAAGTTACAGGGGCACGTGGGTGGCTTAGGTAAGTGTCTGACTCTTGATTTCAGCTCAGGTCACTATTTCACGGTTAGTGGGTTTGAGCCCCGAGTTGGGCTCAATGCTGATAGTGCAGGGCCTGCTTGGGATTCTCTCTCTCTCCCTCTCTCTCTGCCCCTCCCCTGTTCATGCTCTCTCTGTCTCTCTCTCTCTCTCTCTCTCTCTGTCTGTGTCTCTCTCTCAAAAAAAATAAATGAACTTTAAAAAAATTTAAAAAGAAAAGAAGTTATGACTCCTACCGTAAAATTCTAGCCTTGGTCCAATGTCAAAAATAAAACCAACCCCCCCCCAAACCCTTATTAATGAGAAAAAAATCACAGTTTTGCTTTAAAAAGTTTTTAAGTACTCCTTTGACTCTTCTGTCTCAAGAAGATTTAAAAAAAAAACAGAAAAAGTCTTCAACTGATTATAAAGTTTTATGTCTGCAAATTTTTAAGTATGAAATTTTTAAGATAAGCATTATTTTATTTTCAATTGCTTCTTGAGTTTCTATTTATAAAAGGGTACATAAGGAAGAGAAATAGTTTTTACTCATTCACACAGTCATCCAAGATGTTGTTTTATTTTTAAAAATGACAACAATTTATGTGAACAAAGTTTCTTATGGTTTGTCACTTCTTCAGATATAATATGGTTGTTTCCTTAAAGATCAGCCTTTTTTTTTTATATTAAGCAGTCTGACATAATTTACTCTAATGAAACCATTTGTCTTTTATGTGCGTAAAAGAGGAAACAATTACAGTTACAAGTAGCTTCAATTGGGGGAAGGAAATTTTTTTTTAACAAAAAAAAGTTATTTTGAATTGGATGATAACACGTTTTATATGAAACAGGACAAAAGTCAGAATCAAGGAATTGTTTACTTGGAAATCCTCAAACCTCAAAACTGGCTCTTAAGCTAACTTTTTTTTTTAACTCCTATTTTCTTCTAAAAACTATATGCATAATTTGAAATCCAAACAAATACATTCATTGCTCCATCTGACAGTGACCGTTTTTCCCTGTCGAGAGCGAGGAGCATGAGGAGAGAAAGCACCCCACCGTCCTCAGGTAGCAGACACCCCATCCTGATAGGACTGGAAGGACCCGAGCTCTGCTCAGAACAAAGGAAACTAGAGACTTACTGGTATGAAATAGTTCCCTCACGCAACACAAGAAAAATGTCTCCAAGGAATTTTAAACAATGTATTTCTAATTTAAAAGGATTTCCTTTCTATTGTGCCGTTGCTGTTGTTGTTGTTGTTGTTGTTGTTGTTGTTTTCCCTCTGGCACCTCAACTGTTGCTATAGTTGCACGCAGTGCTGGGCGTCGTTGTCTCCAAGCTCCGCTCTACTGCGGTGGAGAAAAACGTTGATGCCAAAAGGGGGGCGTTCTTGACCTTTTTGGTCAGTGACAGCAATACTCTTTATTTCCATTTGCAGGCTATACAGTTTGATCCTGAAACCCACCTGCCCACCATTACTGACTCCTGTACGGGCTGTACCCTGTGTCTCAGCGTCTGCCCTATTATCGACTGCATCAAAATGGTTTCCAGGACAACACCTTATGAACCAAAGAGAGGCTTGCCCTTAGCTGTGAATAATCTGGTGTGTTAAGGTGATTTGTGAAACAGTTGCATGGAACTTTGAGGTCACCTAGTATGCTGATCTTTTTAACTGTGATCATTATGTTCAGCTCTTTCTAAATTGAAACAAGTACATAATTTCAAAAAAAAAAATTTCTGAGTGAATAATGTAATTTCTAAATAAATTTCCAAATTTTGAAAAATGTCTACTGCCAGTGGCCATGCAATTAATGGCCATAAAATGGAATAATTCTCCTGTGAGAATACTTGCTAAATAACTGCATAGCAGTTAATTGGACATTCACCATCAGTTGTCCATTTTGAAAAATAGTAACTTTTTTGTGGCAATTAATGCAGTATTTCCAAATAGCCTGGTGCTGTGCTCTGTCTTTGATTTCTAATTGTAAGTGAAATTAAGTATTTTAGAACAAAGTACCATTTAACTTACAAGAAAATGTTTCCAAGGAAACATTTTATAATTAAAAATTACATTTAATTTTAACCCTGTTTCTAAGCAAATGTAATTAGCTCCATAAAGCACAAATGAAGAAAGTCAAATGATTATTTACCGTGGCAGGAGAAGAAAGCCAAAGAGGATTTGCAAAACTTTTTTAAGTCCCCTTTGTTAAAAATAGCTTCTTTGTGGGGGGCTAGAACCTCAAAGTGATAGTATTTAGTAATCATTCAAATCACTCTGCTAGTCACCATTCAAGCCTGAGGTGGGTGTTCAAACTCTACCAATGAATCAACATGATATTCTTCTTTAAATATTTAAACTATGTTCCTAACAAAACAAGATATTAGGATGGAATTCTGGTTAAAGCTACTCTTTTGCTGTGCACAGATCTGCTCTGTCTGCTTCTAATAGTAGCCTTCATGATTATAGCAATTAATGTTTGAACAAAGACCAAATTATACAGCAGTGGGCCATGTGCTTCATTATTCAAGAGTGAAAAATATAGTATTGGTAATATATATTAAGTGGAAAGCCTATTTGACTACTCTCTATTTTAGTGTTTAATTTTTTAAAAGGTAATCAAATAAAAAGAAATATATATTTTCTGTTATTGCCAATATTTTTGTATTTCTCTATTTTCATAATCAACAAATAGCATCATATAAATTCATTTATCTCTTTTTTGTGGTATATTTCAATATGAATCCATAAGTAACATATCTTTAAGTAACAATCTGTGGTATATTTCTATGGAAAATGTAAGACCTAGAAAAATAAATGTTTGATTATGCACTTTTAGAAATGCACATTTACCACAAAATCTACATGATTGAGTAATATCAAATAAAATATCATAAAGCATCTTAAACAACATGGTCTTTTGCTGCCTCATTTGCAAGTACAACATCATGTCAACTATTTAGATTTTGAGGTGAAGTTTTTGATTAATCCTACAGTGAATTCCATCCAAGTGTGTATATAATGCTAGTTCAAAGCTAATGAGGGTAATGACAGTACAGTTATTTAAGTGTTTCATTTCCAGTCCTCTTGATCCAGGTTTTCCTACTGAGTTTAATTCCACTCTGCCAAAAGGCATCTTTCACTGGGCACAGGTCAGGGTTCTTGCAGTGGTTCATGGGCAGAGATAAATGAGAAATGGCAACCTAGCATCTTCACTGTAACAAAAATCAGTGTCACTTAATAGTATCCCTTAGTTGGATGTGAAATATTAAAGACTTATATCAATGGACTCCCTTTTATGGTCCTGTCATGGTGGGGCCATCTTACCTTTTGGACTTGGTCACAGCTTAGTGAAGGGTTCAACTTGTCCAGGAAATAAATTTACTGGGGCTATGTGGATGCCATCATAATGTATTACCCCCACCTCAATCTGATGAGAGCTTTTTGCTCTGGGAGTTTTATGAAAGTCCATTGCATGCATATATGCCTGAGTCCTCTTCAAGACACTGACTGCCAGGCAGAAATTCCCTTAATAGAGATTAAAGAAAAAAGTATTTTATGACTTTAGCCTCCTCCTCTGAGAAAGAATGAACGTGGCACTATAGCTCTTTTCTTGAACCGCTTTGGGGGACTGCACATGACCAGGCCTTTGAGCTAGGCCATGGTGATGTATGATTTTACACCGGTATGTTCCCCATACACATTTCTGTTCTGTCCCCTTTCTACTGTACACCAAGAAGTATGTCTTATCCATGCTGTTTATAAGATGTGTAATTTATATAGACTGTTTATAAGACATGTAGACAATTGCAGAGAGACTCCAGAGCAGAGGAAGAATGAAAGTCATGTCATCCCATCCAGCAAGAGACCTCAAGCCCTTGGCCCTGACACACATGTTCTCATGACACCAGACCTTCAGACATGAGTGAAGACATAGGATTAGACTAAGGAGACTGATTCTGAGTGTTTCCTATATCTAAGAAATTGTACTAAATGATCTAAATATGTGATAGTTAATTTTATCTTGGCTGGTACCCAGTACCCAGATACTTGGTCAAGCATTATTCTGGATGTTTCTATGAGGTGTTTTTGGATGAGGTTTACAACATTTAAATTGGTAGACTCTGAGCTAAGCAGATTGCTCTCCGTAATGTAGGTGGGCTTCATTCAAGCAGTTGAAGGCCCAAATAAACAAAAGGTTGGTTCCACCCCACCTCCCCAGCAAGAGGGAATCATCCAGTGTTTGGGCTTTGGACATCCTTTGCAATATCAACTCTTCCTGGTTTTATAGCAAACTGTCTTTGGATTTGAACTATAATTCCTGAATCTCCAGCTGGCCAGTCTCTTCTATCAGATTTTGGACTCATTAAGCCTCCACAATCACTTAAGCCAATTCCTTAAAGTAAATCTCTTTATACACACACACACACACACACACACACACACCCTGTATTGGCTTTGTTTCTCTAAAGAACCCTCATTAATACAACATATGTTATCTTATTTGAATTTTAAAATGATCAAAGGTAGGTTCTATTGTGTTTTTTTTCTTATTTAACAAATGAGGACATGGATGCTTAAGGAGTCTAAGGAACATGCTACGGGTCACATAGCTAATTAGGTATGTTTCTGAGTATGTTGGTGATGTCTAATATGCCCTCTGTTTTCTCTTTTGTTCATCCAGCCATTCATTCATTTAACCAATATTTATCAAATAACTACGATGTACCAGGCACTGGACTAAGGGCTGAGGGTGGGAACTGAAATGACGAAGGTTCCCTAAATGCCAGCCACTTAAAACCTACAGAGGAAATGGGCATGTAACAGTTGTTACAGAAAGTGTAGTCGGTGCTCAGAAAACAGTATTGAGAGAAGGGACATCGAAAACCTACCCCTTTGACAAGATAATAAGTTAAGCCAAGTTTTTAGCTCCATAAAAGACTTTTCTAAATAGGAAACAAGGAAAAGGAAAGCACAGAGGTATGTAAAGTCTGGAATGTCTAGAAAACTGTGAAAGCTTGGAATTAGCCAGAACAAAAGGAACATGTGGGATGTAAAGCAGAGAGAGAGAGGTTTGAATCACCTTAGAATCCCTCAGGGAATCAGAATCAGCATTTTGTTAATGTATGTATTCAAAAAACATTCCATACTTCCCTTATGCCAAGCACTTGCTAGTTCATGCTGTTTCTACTATGAACAAGACAGACATGATTCCTTCTTTACTGAGCTTATATCTTAGTGGAGAATAGAAAAAAGCAAGTAAATAAATACACTGCAAATTGTGGTAGGTGCGTGGCAATGACAGCTACGGCCTGGGGTAGAGACAAAGTGGGCATGCACTTACTCTTCATAAAGCGGGTCAGAGAACTCCTAATAGATGGGAAGGAGCTAGCCACAGGAAGAACAGAGAAGAATTGTTCAGGGGGGTGCCCTGGTGGCACAGTCGGTTAAGCGGCTGACTCTTGACCTCGGCTCAGGTCATGATCTTACGGTTTGTGAGTTCGAGCCCCATAACGGGCTCTGCATTGATGGTGTGGAGCCTGCTTGAGAGTTTGTCTCACCTCTCTGCCCCTCCCTAGCTTCCTCTCTCTCTCTCTCTCTCTCTCTCCCTCTCTCTCAAAATAAATAAATAAACTTAAAAAAAATAAAAAAGAATGCGTTCATGTTCTAGAAGTAGAAACCACTGGTGCAAAGGCCCTAAGGTTGAAAATAGCCTGAGTTATTCAAATTACTAAATCAAAGAAGGGTAATAGAAGACAATGCCCAAAATACATAGGAACTGTGGACTAGAAGCATAGGAGATTAACCTCAATTTCCTTATCTGTAAAATGGAGAAGATAATGGTGTTGAATTTAATAAGTTACATATAATCATAATTCTTGCTGCTGTTATTTATGGACATAAACATTTCAAATACAGTTTAAAGAAATAAAAGTCTACTAACAAAAATCGATATTTGCTAGACTCAAAATCAGACTGTCATAGTAGTGACTGGTAGTGTGACTTCCTAAGCTAACATTCATCATCTGTAGCAATCTAGAAAAAGATATCCCATGCAGTTGGAAGATCAAGACTAAAAAAAAAAAAAAAGTAGAGGGGTGCCTGGGTGGCTCAGTTGGTTGGGAATCTGACTTCAGCTCAGGTCATGATCTCACAGTTCATGAGTTCAAGCCCCGTCTCAGCTTCTGGGCTGACAGCTCAGAGCCTGGAGCCTGCTTCTGATTCTGTGTCTCCCTCTCTCTCTGTTTCCGCCTCACTCTCTCTCTCTCTCTAAAAGATAAATAAACGTTACAAAAAGTAGAATAATCAATTCTGAGAAAAATGAAAGACCCAGGAATAAAATTTTAAAATATATAAAATTATCTCATTGTATATATATTTATATATATTATTAATTATATATATTATTATCTCCTTAAATGTATAAGTGTCTAATTTTACTTTCTCAATTCTTTAAGCTGTATAAAGAAGTATTTATTTTTTTTAAAAGAGGAAATTTAAAGACAAAGCAGACAAGTGACTTACATAAATTGATATGTTTAGTTGGTATCATATTTAGAAATGAAGCTCAGCCAACTAGATTTTCAGACAGTGCTCTCTCTCCCACTTCACTTTGCCAAGCGAATATCCTTTATTTTTCTCCAATATGGATATTTGGAGATACATTATTCACTTTGGGTGGTCTTAGGATACCAGTAAATGGCCTAAAGAAATCAAGCACTAACTGTTGTCTGAAAGGGTTAAGATACTGCCCTTAGAAAGGAGCTTATTACCTGGCAGGATCTGATCTACTTCTGTCCTATGAAGTTAATTCAATTAACAGGAAAGCCATTAGACACACTATTATCTACCCAGAGCTGTAACTTTTCCTCTTACCCACAGATGCACACAATTCAGCAAACAGCCTGCAGAGTGAAAATTTGGACCAGATCCTTAATGATTCTGTAAGGTTCATGTAGTCTAGCTCTCGCTTTTATTAATTAATATGGTAACATTAATTAATATGGTACCTCATTTATTAATATAGATTTTCTGCTTAAATTCTTAAAATTACAGATGACATCTTTAAATTGAATAGTCGCATTTGGGTTGGAAACATGCACAGCTGATTGTCCCTTTGTGCTAGCCTTTCATCAACTGATGCAGAGCATTTATCAACTGATATTGGCTATCATTGTTTTCATACTTACCGTTCTCCTAATATGCACTATAAACTGCTGTGCCATAAGCAAGCCAAGTCATTTTGCCAATGGTAAATAGTGTATAGTAGTGAGTCATATTGATTTATGTATCTGCAGGTATTTATTTATAGAATTTATATAGTGCTTTTCCATATGCTGTGTTCTGCAAGCGCCAACAGCCTTCTGTGTACTCCTTTGTCTTTCTACTTCCATGACTTCTTTATTCCACTACCATTGATAAATTCATGTGTATATACTGCTGGCAGTTTTTAAAGACTTGCATTAGTCAACATATGGGTGAAGACCTCCTTGCTTCCCAATATATTTTTTATGTGTTTCTATTGAAAATAAGATCTACCTCCCTATCAATAGTGCTGGTTTCTTCATCTTTCCTGGCCTTCAGTGGTATCCATCTGCATGGATCTAGGTATTTGAGCCAAGATAAAACACCAAACACACACACACACACACACACACACACACACACGTGTGCATAGCGATTTAAGATTACTGAAAAGGTTCCATCTGCATATTTTTCATGGAGTTGTAAGAACCTGAGTGTAAGATAAGAACCTTTCAATTCAATTTATGTCTTTAGGTAAGAAACTCAAAACTTCTTATTTAGTCTCTTTTAAAAGAACCTCTTTTGAGTGGAAGGGGGAGGGAGAGCTTAGGGATTTGGCATAGGACTATGGGAAGTTAATCATGAATTGTTAAATATTCCATTTCTGTTTTGCAATATTTGGGAGACTGCATCTTGCTCTTCCTTCTTATAGGCTGTGATGTTTCGATGGGGCTTCACCAACGTACATGGCTGCAGTGGGGGCATGGAACATTTAATAATGAAAGTTCATTTTTTCTTCTGAGACTATGGTATGAGTAATTTTTATCAGACTGCAAAGTCCTGCCAACAGTTATGGCCAATGACAATGCCTTCTACCGTAATACGATTCTGAGCTAACCCTTTATATAAAACCTTTGAAAGTTTCCTAAAGACATGAATGTGGTAGTTTTATATTCTTTTCCACTGAAGATAGCAGTATACGGGCGCCTGGGTGGCTCAGTCAGTTGAGCGTCTGACTTCGGCTCAGGTCATGATCTCGCATTCTGTGAGTTCGAGCCCCGTGTCAGGCTCTGTGCTGACAGCTCGGAGCCTGGAGCCTGCTTCAGATTCTGTGTCTCCCTCTCTCTATGCCCCTTACTCACTCATGTTCTATGTCTCTCTGTAAAAAATAAACATTAAAAAAAATTAAAAAAAAAACCATTGCAGTATAGGAGTCCAAGGACCTAGCAAAGCAAAATGTAGATAAAACATCTACATGAAAGAGAGGAGGGAAAAGATCAGAGCCTCCAAAATCTATGTGTGCCACCCCCACTTCTCTGAATCTCAAATGTATATATCGGAGTGTTTATTGGACAGTGGGTTTTCAAATACAAACCCTAAAACCCATCGTGCTTAAAGTCAGCCCTGTGTCCTCCTTAGCTCATATCTTCTTTCCCTTCTTTGTGTACAATAACTTCACCTTGTATACTGCAAACATTTCATAACCAGAAACAAAAACACTACCCACGAAGGAAAAGCTGATAAGAACTACATTAAAATCAGAAGTTTCTTTTCGTCAAAAGATCATTAAGAGAATGAACAAATCACAGAGTGAGAAAATACATTTGCAATACATGTAACTGACAAAGGACTCATGTACAAAACATAAAAACAACTCCTACAAATCCATAAGAAAAGACCACCAACAGAGCAAATGGGTAAAAGACATGAATAGACACTACACAGAAAGAGGATATCCCAATGGCAAATACATGTATAAAATGGTGCCTAACTTCATTAGTCATCAAGGTGTTGAAAACCAAAACACTACGATTTCAGAAGCCAAATCTTGAATAAGATGCAACCCACAGGATAGAAAAAAAATCTGAAAGAATCATAGCAAATAGAAAATTCTGAAGCTGCCTGGCCCCTAACCAGATTGTGTAATTGAGCAGTTAATAAAATTTAGCCTACAAGTTCCATGCTGAGGCAAAATGAGAAATGAAGTACTCTTAATCTTCATGCATTATAAAAGATTTATTTACTTAGGAGAGGAAGTTTATTAATTTCTGCATCAAGCAATGTTTTAATGAATGAATGACTGTCAATTTCAGAGTTTAGAAGATACCTTCCTTAAAGAAGATGTTCATGATCATAAACAGACCCACCTGGAATTTGTCAGGCAGTTAAAATTTTTAGATGGCTTGCCTGGTACTGTAAAGAAAACCATACTTGGCATATTACTATTAAATCAACCATTTTTACATTTAGCCAAGAGGTGTTTAGAAATCAACACTCTTAATCACTACACTTTAAATAGTAGAGGCAGTTCCATATTTATCAAATAATAATTATTAAAAACTTTCAGGTGTCAGGGATGCCCAAATTATCATGAAATTATTGGTCCTAAATGTATATACATTTAAGTTTTGGATCAATTTTGTCAGATGGGAAACTGGATATTCTTTTAGTTGCACAGAACAGAGTCCTACTAAAAATATCTCATACCACAGAGTATGGTGAGGGATATGGTAGCACAGTCTAATTAGGTGTTGCCAACATTCACTCAAGCAAGAAAGTTCAAGAACTTAAACTAATAAGGCAGCAATAGTGGGGTTAGGGAGGAGGGAATGGACTATCAATATATTTAGCAATAGAGTTGAGAACAACATATATTTATTAAGAATCAGTAGATACTAGCCACCGTGTAGAGTAATGAGAAAACACTAGGAAGACACGGTATTATATACTTCTAATAAAATGTTGAACAAAAAGTTATGGAAATCCCAATGGAGGCATCCTTGAATCCATCTGGGGAAGACAAAGGATGCTTCTCAGAGAATATATACCAGGTGAACTGAATCTTGCAGAGAGGTGGTACGACGTACTGGCTTAGAATGCCAATTCTGGAATCAAAATCCCTGTGTTTGAATCCTGGTTCTCTCCTCTCAGCTCTGTCTCCTTGTGGAAGGTACTTAATAATCCAAACCTGTTTTCTCAGTTGTAAACAGAAGTAGAAGGGAGACTGCTGATAACAACTAACACTTAAAGCTGTCAGTACATGTCAGGTCCTATTCCAAACACTGCCTCCTGTACTCCTTTTACCCGTCACCACAATCCTAGGAAGTAGGTACTAGTATTCTTGCCAATTTAGAGATGAGGAAACTGAGGCACTGGGTACTGAGCTGTGAAACAATTTGTACAAGCCCCACTGTTGGTGAATGGCAGAGCTAAGATTTGAACACACACGTTCTAGTTCCTGAACCCAGGCCATTAGCCAATATAACACTCTCAACAATCAACTTCTCCGCATTAGTATGAGGTCAAAAGGAGATAATGCATGCAAAGTGATTAGCACAATGCCTGCATATGGAAGATGTTTAATAAATATTAGTTTTTATTATAGTAATTTATTATGTTATTTATATATAATACATAATATTATAGTTATAGTAGTTTATTATATTACTTATATATAATATATATTAGCAAATACTATTATATTATTTATTAGTTTTATTATAGAACTAATAAATACTAGTTTGATAATATTGATCATAATATAATATCAAACAGTAATAAACATTAGCTATTTGGAACGGTGCCGCTGCATGGTAAGATCTGCTGGCTGGACTTTATAAGGAGTACAGAGGAAGGAGCTAGGCAGCTGTCCTCGGGTGGGAGACCAGAACCTCCATTTCCAACTTCCCTGGTGGTAAGTGGTAGCAGTTGTTCTGCCCAGGACCAGCTTCCTGGCACAGGCTCTTTGGGCCTGACAGGCAGGAGAGCTGGAGTCATCCCATCGACATTTTCCAAGGACCAAGGATCAGCCAAGCCTTGTGCCAGGTTTCTCATGGGATGTAAAACTGAACAAAATAGCAGCTGAGAGTTCAGGTTCTGGAGACAGATTTTCTGGGTTTGAATCCCAGCACTGCCACTTAGAAGCTTTAGACTTGGGACAAGTTACCTAATCCCTCTCTATATCACTTCCCTTGTAGGAAACAGACCTCGTTGGGCTGTGTGCAGACGAAAAGGGCTGATACACCAAGTCCATAGTCATGCGCTTTGCTCAGTGCCCCTTCCACGCTGTCCCACCCCACACTGCCAGCCTGAATTTCTCATCTGTACTAGAGCAGTTACACCCATGAAGTGCTTTCCAACTCTTATTTTCCTCTCTTTTGTGGCATAGAATTTTAAAAAATATTTATAGTGAAATATAATACATAAAACACCCCAATGCCTTAGCGTGTGCTTTTCCTTGTTCTGTTTTGCGCTTCATTATCTCGCACAAGGAGTAAATTTCATTTCTTTCTTCAAAAGTTACCCTCAAGAAGTCGGGGCCTCCTCTCTGAGGGCACCTGCAGACAGGACAGGTACTCATTCCCTCCTGGTCATGTCTCTGCTCCTTCTGTATCTGCCTATTGGCGCACAGGTTGCAAGCTTTCCCAGGGCCAGGTGCAGGGCTGGCCTAGTGTAGGCTAGCTTATTGTAGATTATTTATTATAACAGCTTTATTAAGATATAATTCACATAAAATTCAGCTACTTAACGTGTACAATTCACCAGTTTTTAGTATATTCACTGAGTTATGCAACCATCAATCGTCACAATTCATTTCTTCACCTTCAGAAAGAAACTTCATACCCACCAGCAGTCACTCCGCATTCCTTTCCCCCCATCCCCCACCAGGAAAATATTAATCTACTTACTGCCTATGGATTTGCCTATTCTGGATATTTCATAATGGAACCACATAATATGTGATCCTCTGTGACTGCCTTTTCTCATTTAACATAATGTTTTCAAGGTTCATCCATGTTGTAACACGTACCAATGCTTCATTTCTTTTTATGGCTGCATAATATATCAGTGTTTACCCATTCATCAGTCGATGAATTTTTAGACTGCTTTCACTTTTTTGGCTGTTATTCATAAACCTTCTACAAACACTCATATACGACGTGGACATGTTTTCATTTCTCCTGGGTATATGTCCAAGAGTGGAATTGCTAGGTCACATGGGAACTATGCTTAACCTCAAGGAACTACCAGATTGTTTTTCCAAAGTGGCTGCACCATTTCACACTCCCACCAGCAATGTATCGAAGGGCAATTTCTTCACATCCTCACCAACATCTGTTAATATCTATCCTATTATTCTGATCAGATAGCTATCCCAACAATGTGAAAATGGTATCTCATTATGGTTTTGACTTGCATTTTGCTGATAGCTTATGAAGTTGCACATCTTTTCATGTGTTTATTTGTTATGTTTATATCTTCTTTGGAGAAGTATCTATTCATGTTTTGCTTATTTTTAATTAGGTTGTCTTATTTAAATTGAGTTGTAAAAGGTCTTTATATATCCTAGATACAAGTCCCTTATTAGATATATAGTTTCTTCCCATTCTCTATGTGCCTTTTTACTTTCTTTACAGTGTCCTCTGAAACACAAAATTTTTAAAATTTGGCTGATGTCCAACTTATCTAATTTTTAATTTTGTTTCTTATACTTTTTGTGTAATATCTAAGAAACTATGTAATGCAAGGTGACAAAACTTACACCTATGTTTTCTTCTAAGATTTTTATATTTTTGGCTTTTACATTTAGGTTTTTTAGCCATCCAAGTTAAATTTTTTAGAATAATGTAAAGCAGGGTTCCAGCTTCATTCTGTTTCACGTGGATGTCCTTTAATCCCGGAGCTGTTTCTTGAAAAGACCGTTCTTTCCCCTGTAATAACATTTTTTACTTAAATGGCATCCTACCTGGCTCCTGCTTCAGGGATCTCATAGTCTGACGATGGAGACTGGTAGGTACACCAGAAAAATCACAGTGCAACATAACAACGTGTGAGCCTAGAAAAGTACAAGACTTAGCTAGGAATCTCTTCTTCTCCTAGGTTTCTGGACTGAGCCCTGATATTGAACATAGAGTTACCACAAGCAACAGTTCTCTCTTCCTATGAGATATAGTTAAAAGTGAAACTTGTCCCTGCACTGATGGTGTGAAGCCTACTTGGGATTCTCAATCTCTCTCTCTCTCTCTCTCTCTCTGTCTCTCTCTCTCCCTGCCCCTCCTCTACTTACACTGTCTCTGCCTCTCTTAAAATAAATAAATAAACTTAATTTAAAAAAAAAAAGTGGCACCTGCATAATTCCTGAATTTCTGGAAGGTACTAACTAGTCTTTCCACACATATGCATTTCCCAGCAATTAGTAATCACCAGGAATAAAAGCCCAGAAAAAAGGTGGATATTCCTCAGTTTTTTAAAAAAGAAAATCTTAAGTAGGATAAAAATACCCAAGGATCTAAGGCAGGTCTCCCCTAGAGAACAGCTCCCATTGCCTTTAGGGACACCGTCCTGGCCTGGGTTAAATCAGCCCATTAGTTTTAAACAGAGAGTCACCACATTGCCTTTCCCTGCCTTCTGTCTTGTTTTTCATTCTGAATCTGGGCGCCTGGCTTCTCTGCAGATATGGCTGAAATCACCAAACTCAATTAGCCAGAAGGGCTGCAGTACCTGCCCTTGGATGTCTGTCCGGGGGTGTCACAAAGGCTGCGGTGAAGGTCTGGAGATTGAGCAGGCTTTTCAATCACAGCCTCCTATTTCAGAGTTTGAGCCAAACTTTGGACTTGGTATTTCTAAGATGGTGAAGAAAACTTTGACATGAAATGACAGCATTCGTCAACGTTTTGCCATTTATCTCTCAATTACAATAAGCTAATAATGCACGTAGAATTATTTTCTTCCCTTAATCTGACACTATGTTTATGGATGTGCACAAGTACAAATATGCTGTGTTCTGTAACTATGCCTTTCCAGTAACAGAAGCAATCTGTGTAATAATTGGTATTCATGGGCCTGTTGGCTCAGTCAGTTAAGTGTCCAACTTCGGCTCAGGTCATAATCTCGCGGTTCGTGAGTTCAAACCCCACATCGGGCTCTGTGCTGACAGCTCAGAGCCTGGGGGCTGCTTTGGATTCTGTGTCTCCCTCTCTCTCTGCCTCTCCCCTACTCACGCTCTGTCTCCTCTCTCTCTCTCAAAAATAAATAAATATGAAAAAAATAATTAGTATTCATTGATTAGCATGGAGGTTTATAAACACAGAATTTTACCCATAAAGATGTAAAATATTCTTTTGTTAAATAAAGAACCATCCTAAGGGGCTACTACCATTTGCTTCAATGTGTAGCATCGCTTTGCTGACGACCCGTGGAAGCTGTGTTGACCCTGCCAGCACCTGGCTATCTGGCAGACCCCATAAGCAGCTGGGGAAGAAACTTCAGTGTTGCTTCTGGGTTTTCCACATAATTAGCCTGTTCATAGGCCATCTGGGTTGCTTTGATTTCACCGTCGCCATTTCTTTCAATCTGAAGAATTTCTGTGCGTCTCTTCCTTTTGGGACTAAAATCATTAATAAGTTCTTTCTTTCTCTGGGACACTAACTTCTTTAATATGTCCGGCAGCTCTCTGTCCCCTGCATCCATCTCATTATGAAATGCCCCACAGACCGAAGGAGGGAGGTGTTTATATTTGATAATGCTGTCATCAAATTAACGGGTCTCGTTAGAAGGAAATTACAGATTTGGGGCTCCTTAATAGAATAGATTCTTAGAAAACCTCATCCAAAGAATCACAAAGGTACTCAAAGGGGACTGAATTTTGGCGATGTCCGCTCTGATGGGAAGACATGCTCAACTATAGGTGCTGGGCTAATCAAACCGGGCTGGGATCAATGCCAACCTAATTTGGATATCCTCAGGCCTCACTAGCCTGTGTGGACCAAAGAGGTCACATTAATATCATGAAATAGATGTCAATGCTTAATTAACCCTTACCTGCAAGCCTACCTGTGTCAGTCATTTTGTGAGAGAGCACACCCCTCCCCCAACTTCCAACAACAAGGAAAGGATTAGCAGAAGTCTCCAAGGGGCTGTGTGCCAGCATGGGGCCTGGGGACACCAGTGCACTACCACTGGAAACCTGGATTCACTTTATACCACACCTTGTTCACATTGTGCCAGTACACAGAGCCACCAAGTCTTTGAATCCTCTTAGTGCTACATCAGCACTGCTTTGGGGTAAAAAGAATAAAAGCTGCCCAAACTCCGTGTATCGCTTTCTGTTAAAAGGGTCCAATAAAGTGATCCTAATATTTATGGAGTCTGGGGCAAAAGTATAAATGGAAGGCCCCTAGCCCCAACCAAACCTTTCTCTCTGACCGCCTCTGGCCCTCTGTAAGTGGCCTCTGACGCATGCCTATAGGCACCTCAGCACAAATGTTCAGGTCAGGGGAGAAAAAAGAAACTTCCCTTCCTCCAAAGAGCTTGCCCCTCTGCCTAGGAGTGGGCATATCGCATGGTGGGGTCCACCTTTAGGAAGATGGCCTGTGAACAGGCCTGCACAAGCCTTAGAAGTGCTGTTGAGCTGCTGGAAATTCTGTGTTTCTGAATCACAGTTTCAAGGATCTCTCCTTCCTACAAGATTCTAATCTCAGCCTAGAGGGGACACCCTTTCACAGTAACAGAGCAATGGTGCTTAATCATTTGCCGAGCTTTGCTGCAAATGTAACATTCAAGATAATGACTGCTGTCAGAAATGTGCATTGGTTGGGAGGCAGTGATACGCACAGCAGTAGCTTCCTTTTTTTTTTTTTTTTTTTTTTTTTTTTTTGGTCTCACATGAGGTTCTCTCCATGGTCTTAAAGGATGAAACAGATGAAAGTGGAATTTCTGTGGTTGAAGGGGGCCAAGAGTGGAAGTCCTATGTGCCTGCCTTCCTTCCCTTCTTCCTCCTTTCTTTCCCTCTCCTTCCTTCCTTCCTTCTCTCTCATGTATTCATGCATTCATTTAACAACTACCCAGCATGTGTTCTAGGCTTGGTTATTTTAATACAAAGATAGACAAAATCTCTCCTCGCAAGGAGTTTACAGTCACTTTTCCAAACCCTAGAGTTTCAAGGGACACATTTTGAAACCCCAAATATAGAAGAAGAAAGAACTTGGGCCCCGACATTAGATCTGGTCTGAGTTTCTACCACTGAGGAGCAGTGACCTACTGGACTCAAGATTAAGTAAGGCTGTAATATTTACTTCACAGGATTGTGGTAAGAACTGTGATAACTCAGGAAGCAATTAGCATGTAATTGACTTTCTTATATGTTCTTTCTCTCTTCTTTCTCCCCAGTTGGTGTTTATATGTCTTTTCCCAGTCTATCTGGTCCCCCTTAAGACCAAGAGACACATATGCAGAGTGAATGACCAGTCAGGAGTGGAGTTTGACTCTGGACCAAATGGTAGTTGTTTGGGGGGTACAGTATTCATCAATCTGTGCTACAAATGATAAAACACATATATTGATGGGAAATGTACAGTGAGTGACATAATTGGCACTTATTCCTAATAATAAGCTGGCATAAACATCTATCTTGTTATTTACCTCTCCTCCTAACAGGTCTTTTTTTTTCTTATTATTAACCGGACAGGCAATTGGTAATTTCTCTTTGCTAGGAACTAAGTGTTTTGTGAATAATAACTCATTTAACCTTTATAGTGCAAATATGGGGACACCAGGGCCTGAGAGGTAAGGTCATTTGTCCAAGTTATCATGGCTACTACATGGCAGAGCTGGGTTCTAATCCCACCAGTCTGGCTCCAGGATCTGGACTCCTAACCACCCCACCCTGCGCCCACCTCACGCACCTTTCATCCAATAATCATCCTTTTCCAGCTATTCTTCTTATTAGAAAGCCCTCCTTTCTCCTCTTCAGTTATCAAATCCCATGTATCCTTAAAACCTACATCAAATCTTACTGAGAGTGTGCAAATTATCGCAATGGGGTCATAAGAAATGGTTTTGCTTGGATAAGATGGCATTACATTTTTTTAAGTCAACATTTTAAATACAAAGATTTCGCATTACACTCCTGATTTCTAAATCCCTTTGAAATCCACCAACCCAGCAACCATCAGTTCTAGAGGAGATGGTATACTTCAAGTGGCCATGCTGAGACAGTGTGTGTTTTTGTAAAGGAAGTGTTACCAGAACAAAGCCACACCCAATCACTGACCAAATTGTCTAGAGCTGCTTTCATGGGTAAGAGTTGCATAGCAGAGCTGCAACAGAGTTTCATAGTCAAGTTGTCACAGACAGTGTGGCCCGTGAAGCCTATAATATTTATTATGTGGCGCTTTACAGGGAAAGTTTGCTGACCCCTGAGCTAAAATTCAAAGCAACCGCCCTTTAAGGCAGGGCTCTCCCGGTGGACAGACACCCGGGCTTCATCCCTCACATTGCCCACCTGACCCCTGCAAACATGCAAATTTCTTCCCTGTTTATGGGGTTTTAGAACCTCTCACCACATGGGCTCATACCTCTCCCTTTCCTTTAACCAAGTCAGTACTGGCTTCTGCCGTTGTCAATCAAACCAGCCACATTAACTTGCCCTGGGTTAGTTGCAGAAATGTATCCTTCCTGTTGCAAGTTTGTTAGTTTTGTCTCCTCAGGGCAGGAACATATTTTCATTTCTTTTGCATGCCCCTAAGGCTTGACAGTACGTGGATAAAACAGGAGATGCTTAGTTAATATTTTTATTTGACTAATTGTCAACCTGAGGTACCCTAACCTTACAAAAGAATAAAGAATACTAAAATAGATGTTTTGCTTCAAGAAGAAAACCTGGAGGGGAAGATGCACATTTCCCATCTGACAACTAGAAAAGTTACCTGTGCCAACTTCATCTAATCACCTGGCTGCTCTCCGCACACCAGGCCGGAGGGTGGGGGGGTGGGAGTGGGAGTGGGAGGGGGTCTCAAGAGAGGGTGCTGCCCACGCCCCCCTGCAAGAAGTGCTCCTAGGGTGGTGGCCTCTGTGGCTGGGTTTTGAGGGTTTGTTCATACACAAAAGCGCCTAGCTCCATGTCTGGGGGCAAGTTCCTATTACCTCACTTCATGTTATATAATTATATAAGTTATATAAAACAGAATGTGCACCCAGAACTAGAACAACCAAGGAGCATGGCCTCTCCAGCCTTGGGGTTGGAATATTATTTTTTTCTCTCCAGGTAAGGAAAGCATAGGGAGAAAAAAAAAGCTGGTTAGATGGCTGGAACATTCGCTGACATCCCTTTTTAGTAGTCCAGAGTACCTGGGCTGGTCAGCCACCTCCCCTGGCCTCAGTCCCCTTCCTTCCACGGTGCCTCAGTGATTTCTGTCTGTGGTATTATTTCTAATATTTCATTACTAAACAAACACCCTTCCAATCTACATATTTCTTTTCTAAAATATATCAGTACTAGCATCCATGTCTTGCCCAGGGGTGGGAGCCTAAGGCCTCTTTAACAGGGCCTTGATTCAGTATTACATATTGGTCTTTCAGCCTGAATCTCAGAGGTAGTGTCTTATTCTCAAGATGAGTGGAGAGAAAAGGGAAGGCATCACCCCAGAGTTGTCCCAAGTACCAGCTGCATGACTGAAGGTGGGTACTGTAGGTTGCCAACACCAACCTGAATGCCAAAAGTCAGTAAGAACTCAAATCTCCAATATACACAGAACCAGAATGTTGTTGGAACAGAAATGTTAGGAACCAGAAATGTTAGGCCCTCAAGGCCATACTCGAATATTACTGAGGCAGTCACTCCTCAGATTGAATTCGGATTATCCAATTAGTCCCTAAATTTTGATTCTTGGTTTCAAAAAAGTGGGGAAGAGCTGTTTTCTCTAAGGCAAGAATCCAGCACAGTCGGCCATGGCTGTGACCTCAATCCTAATGCCATCCCTTCTTTCTGGGAGCCTGCCAGGGACACGTGAAAATGAGAGACAACCTCCCAAGGAGGAGGTGGAGTGCAGTCAGGAAATGATGGGTTACACCAGGTCGCTTCACTTACTAGATCAAAGTGAATCTGTGAGTATAGTTTCTTAATCCCTTATCCACAAACCTCATTGCCACACATGGTTCATATTTCAGGATTTTTACACATTAGGAAAAAACTGCATATGCATATCCTGTATATCATGTACTTTCCCAAAAGTCAAGGCAACACTCCATATACAAAATCATTAATGTTTCCAGATCGCTGTATTCACTCTAAGGGCAATGAAAATGCTGCAATAGACTCACATCATCAGCAGTTCAGATTTCACCCCCAAATGAGTCAGGTCAAGTCAGTTTTGCTGACAAATGATGTTACCAAAACAAAACAAGAAACAAACAAACAACAACAATAAAACCACCACAACAAAACCTTCTTGGTTTTTGAAGCTTTTTAGATGGCACAGTTGTGGGGAAAAGATCATGGACCTGTAGAGCCAAATAAAACTATGAATTGATCACCACCAACTCTTGACTCATCTTTAGTGTTATCTCAGCACGATGGGAAACAATGTCATGCCCCAGGACCCTGGCTCAGGCTCAGGCTCAGGCAGTCTCTCTTGGCATTCTTTCCCTGCTGGCTGTAGGCCTGAAAGGCTGAGACTGCTTGCTTCCTTCCGTTTGTCATGTGGGACACACAGATCTCTAATGTTGGAAGATGCTTCTCTCCAGAAGGGCAATGTCACTTCCTGATCACTCCCAAAGATGAATGTTCAGCATTTCTCATTTTACACTCTTTACTGCTAAACATTACAGAGAACAGAGAGGAGTAGTGGAAAATAATAGCATTAACAATAGTACTAACAGTAATAATAATTGTTAGTATTTACTGAGCCCTTACTATGTCTTATCCATTACCCTAATGGCTTGTTTAAATTATTTGATTTAACTTCAAAGTAAGTCAATAACATAGGTACCTGGATTATCTACATTTTATAGATAAGGTTACTGATGCAGTGATAGGTTAATTTGCAAACTTAAAAAATTCCTAACTTTATTGATGAGATGGTAATATTACAACTGAGTTAGATTCTGGGTCTCAGTATGTTGGTTTTTAATTGTGGATAGATTGTACATCATTCCTTCTTCCCTCCAAGAACCCTCTTCTTCAATCATTAGGATTTTAGAGACAATTATGACAGAAGAGTAGAAGCCACTTTTCCCCCCAAGTGGATAATTGATTTCTTCCAGGGCTTTCTGACTGTGAAAAATGTTGCTCTCCCTTTCCAAGTTTTCTCACACACAATCTAAACCAGACCAAGTCCACTGCTGCCTCCAAAACTTTCTATTGTAATTCCTATCAACTACTAGTAGAAATCAGAAACCTTGAAGTAAGTCTTGCTGCTTAAAGAACTCTATATCAGTTTTCCTGTAAAAGGACTATGGGAGTGATCTGAGCCAGCCAGTAAGGTTTAGTAAATGCAATAGGGAAATGCACTGGCCAGAGTGAGGGATGATCCCAGTTTAATTTAACAAGTTAGTTCAGAATTCACCAATAATTAGACAATCGCCTTGTGTTCCCTAGAAATGTGTTCCTGTCTGGAAAAGCTAAAGATTATAAGACGTGCATATTTTCTCTATTATTTGCTCTCAAAAAAGTTTTATTTTTCTGTCTCCAAAGCATTACCAAATTAATGGTAGTGATTTACAGGTAGTGATTCACCTTCAAAGCAGGGGTCAGAAGCAAAATTCACAGTACAACTAAATGTTTTGTAAAAACTCCCGTTCTGTGGAATGCTACCATAAAAGTAAAACAACAGTGCTTTAACTGCCAGTCCTAAATGTCTGACCCTCAAAAAACCTGCTTGCCAAATATTACCTTAAAGAGAAAAAAATACATCAACACTAAAGTAGTAGTCAATGTTCAGTTTTCCCAGACCCCTTCCCTTCCCCAAATGCACACACTTCAATTGTCTTTTCTATGTACCTATGACTAGGTCACTAGAATTTACATTTGCTGAGAGAGCATTTTCTTTATTCATATGTTCTTGAGACTTCTTGCAATCACCATTTCTATTTGCCCTTATTAGAAAAAGGTTCACACATAGTAACCAATGATGATATATCTAATATCTGGGAGTTAATGTTTCACAGGAAATGAGTTAGTAGTACCATGCAGATTAGAGGGCCTGAGGATGAAATCATCCAATTTGATTATACAGATAATGACATTGGTGCCCTGGTTCTAATGACTGAGAATACATAGACAACATCTTTGTAAAGAATGATCACAGTCCTTCTTGTTAATAATTAAGGCAATATTAACTGACTTGAGATCTGATCTTACCACTTCTAATAAAGAATAAAAGGAGACAGTTCTAGGCAGATGTCTGGGGCTCCATCTTTATTTAAAGACGAACTCTCTTAGGAAAAAAATAAAGAATAAAAAAGTTTTATTTGCTTGATCTCTCCGTACAGCTCTCCTTTTATAAGTCACTGGCTTAGCAGAGGCCTCAGAGTAAAATTCAAGTTAGTTTGGTCACTCCAAACAAAACTCTGAGCTACCGGCTTTTCTCAGTCTTTTAGCAAATCCTAATTTTTTTTGAATTGTCTGCACTGCTACCTATTAAAAAAGTAGAACAAACAAAACGCTGTCAAATAAATGGATAGTATATCTGAAACAATGGTACTAAAAAACATAGGCCCCATAGTTATCACTTCATCAACACACTTATTTCAAGTACCTGGTAAGTGCAGAGAATCATGCTAGTCACAGGCAATATAGAGATTTATCCACATCCAGTATTTCTTCTTTTGTTTATTCATCTATAAGCTACTTATTTGCAAGATCTGTATTTCATACACAATGTGGATTCCCAGTGCCAGGCACAGTTCCTGCCTGACACATACTGGGTGCTCAATAAATCTTTGCTGAGTGAATTCAGTCCAATTTTATTGTGCACTGACTAGGCCAGACACTGATCCACGTTCTAGGAATGTAAGGATAAAAGACACAATCAACAGTTTAACAGGAAGAAAGTGTCACCTAAGCTCACCCAGGAGCTAGAAAAGTGTCTGTGAAGATCTCCAAGGGGAAACATGATAACTGGGATAAGTTAGTTTTCTTATCTATATAATTTTTTGAGTTATAAAAGTAACTCATATTTATTATGGAAAAGTTAGAAGAAAAAAAGAAGAAAAGAAAAATCATTAATAATTCTATCCACCACAGGAACTAACTGTGAACATTTTGGTGTATATTTTTCCATGTTCTTTTCTGCTCTTGATAGATGTGTTTATATGTTTTATTTTTACCAAATGTAATCACATAAAGTCTTCTACTCTTTCAAAGAAACCATTAAGAAAATGAAAAGTCAAGCCACAGACAGGGAGAAAATATTATGTAACATTATGTAAATGTTATAGAAAGCATTATGTATTATTATGTAATGTACATATATTTTATGTATAATATTCATATAAAACAGAGAACTTGTTTCCAGAAAAAAATTTAAAAATTCTTACAACTCAAGAAAAGGCGAATTAAAAAATAAGCAAAAGATTTGAATGGACATTCACCAAAAAGATATACACACGGCCAACAAGCGCATGAAAAGAGGCTCAATGTCATCAACCAACAGGTAAATATGAATTAAAACCACAGTGAGGCATCACTACACCCCACCTTAGAATGGCCAAAATTAAAAAGAGTGGTAATATTAAACTCGTAAGAGTATAGAGCAATCAGAATTCTCATGCATCGCTGATGGATATGTAAAATTGTTCAACAAATTTGGGAAACAATTTGGCAGCTTCCTGTGAAGTTAAATGTATACTTAGTGATACACTGAGCAATTCTACTCCTAGAGGTTTACCCAAGAGAAATGAAAACTCATGCAAAGACTTATATTTGAATGTTCACAGCAGCTTTATTCATAACCTGCAAAAACTGGAAATCACCCAAATGTCCAGCAACACCTGGATAGAGAAAGTACTGACTATCAAAGTAGAGTATGACTCAGCAGTAAAAATGACTATCTATACAATATAGGGGAATCTCAAAATCACTGTGCTGCAGAAAAGCCAGACCCAAAAATTGCATGCTGTATGGCTTCATTCATATGGTACTCTAGGAAAAAAAAAAGCTAATATATAGGGATTGGAGGCAAATCAGTAGTTACCTGATACCAGTGCTGACAGTGGCACTGACTAGAAAAAGGAGCAAGGGAAATCGATGGTGATGGAATGTTCTATATCTTGACTCTGAAGATGGTTACATGGTAGTATGTATTAAAAAAAATCACACTGTACACCTCAATTGTGTCCATTTGATGTTATATAGATTATATGTCAATAAAGTGAATTTTAAAAAATTGAATCACATTGAGCATACTGCTTTTTCACCTGGTAGTAACCTAAAAAAGATAGCAACAACTACCTTCTGTATCAACACATGGATATCTCTGCCATGGTTTATGATGGCTTCAAAATATTCCATATGGTGGCTATGCCACAATTTATTTAATTAAATGATTTAACTGTAGGGCAATTGTATTTTAACCATTTTTTTTTTTTTTTACCATTACATGTAACACTATGTTGTTCATCTTTCAAAGTAAGTGTTAAATTTTAAGTTACAAATTGAGGAGCATTAGATAGTGAAACAAAATGAGGCCTCCCAAAGGAAGAAACAGTCATAAAATGACCACAGACACTGAGAACACTGCCCACTTGGAGAGCTTCAAAAGGTCTTTTTGACCAGAGAGTGTAAGATGCAGGCAATCAAAGGTGATGAGGGTGAAGTTGCTAAGATTCAGATCATGAAGTGCCTTCTGAGAAGGAGATCTTGCCATTTGCAACAACATGGATGAACCCAGAGGACATTGTACTAAGCAAAATAAGTCAGACAGAAAAATACTTCATGATCTTACTTATACGTTGAATCTTAAAAAGTGGAATACATAGGGGCCCCTGGGTGGCTCAGTGAGTTGAACGTCCGACTTTGGCTCAGGTCATGATCTCGCAGTCTGTGAGTTGGAGCCCCGCGTCCGGCTCTGTGCTGACAGCTCAGAGCCTGGAGCCTGTTTCAGATTCTGTGTCTCCCTCTCCCTCTGCCCCTCCCCCGCTCATGCTCTGTCTCTCTCTCTCTCTCAGTCAAAAATAAATAAACATTAAAAAAAAGTGGAATACATAGAAGCAGAGAATAAGACGGTGTTTTACCAGGGACAGGAGCTGGGAGAAACAGGGAGATGTTGGTCAAAAGATAGAGAGTTGCAGTTTTGTGGGATGAATAAGTGTAGGAATCTAATGTACAGAATGGCTATAGTTAATAATACTGTATTATATACAGAAAATTTGCTAGGAGTAGATTTCAGGTGCTCTCACTACAAAAATAAGATGGTTAACTATGTGTGGAGATGGATATGTTAATTAGCTTGACTGTAGTAATCATTTCACTATATGTATGTATACCAAGACATCATGTTGTACATCTCAAATATATATAGTTTTCGTTTTTAAATTAAAAATAGATGAGTTTTTTTAAAATAAGGTACTTTGAAAATAGAACTACCCCACAACGCAGCAATTGCACTGCTAGATAGTTGTCCAAAGGATACAAAAATGCTGATCCGAAGGGGCACATGAACCCCCATGTTTATAGCAGCACTATCAACGATAGCCAAACTATGGAAAGAGCCCAAGTGTACATTGACTGATGACTGGATAAAGAAGATGTGGAATATGGAATACTAAGCGAAATACTAGGCTAAGCGAAGAAAGTCAGTCAGAGAAAGACAGATATCACATGATTTCACTCATACGTGGAATTTGAGAAACTTAACAGATGAACGTAGGGGAAGGGAAGGAAGGATAAGATAAAAACCAGAGAGGGAGGCAAACCATAAGAGACTCTTAAATACAGAGAATAAACTGAGGGTTGCTGGAGGGGTGTTGCGTGGGGAGATGGGCTAAATGGGTCATGGGCAGGGAGGAGGGCACTTGTTGGGATGAGCACTGGGTGTTATATGTAAGTGATGAATCACTGGGTTCTACTCCTGAAACCAATACTACACAGTAAGTTAACTAACTTGAATTTGAAGAAAGAAACTTAAAAAAATAAATAATAAATAATAAAAAAAAGAAAGAAGTTTTGATTTCTCCAAAAGTAAAGGGAGAATATCCGATTTTCAGACAAGTGACACAATTTGATTTGTGTTTTAGAAAGTTCACTTTGACATCTGGGTGGAGGGTAAATTGGTGACTCATTCAATTATTACAGCAATTCAGGGGAGAAACCACAGGTACCATGAAGGGCTGCGAAGAGGATAGTTCTCATGGAGACATAGGAGGAGATGGGGTAAGGAAGACCAAGAAATTCTTGGTCATCTAGGACATCTCCCAGGAACCAGAAGGTGGAGAGAAGAGGTTTATCAAGAAAGACAAAATATTATAGGGGTCTTTTTCAGACTCTGAAATCCATCTACAATCTGGGGTGGATTCACTGGTATGATACATTCAGCAAATTGTGGTGAACTCACTTGGATACAGGCAACACTGATGGGCCTGAAAAACAAGCCCTTTCACTTATATTACTATGTTCTGATGAGTTTTAAAAATTGAATTATTTTCTGTTGTTGCATTGCTGTGGTTGTGCACGGTGATACTGTTATCTCAAATATGATACATTCCTACTGACTGGCTAGGTAATAATGTGTTTGATAATTACTCTGATATCCCATTTGAACATATTTTATTTTTACAATTTCTACTCAGTATGGGTTTTTATTTTTATTTTTTTTCAGGAACGTATATTTACTTTCCAGATCCCCTCTTAAGATTGAGCACAGGTAAACTTCTTTCATAAGGTTTATAATGTGCAAACATATATTCCTTTTTATGCTACTGGTCTATTTATTGGATTAACTAGACGGATTTGATGTGAAAGCTTAGGATGATATTGAAAACACCTCACTTCTATTGTAGCTAAGAAAATCAGCTTTAGAACTAGAGAGACCTTGTATTGGGCATTATGTATAGACCTTTAGCTTTTTTATCACAGCTGTTCTTTGTTGCCATGACAACAGAATTAACCATTTCATTAATATCCCTGAGAAAAGACACATTTATGCATGTCTGACTTCGAACGTAGTCTCTGTTCAGATCTCAAGGTCTTTGACGTGTTTACATGCTTGCTTTTATCCTCCAATATTTTGCTTAATGCTTCTACAGGATATTTAAAGCAGAGCTTTATATTTTTAGACTTAAATTTCTATTGGCTACGTTGGTTTGGCTGCTTTCAAATGTCCCCTGAGTGGTGAAACAAGCTTCAGAATCTGAAGCCCGTGAAAGCAATGGGAAAGGAAATTTAATACAAAAGAAAACAGTTACCTGTTATAAGGAAAGTCACTTGTTTGTTTTTTCCTTCTTTTGGACTCCACTTGGTGAAATGGGTGTTACTATAAATACTGAGGAGTAATCCCTCATCAGAATGGGTGATCCAGCTGTTTCTGTTGCTGCTAAAAGCAGGTCGTGTGCTGATTGCAATTGTGATGAAAAGGCAGGAAAAATTTTCCTAAAACAAGTAAAATCCATCATTTTGAAAATAAGACCTGAAGAGAATAACTCTGACCATTACCCCTAAAGGTATAATGATTCCTTATATGTTTCCATCTACCTTTTCTTTTAAAGGAAAAAAAAATGTGTCCTAATATTGAACTTTTTGCAAATATTCCTATTTTTAAAGACCAGCACAGAAACTCCCTAATTAACATTAAAGCAGCTTGAGGAAGCCGTTAACTCTGTTTTCTATTCATTCACCTTAGTTAAATAAGTAGAATTACTTCCTCCAGAACGATTACTGTTATTAATTTCTACCTTTTTTAAACATCTACTATTCATTAAGCCACTTTGCAAAGTGTTTAAAATGCGTTAGCTCATCTAATAAATAACATGAGCCAACAGCTGTGTGAAGAAGGTACCACTATCCCCATTTCATAGCTATGGAAACTGAGACTCAAAGAAAACTTGTGTAAAACTTTACAGCTCCTAAGATTTGAATCTTAATCTGTGGGACCTCCAAGCCTGTACTAGTATCCATTAGGGCAAAGTGACGCCCTTAGCTCTTCATTTCTGCTCATATAAATATTGTAACAACACTTAAAATATTTACCTTCCCTCCAAGGCATTTTGTCCTGGAAGAGGGAAAAGAGTCTGAAGGAATATTATTCGTAATAATTAAGCTCATAAAACAAGAAGGCAGATTTGAACCAGTGACATAAAATCTTTAAAAACCAAGGAAGGTTCTGTGAGACTAACTGCACACATACGAAGAGTCTTGAATGCTGAATAGCAGCCACTGTAATAAAGAAAAAAATTCTTACAGAACACAATGATTTTTTTCGTTTTTTTAAAACTTTCTTGAATTTCCCCTTTTTTATATCACAGCTTTATTGAGCTATAATTCCAATACTATAAAATTCATCTAAAATGTACAATTCAATAATTTTTAACATGTCCACCAATCTGTGCAACACCAAGGAAACATTGTACCCACTAACAGTCACTCCCTTTTTCCTCCACCCCTCCCTTTCCCCCATCACCCTTAGCCCTAGGAAACCACTAACATACTTTTATCTTTAAATATTTGCCTATTCTGAGCATTTTATAGAATTGGAATCATATATCATGCAGCTTTTTGTGTCTGACTTCTTTCACTCAACATAATGTTTTCAAGGTTCATCCATGTTATAACAGGTATCAGTACTTGGTTTCTTTTTATAGCCGAATAATATTCCATAGTATGGATAAACCACATTTTGTCCACTGATGAACATTGGGTTGTTTCCACCTTTCTGCTATTGTGGCGATTATGAATGATACTGCTGTGAATATTTGTGTACTTTTTTTGTGTGGATGTACGTTTTCTTTCTTTCTTTTTTTTTTTTTTTTTTTGAGGCTTTGTTTGCTTTTAAGTCATTCTTATCTTTCAGAAAGATGGAATTCAAACATCTTCTGATGACTAAAGACCTCACGGAATTCTAAACTATAATCCATATCAATGCTTTACTTCTACTTTCTATGAGTTATAGATTAGAGACAGAGTAATTAGTTCAGATAACATTAGTCAGGATTCTTAGCCACTCATAACTTTCACAAAGATAGTCAACTGATTCTTTTCCAAGTGACAATGATTATTTGCTAAGTTATTTAAAACACTAAATTTAAAAAACACATGAAAACATTTGCATAAAATAAAATTTATTATTAAATTCTCAGATAGTAATAATCTGTATGTCTTATCTTCTTATCAAATATGCATTTTGGAAACACTACTTTTTCAATGGAACTAAATACTTGGGAATGTAAGATAAGAAGAAGAAGAAGAAGAAGAAGAAGAAGGAGGAGAGGGAGAGGGAGAAGAAGAAGAAGAAGAAGAAGAAGAAGAGAAAAAAGGAGAAGGAAAAGGAGGGAAGAGCGTGTGTGCCTATTTTTCACTTTTAAGTGCCGGTCTTGAGAAGGATTGTCTAACTTCCTTCTCTCCCACTGCTGACAAAGTCAAGACCTAACCTTTAACAGACCAAAGAGAGTGGCTCTGACTTCTTTTTCATTTAGTTATATGCTTCTGTTCATTAAAAGCTCAGAAGGTTTTGAAATTAGAAATAAGCACATAACTTATTTTCTGAAAGGGAAACCCTGTGGGTTTCTCCTATTGGTGGGCTATTTTCTTATATGGAATGAACAGCAGAGTTTATCTTTTGTCCGAGTTGTATAAAGAACCATGAAAATCATAATCCTTTTCTAAAATACAAGGAATCCAAAGGAAGGTTAAGAGTGAATTCTTGGTATTTCTAAATGATGACTTTTGTGGATCCTGAGCATAGTGTTAACATCCATTTCAGAATCCAACAGAAATTGCATCAGCTAATAAGGTAAATGAGGTTTTTAATAGTCGCTTCTCATCTCTGCACAAGAGGGCAGCCTTTCACCAAAACCAAGGAAACACTTGGGCAGGACATTTTGTTAATTTGTATAGAGACCCTTCCAATCCTAGAACTTCCAAGGGGAAGGGGCCTGTAGTGCAAAGAATGAAGAAGTTATGAGATAGTTAATAACATGCGCTGTCAATCCCAGAAGACATCTGCCCATCTAGATCACCATACAAATGTCTGCGGCTTCAGTGAAATTTTTCTTTATTGTTACATAAATGTTTGAATTTCTTAAACTGCGGTGGACAAGTATAAACTTCTGAAAATAATGCTAGGGATAAGGTATTTTTTAAAAAAAAAATCAATGAAATCAAATTGCTCCTGAAATCAAATTGCTCAACCTTAAAAGAGGGTATTTTTTTCTTATATCTCACATGGATTTTTTTTATTGGTTATCCCTAATCAGATTTTAAGGTTTTAGAATCAAATTGCCAAAATCAATTCGAAGTGAGTAATAATTCATATTGGGGCAATTATAAATTTAAATTATAGAACACAGTTGAAAAGATTTACCAAGAAATTAAGAGAAACCCCCCCAAAAAAGTTGTTATAATGCACACACTTTCAAAATAATTAACCACGCTTGACAGGAAATACATGATTTAAATGTATTATGATGGCATTCAGAATGCTATTTAAAAACAGGGCTAAGGTCAATTTGTCACACAGAAAGGTAAATGTAACCATCTTTTTGTCCAAAGCTTTGCAATAATATTTTCATGAGTATAAACTAACCACAGTCCCCCTTTTTTTCTCTTAAAGTTTATGGAACTTTCAACTAAATATTTCACAGGAAATTACTGTCTCCAAGAATATAAAGGGTTTTTATATGAAGGATGCTGATCAGTTGTTCTCCATGGATACAGAGAAGCAAACAAGCAGAAATTGGTTTAATATAGCAGGAGAGATTTCAATTGGACACAAGGCAGAACTTCTTGACTATCATGGTGATAAAGAAAAATTGGGGAAACCTTTTCAATAATTTTTCAAAGATAACTGTCAAAAAACAGCCAGCGAAATGGATAGGAGATGTCTTTACTTTTATTACTTATATTAATAAAATTGAGGACCAGACAGGGAAATTAATATAAACCTAACACTATTTCCACCATTTTATTTGTTTTTGAACAGAAGTAGTCATTTCATACTAGTTAATCAGCTAATAGTAAACAAGGAACAGCATTTCAATGTCCATCAGGTTTAGTTTTATAAATACAAACAAGCATATTTCCTTACAAACCCAGTTAAGAATTCGACAAACACCGGACTTGCCTTTTCCTCTAGATCACATTGACTTGGGGAAGGTAGGAGGGGGATAAAAAAGACAGCCAACATAAAGATGTGCTTTTAGCCTCATTTGCTCAACAAATTTTATTAAATTGAGAGCTCCTAAAATGTAGGGATGGCAGACGGCACGCACACTGCCTGGCACACAGTAGGATCTCAGCGTAGGTTTACTGAATTATGACTCCATAAATTGAATTTTTTTTTTCTGTTCCATTAGAGAATCAAACTCAAAGCGCTCTTAATTTCCCTAGATCACGGCAGAACTAGAGACAGAGCTCAAGCTAAGCAGCTCGACTGTTTGCAAAGTCCTTTCATAATCTATATAAACCTGTAACTACTTTTAACTTGCTCCTTAGCACACCGTACTAACCAAATATTTACAGAGTCTTACTCTACTGAGAGTAAACTTCATTTGGCCACAAATATTTGTCTAACATTTACTATGTGCTGGACACCGTGCCAGGTGCTGGAGACATAGCCTCAAACAGGGTAGGCACAGTTCCTGCCCTCCTGGAGCTTACACTCTAGAAAATGTAAGCTGTTAAGTTGGCAGTGAAACATTTAATTATTGTTTCTATAAGTGCTACAAAGAAGTCCAGGGTGTTAGGGAAGAACATAACGGTTGGGGTCAAGGGTGATCTCAGAACCTGTTAACAGTAGCAGAAAATGGTTACAGGATAGATTGGGTTGATATTGAGAATTGACTTTATTTTTTTTAAGTTTGTTTGTTTGTTTGTTTGTTTAGACAGAGTGAACATGAGCAGAGGAGGGGCAGAGAGAGTCCCAAGCAGGCTCTGCACTGCCAGAGCAGAGCCCAATGCAGGGCTTGAACTCACAAACCATGAGATCGTGATCTGAGCTGGAATCAAGAGTCAGATGGTTAATCAACTGAGCCACCCAGGAGCCCCCTGAGAATTGATTTTATAAACTGAGATCCAAAGGATGAGAAAGAGTAGCCAGGTGGGGAATTAGGGGACAGTATTGAGGGAAAGTTGTATTTCAGGCAGGGTGGAAGGGGATATGCAAAGACCTAAGTCAGGGAAAAGCATGGCACCACAGAAGGAAGAAAATAAAGGCAAAGTGGAAAAATATGGAGAAGGAGGGGAAGTTTCTGAGCCCAATCAAAAGAACAAACAAGGCATCAAAAAAAAAAAAGTGATGAAAGGTCATACTGAGGTACTACCTGCTGGGGAGAGACTGACTCCCCTTGGTCTCTCCGTTTTCAGTACCAGCACTATGCTTATCATTCCTCCACAGCATATTTCCATATGCCCACCACCTTCCTAGCCACTTGTCAGCTCTTGCTCACCAGTAAAGGGGATGTATATTCCAGTGCAGTTGTTTTTATGGAATTTACTTGCCTATGGAAGCATCCCTTTGAGGATTTAATCATAATGTGGAACATTCTCTATCAGGGCAATGCTGAAATAGGAGGCATAAATGGTGCATAATTCTTGAAAAGCCCATCGTAGACTTGGGTCTTTATAACAAATAAAAGCTCCATATTAAACTATAAGGCATTACACTTCTGTAAAATAAATTAAATAAACGGCCAGCAGGGGTGTTTTACACAATTTATTGGTGCCCTCTGCAGTCAGTGCTACATCTCATTAGTGGCTCTGTCACTCATGAAAAATGTGGCACCTATCAGCATCACTCATTAACTTAAAGCATGTGCCCACACATCAAATATATATTTTTTAATTATGGGAACATGCTATAAAGATGTGCACATGTGCCATGAACAACAAAGGGCATTCTAACCTCTCCAAACCTCTTCTGGATTCTTTTTCCTACCAAAATGGTGAATAAGATACTGTTCTCATCCTTTCAAAGTTTTTTTCTCTCTACCGACTTTTTCCACTTGCATTCATTGCAATAGTCCAGACTTTGCCAATTTTTTTCCTTCCTGACATTTCATTTTTAATTAAAAATGACATTTTAATTAAAAGGAAACATATGTAGAATAAACAGAATAACTCACCAACAGCAGAGACTGGGGTTGTCCTGTCGGCCCAGTTTTAACCTTTCTGGCTCATGAAAGGCTGTGCTGGGCTTCTCCACAACGGTTGCCAAGGCACATTCTTGACAGAAAAAAAAGGGAAAATTTTAAAAGATGCTCATCAAACCAAATTCCACCCACACCCAGAAGTCCCTAGGAAGTGCTGAGGGTGAAGAATGGAGATACTATACCCACTCCAAACTATACAGTCCAGGACTTTCAGGGCTGGGAAAATCAACCTTTCTTCTACTCAAAATATTAAAACTATCGTTTTGGTGAGAGACCCCAGTTTTACAACTTTTCATGTTTACAGATGGCCTGATTTGGCAATCTTAAATGTTAAGAGAATTAGAAATCTGGCAGGAGGTAAGCATAGCCAAAAGCAAAGTATTACAATTTAAAACCAACCACCCTTCTATGAGCAGCCGTGACTTAGGACAGTTTGCATCTCCCAGAGCCATCTTGCCTCTCCTATGAGAGCTGGTGCTGGAAGGGTCCCCTGGTCAGGGTAGGGGGTTGGGGGGTGGCGTGCACCAACTCTCTCCCTGGAGTGAGCTGAATTCCTGCACAAAAGCATATTGTGGTGTGGAAGGGAACAGCAACAAGACTGAACAAAATGACAAGAAAGAAGCCAACGATGGATGAACACTGAAGGCAAGTAAATGATTCTTTAAACAAAAACACCAAATAACATGAATTGGCCCATGTCCTCAGAAAACAGCATGAGGATGAGGATCAACAGGAATCACCATGATGACCCAACTTTCCCCAGATGTGGTGCACATTTTCTGACAAGCATAAGGGCATCAGGACAGATGAAAATCAGTCACGAACAGTCATTGTAATTATAACCCAGCACGAAGGGAGGAAGGAAAAGAATCTAATTTTGTGGCACCTCCCAGATGCCAACCAACTGCTTTCTCATTCCAGTTCAAAGAAGAATTCCATACATCAGTGTTATGGATTGAAATTGTTCCCCCCAAAGAGATATATTAAAGTCCTGACCTCCAGTGACTCAGCATGTGAATTTATTTGGAAATAGGGTCATTGCAGATGTGATTAGTTAATTTAAAATGAGGTCATACTAGAGACCCACAGGTTTTGGAAGGAGCATTTCATACTTCTGGCTCCCCAAACCATGAGATAATAAATTTGTTATTTTAATGCACTCAGTTTGTAATGGCAGTCCCAGGAACCAAATACCGTCAGATGCAACTGTCTTGGCATATTACAGAGGAAAAAGGAGGCCTAGAAATCCGAAACACTGTCTCAAAATCCCGTCGTTATTGAGGGTCCCAAATCAGGCTGACACAAAGCCTTACGTGCTTCACCATATGTTACAATGCCTTCAGGCCTTCAGACAGTTATCTAAATTAGAATTCCATAATATGACATGAGGAGTTCATGACTTTGAAACACATAAGCAACTAATATTAATGAAACAGCTCACTCCCCATGTTTTTTACCAAAAAAAAAAAAAATGATCTCGTTTGAAGAATAACCACACAACCACCAAACTGGATTCTTTTAACATGGATTTACTGAACTCCTATTATCTGTTTCTTCAGGTATTGCTCTAGGAAACTGCCTTCAAAGGTTTTTCAATGAATCGGGAAAGCATACATACAAAATTAGGTTACAAAGTGCCCTGGTGTCATGGGCAGTATAACAGAGTTATATACCTGATATATACTGGGGACTAAAGAACTGTCCAGAGTGATCACAAATGGGCTAAAATTCATTCTCTTAGATGTGCAAGCTATCAAATTAAATATGTATTAAAAGGAATTTTTATCAGCAATGATCATTTGTGAATAGATTTTTCAGAGAAAGTGTGAGAGAGATCTATATGAATATGTGAAGCAGCTGTATGTTCTCATTGCCATCAGCTGCCCAGTTGTCCCAAACAGGTTTGTGTATAATGAGAACCAGCCCACCCACCTCTGAACACAGATTGGATACTGAGGATGGAAACTACCCATTCCTTGCACACACGTGTAATTTATTGTTGACTTACTCTTCTATTTTCTTCATTAGTAAAACTTTGCCCTTCCTGAAGACTCTACCTCAGGCAAATAGCTTGATTTTTCATTATAGAAACTTCTGGAAACACATACCAAATTTTCCTTAGAAAGCATCAGTAGTTTGTGCCTTAAGAGTCTTTCAATTCCTTCCTTCAAAAAATTCTCACCTTGCTATTTCCACCAATCCTGAATGGTTGCATGGGGATCCTTACTTAATCCTATCAAGTCCCCACATTGAAACACATCTTAAAAGTTTCAACTCTAAATAAATTCAAACCTGCCTTTCCGTCCCTGTGTCCATCCCTGAACACTATCAAAGTTCTACTGAGAAGGTATGTTCTCTCTTACCCTAGTAAAGAAGTAATAAAGATAAATGGAATCATATTAAAATTTTTAAGTTTATTTGAGCAAAAATCGATTCAAATCTGACGGTGATCAAACCAGAAGTGATTAGTGACTAGAAATACTCCACCAATAGGAGCTAGGGGCAAGACTTTATAGAGAAGGGGTAGAAACAAAGCAAGGAAATTATGTGATAGGCTACACCTTAAGTCCTTGCATTATTTGGGAAAGCCTAGTTGGCTGTTTGTGATTGGTTGTCCTTAGGTCTTGATTTCTTGACCTTGAGGCACTTACAAGTTCAAGTTTCTGGTTTGCTTACATAGGTTACTAAGTCATTAAAGCCACTTCAGTCTAATGACCTTCTTGTTTAATTAATTTAACATAATAAACTAAATTTTATCTCAACAGGTTGTGCTAGGCTGATGATATTTGGGAAGCTAGTATTTAACAATAATAGTGAACAAAGAAAAGGAGACAAGTGTGAAGAGGAAATAACAACTTTAGTTTTTAACACACTGAAATTTAGGTGTCTGGGAAATAGCAAAGTAGAGAAGTCCATAAAGGCGGTTAAAGAGAGCTTAAGAGAAGGATTTGAACAGAAGATCTGGAGTCATTACCCAGATCACTCAAGAAGCAGGTGGAGCGTGATACAGAAGGAACCTGGGCAGAAACCTGAGAAGGATTCATTTTAAAAGGATGGGGTAAAGGAGAAAACCTCCCAGAAATGAGACTAAGAAGTAAAAGGATGGGGGAAAATATTTAGAGAATTAGCTATCATGGCATCCAACAGTAAGTAGACAGTATTTAAAAAAGTAAGGAGGGGTCCACAGCGCTAAATATTTCAGAAAGGACGGACACACACACACACACACACACACACACACACGAACACCAAATATGGTGAAATTTACCATAGAGTATCCTCCAAAGGAGAGCTAATTCAAAATCTAATTACTTATGAAAGGACCTTGACCTCTTCAAGACAATTTTATTGCATTGCAATGTACGTCATCAACTTTGGGGCACGTAATTTCAACCTCTCAGGGAAGAGTGAGCCCTAGCTGATTAAGAACAAAGTGGCTTTCATGACAATAAACAAACAAAAAATGTTGTTTCCTAGATTATATGATGCAAAGAATGGCTTAGTTTTAAATTTCTTTAAGTAAACATCAGTTTTCTTGGAGCTGTTTAATTATCAAACTTGTTCCACTGTATTACCTTAATCCCTGATCGAAATGAAACAACAATATGCTTTTTTCTGGTCATTTCATAATCATTCATTAAAACAGTAGGATCATTTATGCAAGCTAAATTCTCATCCCCAATCTCCCAAAAGACTACACGGCATGCATATCCGTGGCTGCTAAACAAAAGCTTTTCTCTTAAAGTCACTTAACTTCCTTCGGTTTTGTTTTTAAGCAAAGGGATTTATCAGGTTCTGGGCTTTGTTTTGCATTTGAAGCTTTATCAGCGTTAGATATGCTTGATTTGTTTTTCAGGCAGAGCTTCCTAGAGAGGTAAGACAAGTGACTGAGTGATTTGCCATCGAGGCCCAAGCAAGTTTGGGGTTCTTCAAGCTTTTTCTCCTTCTTTGGACGGGCAAACGTAAAGCACCCTGTGGATTTAAAAGTTAGATCACTTACTGGTGCTGGTATTATGTTGACACTGCCTGATTTACTGACCTTAGGAAATAATTTTGACAGCACACCAAATCATCTTTAGCAATCCTGGAGAATCAAGATCTTGTTTAGATGTAAATTGAACTCAATGACAACTATCCACAAACTACCCAGGACATCTAGTTGCATTCATCAATGTTTGATGAAAGAAAAAAGCTAACCAATCATTAAAAATCGTTATTGCCATCCAGAAAAATGCTAAATATGTATCTTCAAAAATAAAGATCACCATAAGCCAATCAAGAAATCATTGAGTTAGTAATTTTTGGCCACTCACTAAGCCCAAGGCATTGAACCAGCTGGTAGGGAAGAGAGGTGGAAGCGTGGTGAGAAAAGTGCTACATAAGGCTGCTTCTTCCCTAGAAAAGTTTAATTTTTTTTAATGTTTATTTTTGAGAGAGAGAGAGAGAGAGAACAGAACACGAGTCAGGGAGGGGTAGAGAGTGAGGGAGACACATAGTCCAAAGCAGGCTCCAGGCTCTGGAGCCAAAGTCTGATGCTTAACCAACTGTGCCACCCAGATGCCCCACCCTGGAAAAGTTTAGAATTGGAGTCATGTGGGACAACTGTTAGTTTGGAGCATGATGCCAGGTTATCTTTAATATGATTTCTTTTACAATGCATTTTAAAGTTCCTGTGTATTATACCACATACATATGTACATATAAATAAGTACCCAAAATACACACACTAGAGAACAAGAGCCCCAAGGGAATAGATTAAACACTCCATTCACCTTTGTATCCAAAATGCTAATCCCAGGACCTGGCACCAAATAATTACTTAAAAACAGTTGCTTGAAGGAATAAATGATTGCATTATTTCATTTGTGCTATTATTATAGTTGTTATGGTAGATATAGAAAAGATATTGAGGACAGTTAAGCAATTGGTTATCAATTACCTCCAGTGGGTTCTAGAGACCAATATCAATAAATCCACATCATTTTTCTTCAGGAACATTGCTTTTTCATGCTAAGTACATGTTGACTCTAAGGATGCTAATAATACCATTCTCCCCCCACAAAATTATTCCTTCCCATTTAGACTCTGTTTGTATTTTATATTCAAGAAGTTATCAATAAAGTTGCTACTAAGTAGCCTTATTTCGGGGCATTTTTAGGCTGTATAAAATGGTCCCTCCTTCAAAGTGCCAAGAGCTATTTCTGCTGAGGCATAAGCCACATTACAAGATTGTGAACAGTTTTTAGGAGTCATTACACTAAAAAACGTTATTATTTTTTTATTTAAAAATTTTTTTAACATTTATTTACTTTTGAGAGACAGAGAAAGACAGAGAGTGAGCCAAGGAGGGGTAGAGAGAGAGGGAGATACAGAATACAAAGCAGGCTCCAGGCTCTGAGCTGTCAGCACAGAGCCTGATGCAGGGCTTGAACTCACGAGCTGTGAGATCATGACCTGAGCCAGTCAGATGCTTAACAGACTGAGCCACCCAGACGCCCCTGAAAAACATTATTTTTGAATAGCATAGTGGAGTTTAAGTTTATACTTGCCTTCTACTTTCAAATTTTCAAGTACAAATGAAACAAATATAAGGCAGGGGGAAGCCCTAGTCAGACATCTGGAGTCCATTAAAGACCTTGTTTTCCTCTCCATGCCATGTGACCTCAGGTAAGTCACTTAACATGTTTCTTCAACTGTAAAACAGCATAATAATACCTGTTTCACATGAATGAGATGAGGTAGGTTGAAACTCATGTTTAATTACATCTAATTCATTTAACATTTTGCTGGTGCTATGTGAGAAGTACTCTCATTTCTGAAAGTGTACGTGCCAATAACAAGCGAGTCAAGCACTAATGCCATTGTTTTAATAAAGTTGAGATAACCAAAGTTACTTGAACCATAATATATATTATATATAAAGGTAATAAGGGAAATTGCTCAAAACTGTGACTTTTGTGTATTATAATTATATTGACTGGAGGAGTGTGTGCATGTGTGCGTGTGTGTTTTAATACTTTCTACACAGAAGGCACAGAGCCTAAAAGATTGCCAAAAATTTCATCGGGAGACCCTGAAGTGATATTGAAATGGGTCAAAGATTGAACAATTAGCTCAAGCTCTTCATTAACCAAGGGATCTACTTCATTTGTGATTGTGATCCAAAGAGGGAAGGAAATGAACTCACGACCAGGACACAGAAGGAAGTGAACCCAGAGAGTCCCTTCAGGGAGGCCAGGAGAAAGTGTTTAAATTTTTCAATGTTTGGCCCATTTCAATGTCACTTCAGAGTCTCCTGATGAAATTCTTGGCATTTTCCCCTGGACTTTCAATGAAGAGCGAAGATACTTAAAGAATTAAATAAATAAATTGAATTAAATAAATAAAAACTAATTAATTACAAGAAAATTAAACAAAAAATAGAGAGTGGAGATCACTATGAAGCCATGTTTCCTCACACAGTGGTGTCCAATCACTATAGCTAACAAAAAAGCTGCATTTTTGACCAATCTCCTATGCTGCTAACAGTGTACAAAGTATATCATGTAAAGGTGATTGCATCTTCAGTCTGTCTCCATTGACTCTTCCTCTCCAACAATCAGTCTTCACCTTACTCCATGCTTATTTTGTCATGCTTTCCTTTTAAAATATACCCTACAATTAATCTTACCCTCACTCACCAGGCCATCAACGCCAAACTCCTCAGAGGAGCAGAGCAGCTTTTGGTGTCCTATTCTTTCTTTAATTGGGTATAATTTGGAAAACACTTCCATGTGTTACTGCTTCAATGAACCACTTACTTAAGAATACCATTGGTGTTCTAATTATCAAGTATCTTTCTGTGTTTTTCTCACCAATTGTTCTATTTTATATCTCTCTGCATTTGACACCACACTCTTTTTTTGTAAAGTCTGATCTTTCTCATGGTATCAGGAATCCATGTTCCATCTTGGGGCTCCATGCTCTACTACAACCTCTAAATTCTCCACAGGGAGCAGTTGCTTCTCAGCAACAACCCTCTATCATGGAAGGAAAGCAAGAAAAGGTCTTGGTCAGTTAGGTATCTCTGAGTTACTTAACCATCTGTGGCTCAGTTTCCTCACATTTAAATTGGGGATAACAATAGTGCCTACATCACAGGCTTGTTACAAGGCCTAATGGGTTAATTTATGTGAAGTGTTTAGAAAAGTTCATGGCACCTAGCAAGTTCTATAGAAATGTTTGCTGTCGTTTTGCTACTATTCATGTTCCATAATGAATGTGTGTTGGTTCTAAGTCTTATCCTAGTCTAACTTGTATCATCCTTCAATATGTACCTGATGGGGTGGCCCCAGATGGAGTTGCAACCCAAGCAGATGGAGGGCTTTCTATCCCCAGCACCATGGCCAACAGTGAACACAACTTCATTGCCATCAAGCCTGATGGGGTCCAGCGCAGCCTCATGGGAGAGAGGTCATCAAGTGTTTTGAGCAAAAGGGATCCTGCTTCATTGCTATGAAATTAATTCAGACTTCTGAAATTAATTCAAGACCTTCTCAAGGAACAATACATTGATCTGAAAGACCATCCACTCTTTGCCAGCCTGGTGAAGTACGTGCAATCAGGACCTGTGGTTGCCATGCTCTGGGAGTGGTGAAGACAGGTCCAGCGAGCTTCAGGGAGACCACCCCTGAGGACTCCAAGACTGGGACCATCCATGAGGGCATCTTCATCCAAGTTGGCAGAAACATTATCCAAGGCAGTGATTCTGTGGAGAGTGAAGAGAAGGAGATTGGCTTGTAGTTTCAACCTGAGGAGCTGGTGGATTACAAGAGCTGTGCTCAGAATTAGATCGATTTCTGAGTGAGAACACACGTGCTGTGCTCACTCCATTTCCTCTCCCTCGCATGGGCAGGGGGCCCAGGCACTAGCAAATCCAGTTATTTTTAAGAATTTCCTTATAATCTGGAGGGGAACTCTTGGAGCTGGGAGTGCTCCTCGTACAGTACTCTGTGCTAGCATTAGATTAAAATGTTTATCTCCGTGCCCCAAAATGTGTACATGATGGACTATATGGAAACTTTCTTGAAGACCAACAATGTCTTATTTATGTATCTCACACAATGCTTTGCACACTGTAGGCTGCAAGTAATGTTACTTAATTGAATTGTTAAACTGCTTACATTAGAAAAGTTCTACTTTCTATTTCTTCTACTTTTTACACTTCTTGCTAAATTTTTACTCTCATAAGCTCAAATGTAATCATAAATTAGGGTGACATGTAAAACTGCTGGTTCTTGAAAATTAAGCCCTGGAAGTATTTTAATTTTATTATGAACCAAGAAGCTGTGTCATTTTTTTCCTAAGAAATTAATTATACCTTTAGATGAGAGGCTATCGTATGATTTCTAGACCACTGATGGCCCACAAGTGCCCTCTGAGTGGTCTTCAGGCTCATCGCTCGTAGTTTGCAGGTTTATAATAAGACACCATCTGTGCTTTTGTTGCTGCTATGACTTCATAATCTATTTACGATGGTCAATAAAATTCAAATATTACTTCAAGGGTACACCATTCATGCCATTAATTCTAAAATTTATTTTATTCTTCTGCTGAGAAAAAGTGGGCAGATGAGGGGGTTCACTGGAGTTTACGGCCAGCAACTGAGCTGCAGATTGGTCAAGTGTGGCAGCCATTCCTTCAGATAGCCTCTGGGCAGGAAAGGTTGAAAACCCTGCAAGACTTTCTCACCTGATCTGTGTCATCACAAAACTTAGGTTTACTGTTGACCAGCTGCATATAATCGCATCCTTCTCTTTGAATCCAAGACAAAATTAGGCATCAGCCACCAGTAATAAAGGACAGAAACCAAAAACTGAGAGTCATGTGAGGCTATGGACACATTACCAAGACATGAACTGTGTTTTCGGTTCTGTAGAACCTACTCAAATAACTCCAACTAACCAATGTTGTGCCTGGTATTATTTATGTCCCCCATTTAAATGTAAGCCTCAGTTACTCTAGAAACCAGCTTGATAATGCATAACTTCCCCATTAGGAATATTTTTATGGAGCCCATCGTTATGAATTCATTTGCTATTCACTGTAATAGCACATATCATAATGAATTCATTTAGTATTCATGGGGATAACACAAACACCATTTAGTAACTGGTTAATGAACTGAGTGGGGCTCTTTATCTTTCCTGGGTTTTATAAGAAACAATGCTCATTTATTTAAATCATCAACTTCTTTTTCAGGTTCGTTTTATACATATACTATTTCTTCTTATTGCCCAATGTCCAAGTATAATACTGGAGTAAAGGACAGATTTCTCTGGAAAAGAGGAACCCGATAACAAAGGGCCCTGAGACATGGAAATTGGGCAATTAAGTATAATTATGTTTCAGTTCATGGCAGACCAGTTTTGACAGTTTTATCCTGAAAATTAAAAATCACCAACAAAATAATACTGTTTATGCACCAGGCTCTGAACTAAACTAAAAGTGCCATTATTAAGCCCACTATGCAGACTAAAAAACAAAAACAACAAAGTACCGAAAAACTAAGTTACTTGTTCAAAATCACGTGACAAACAAGTAAAGAATTTAGAGTTCAAACCCAAGAAGTCCTATTCCAGATCCGTGACCTTCAAAGTGTGCTAAGCCACATGCTATCTTTTATCAATATCTTAACTCTCCTTTGCAAAATGATGTTACATGTGCATCTTACCTAATAAAGGCTAGGGGTAAATGACCAAAATCCCCTTGAAGCAATTTGCAAAATTAAAATACCACATAGCTTCAATAACCTACAGTAAATTACTAAACTAAGAAGTGGCATAAGCCAACTACATTCTGCGCATAATTTGGCTTACAATAATCAGCTGTTTTCAGGTAGGGTACAAACTAAGCAATTCAGGATGAATTTTGTCTGGAGTCCATGTTCTCAAGGTGACATACAACATTTATTCCAAAATAAAATATGCCATATTCCTTAAAAAATGAAATAGAAATATAGAAAAGAGAAAAAAATAGGGTCCCCACTAGCAAAGTTAAGATCACAAGGGAAAGTCATGTATGATATAGAGGGTACCAGTTACTACTATAGATTTCCTCTTACCAAATAACATTGAGTAACATCTGCAAGCCAAGCAAAATGCTAGGGCTCAGGAGAGAAGAAAGAACAAGCTCCCACACTTTTATACATGTCCCCAAATTATTGTCATTGATCTCACACAAGAGATAAACAGAGCCTAGGAAGGTGTGTGAATGAAATGGCATCTGAAGGAAATGGTATCTGTGAGTGCTAAGAAGTTAGAAAAGTCAGTGGAAGAGATGAGAATTATTTATTAATGTATTCTCTTAGTTTTTCTAGAGAGGATTTAAGGTAAATATTATAAAATAGAAAAATATGAATACTTTTTAAACCCCAGGATTATGGATAATATGGTTAGCAAGCCTATAAAGACTACTTCAGTGCATAGAATTGACACTTGAATTTGACTGTAAGTTTTTTAGATCTTAATATGAAATAGTAAAATGGGTTTCATACAGAAGCCATACTGAACAACATACTAGATAATGTCCTCAATAATATTCCTGAACAATTAATACAATTATGTGATTCATAGGCTGATTTCTTATAGTATCCCTCAATGAAAGGGCTGAGAGCCTCAACACCAAAGCATCTTTCAATTAAAGAGTTATGCTAACATGGTCCATATCACTATTATTTAGAACAGGTGAAAGTATCTAGCCCACCTCTTTGGTGTTAGAGAATAGAGAAATACAAAGCCTTTAATTTATTTATTCTCTCCCCCAATCCACATGGACTCTACACGTTGAAAGATGTTACTCCCAGAAAATGTGTATTTGTAAGTTAATCATTCTTTTTTTTAAAAAAAAATTTTGTTAAGTTTATTTATTTTGAGAGAGACAAAGACAGCATGAGCAGTGGAGAGGCAGTGAGAGAGGGAAACAGAGGGAATCCCAAGAAGGCTCTGCGCTGCCAGTGCAGAGCCAGATGCGGGGTTTGAACTCATGAACCGTGAGATCATGACCTGAGCAGAAACCAAGAGTTGGACACTTAACCGACGGAGCCACCCAGGTGCCCCTCGTTCTCTCTGTTTGTAATGTAAGACATTTATAACTCCTCATTAGAGCTTCTGATAAGCATGAATCAGTGTCTTTATACTGAGTTGACTTAATTGGAGCCGAAAGAAAAGAAACAAGGAAGTGTTATTACAGATCAATGTAAGGCTTCCTTCCGGTTTTTGAGTAAACTAGTTGAATAGTTAAAAATCCTTCTCAATACAGCCCCTTGTTTGACACTCACTGGATTAGGTCACAGGCAAAGGCATACATACACTAACTGCCTCACTGGGGAGGAAAGAGAGGGCTAGGTAATAAAGACCAGAAAGGAGATGAGGCAGTGGTGAGGAGGGGGAACCAAAATTAAGAAGAACAATAAAAAGAGAGAGAATAAGAAAGATAAAAATAGCTTTCAATTATGGAGTGCTTATACGATGTAGCCATGCGCTAGACCAACTGTTTTATAAATATACAATCATTTTTCTTCATATTAGCACTCATTGAAAGTTGAGGAAACTAATGCAGAGAAAAGGCAAGAAAGTTCATACCAAGTACAGAGCCAGGGTTTCAATTCCTGGTCTGATTCCAAAGTACTTTGAAACGTAACACTATCATTTCTCCAGCAAACTTTAAAAGATGAAAAGGAGGAGATAGACAAATGGAAGCATTTTAAATGCAGGGCAGAGGAAGGAGTCAGTGGTGTGCAGGGGCAGGCAATAAGAAAAAAAAGCTAAAGTGGCAGCTTCACTGGCCCCAGTTGCTTGTATTGTGCCTCTGTCTTGTAAAACACATGGAGGTTTTCATTACCGCTGCGTAATTGATGGCAGATCATATGGGAACGGACACAAAATGAAGTATACATATAAAAATAAATATGGTAAGAGGTTTTTGAAACCTGTCTGGTTTCTTAGCTCAGCACACTTTAAATTTGTCTCCCATTTTGGGCAGACTATCATGTTCCAGCCCCATTTCTAAAAGCCACCTCTTTGGCCCAGAAGATGTCCTGACTTTAAATAAAAGATATGAAAAATACTTCTCTGTTTTATGTGAAATACTAGAAACAAAATTTATAAAATGCAAGCCAGACACAAAATTCCATTCCTGAGGTAACCCTGTAATGGAGATACATAGCATTTATAGAGGCTGAAGGGAACAAGAATCTATCTCCCAAGTTAGTTGGGTGAAATAATTCTCCGGCTTGTTTTGCTCTCCATAAAAGCCAACGTTTCGATGGGTTTATTGCAGCCCCCATGCTGAAAAGAGCTGTCAAAGATTGCCAAAAATAGAAATAATCCTTAAATAAAATAAAAACATAACCACTGTGCAACTTTTGATTTTGCACATCTAAAAGATAGTGAGCAGCATTGATATTTGGCTAGAAAGTTACTATAAAAAATGTAAAATCAAAGACAAGCTGACAGGATTGGAAATGTTCCACCATGGTGAGTAAACACAGCAATGAGAGCTGGATGGTAGCAAAGCCTTTATATTAGTGTTGGCAGCTTTCTTGGAAATCCATTCTCAGGTTTACAGAAAACCTTTTGTCCCAAACGCTTCAGGGTTTTTTTGTTTTGTTTTGTTTTTTGTTGTTTTTGGTTTTTGTTTTGTTTTGCTTTGTTTTTTTTTTTTTTTTTTTTTTTTTTTTTGTAGAGAGAGCTGGTGCAAGATTTGGTACCTATCTTGGTCAAAGAGCCAATTTAGTCACTGTGCATCTTACACCTTCCAAGTCCTGATAGCTGAAAAGGCAAGTGGCGAGCATACCTTGTATGACTCACCTTACAGAAATATTATGCCAATAAAAACCACAAAAACTTCTGCTCACCTTTGTAAATGCCATTTATGAGTCTGGTGGGCTAATAAGCTATGCTGCTGTTGTGAGCTGAATTGTGTCTCCCCCAAATCATGTGTAGAAGCCCTAATCCCCAGTATCTAAGTGACTACATTTGGAAATAGGGCCTTTATAGAGGTACCTAAGTTAAAATGAGGCTATGTTGAGGTGGGTCCTAAATCCAGTCTGCCTGGTGTCCTTGTAAGAGGAAAGTTGGACACACAAAAGTGACACCAAGGATGTGTGCACACAGAGGAAAGACCATGTGAAGACACAGCAAGAAAGTGGCCATCTGGAAGCCATGGAAAGAAGCCTCAGCAGAGGCCAACCTGGCTGACACATTAATCTGGGATTTCCCAACCTCCAGAACTGTGAGAAAATAAATTTCAGTTGTTTAAGCCACCCTGTCTGTGGTATTTTGTTATGACATTCCTAGCATAACAGTACACCTGCTGTTTTATCTGGAGGCTTTAGGCTAGGTTGGAGGGGAGAGTAGGCCTCCTCTCTGGGCCACCAACAGAATTGCAGGGGGTGGATGAACAGCAGACCATCTGATCTCCATATGCTTCTCTCTCCTCTCTCTCCTTACTCCACTCTGACCCTTTGCCTCCTCCTCTTACCCCTTCACTAATATTCTAATAACAATTTGTTATTTTGAAGATCCAATGCTCCTTATCTTTCATCCTCTTATATCTACCACTGTGCACTTTTTTGCATCCAGAGAGTTTGCAACTTTTCACACACACACACACTCATTCCACAATTGATGAGAACATTTTAGTTTGGATATATGTTTCCAGCTGAATCACAAGTCATCATTTGCAGGAGGTAAAGGAAGCAATGAGTTTTGGCAATTTTTCTCTGTGCTGTGAGCACAATCTGGAGGTACTATCTCATTTCATATGGTCTTGATATAATAAAAATTAGAACTGTCACATGTAAGGACATACTTTTACATTTATATTTTTCCTAAAGTTTATTCTTTGCCCCATTCCTGAGGGATTTGGCAGAAATGTGTTTTTCTTGGAGCTGGTTGTGTATTTCTTGAAACATTTGCGAAAGATGCATGGGGCAAGACTTCAGGTTCAAACCAGTTCTAAACTATAACATAGAAGTCATTGCTTCTAGATCTCCTGCTCCTATCTTTCTGGTCTAGAGAACAGAGAGAGGGAAGAATGAAAGGCTGCATGAAGGACTTGGGGAATAAAGATGCAAAAAGCACCAAAAGTTCTTTTTTCAAGGCGGCAGCATCAGGATGGTGTTGACAGCTAAGGTCCATAACCAAGACCCCACTAGGCATGAGGCAGAAGGGATTCCTGATATTGTATGCAGAAAGTTTTTTTATGTGTGCCGCAGACATACATTGGGTAAGAATAAAGCCTGTGGCTTTTCTCAGATGCTCAAAGAGGTTTGTGGCTCCCAAAGAATCTTAAGAACAAATGATGTAATGGGAAAAGCTTAAGTTAGTGGACAAAATCATTAATCTATCACCAGTTACTTGGGTAGCCTTGTAAAGGACACTTATGTATTCTTTAAATCAGCTTCCTCATCAGTAAGCATGGCAATTAAGATTTTGTCCCTTCTGTCTTGAGTAGTCTGTTACTGTTTCCTGATCGGAGTTATCCATAACCAGGCAATGTTAAGAACATTCCATAGAGTACTGAAGTCAGGAATATGACTAGGATGTGGCATGTTGCATAATGGGACAGATTTTTCTGTCTATAGGTATTGATGGTTAACTTTTAAGATTGAGCCATAAATATTAGAAAACTTCATTAAGGCATTTGCTCTATAGCAGACACTGTGGTGATAACATTATATGGATTTGCTCATTCAATCAAACAACAACCTTCTCAAGTAAGTTTTATTATTGTCTACATTCTGAAGATGGGAGATCTGAAATCTAAGAGATTAAGTTGTTCAAAGTCACACAACCAATAAGAAAGGTTTTGTACTCAGGTTTTAGAGCCCACACTCTTGACCAACTATATAAGGCCTTCTAATAGCATAATGGTTAATGATTCATAATTCTAAATGACCAAAAATCATGGTGGATTTTCTTTCTTACGAGTTATCTTTCTAGTATCTTATTTTCTATTTCCCCTGGAATCAATAGTTATAATTTAGGTACAATGACAGTCTTTCTAAACACACTTTGTGTCTTACCAGTTTTATACCCATTTTGCATTCTCCCCACCATATCTCATCCCTCTGTTCCCTCTTTCCTTCATATACACCAGCTAATAGCTTGTCCTTTGTTTCTGTTTTTGTTTTTTTTTAATATATGAAATTTATTGTCAAGTTGGTTTCAATACAACACCCAGTGCTCATCCCAAAAGATGTCCTCTTCAATACCCATCACCTACCCTCCCCACCCTTCCACCACCCCCCCCCCCCCATCAACCCTCAGTTTGTTCTCAGTTTTTAAGAGTCTCCTTATGCTTTGGCTCTTTCCCAGTCTAACCTTTTTTTTTTCCTTCCCCTCCCCCATGAGTTTCTAACAGCTTGTCCTTTGAAGCTACTTCGCCTTCAACCATAAACTAGGGGTTATATTTGTTCAATCTTAAATTGTCTTTTGAATTTCTTGCCCAAATGCACATTTATTCCCAGGCATAAAAACTTTGCTACAAATTGACATTCCCAAATCACCATGTTCTCAAGAGTTAATGGTAGATAAAAGAGATTTTTGAATATCAATTATAAATATAAATATAAAGCACCTTTTAAAAAAGTATTAAAGCTAAAATTTTGATATTAGTTTTTCCAAATGATGGCATTCAGAGCTTCATGTCCCCATCCATCACCCATTCTATTTCTCAAAGTTGCTTGAGTTGACCAAGGAGAAAAGCTTCAATCTGACTACCACATGTATTTTCAATACATAAAGTTCCACATGTAATTTTTTTCCCACTTAATGGTATGAGAAAAAATGAGAAAGAAATTTGTCTTTCACGTCCTGATTCTGGTTCAATGCTGAAAATGCAACCTCCACAAGATGCACACTTTTTTTACTGACATAATTTCTAAGTACACTCTTGTCCAGAACCACTTTTTACTCAGCATAGTGACAGAATACATGGAGGTGAAATTTCCCTGTCGCAAACTTTAGATTCTCCTAAAAGTTGGTCCGGGTCCATGTCTCAGAATCATGTTATTCAAAGCACTGTGCTTGCTAATTCTATTTTCCTTATTTCATTAGAAGCACCAGGTGGCAGTTACACTATCAGAAAACTTTAACAAGTAAACCAGTAAACTTTGCATGTTTACTTTCATGCTTAGCTTAAAGTTCTCTCTTTTTAAAAAGTGTTTGTTTGTTTGTTTGTTTATTTTAAGAGATAGCGAGCAGGGGAGGGGCAGAGAGAGAGAATCCCAAACAGGCTTTGCATTGTCAGCACAGATCCCAATGTGGGGCTTGAACTCATGAACTGTGAGATCATGATCTGAGCCAAAACTAAGAGTTGGATGCTTAACCAACTGAGCTACCCCTTAAAGTCCTCTTAATCACAGTCCCAGACTCATCCAGAAGGCATTCAGCAAAAAGTGACAGCTTTTCTTCTTTTATTCCCACTGGATTCTCATTATAAGTTTATCTCACTATAAACTGATATAAAAACCTACATTAAGGATAATATTATTTACTTTAATAACATCCCCTCTGGGGAAATATTTATTACAAATTTTTTTCCAACTAGTCACCTATTTATTGAATTAACACAAATTTAATTTGCACACTATTTTTTCCCAATGTATTAATCTAATTTTGTAAAGCAAGAAGTAAGTGTTCAAACCCCGTGTCCAATGGTCATCTGTAATTTAAACCTCAAACAAATAAATTGAGTTTTCTTTTGTAGTGAACCAGTAAGTATTGTGTGCTTATTACTCTGTCCTTTTTCCTGGGAATATCTTCCTTCCTATTCTATCCACATACCTCTATGGCACTGGTATATTTTCACATAATCCAATCCCTCTACTCCAAGTAACATTTGATTTGTTCCAAGGGTGACAAATTAGCCCATGTTGAGTCAATAAAATACATTGTCTGAGATCATTGAACTTGACATTAAGAAAATGATAAAACAGTCTCCTTATGATAAGATATAAAATATAAAACTTGTAAGCTATGGTGGCTCATGTTTCCTGCCATTTGAAGAAAGCCAATTGAATAAAGAGAGAAGCAGATGAAAACCAGATATATCCATCAGCATTAGCTTCTCTGCCTGAGTTTTTCCTGAGGCCCATGGCCTCTCTGCTCCTTCCATGACTTCCACTGTTCAGTAGTTCTTTGTAGATCATGATCCAATAAATATTTCTTTTTTCTTTAGATTACTTCAAATTAGATTTCTGATAGTTGCAACCAAAAGTCCTAAATAATACCATTTTAAAATTGAATACTCTTTGAAATTATATTTTGATTTTAAAACAAATAGTAATATGAAATTAAACTGTTCTGGAAGGTAGGGATACCCCTTTTAAAAATCCAGAATCAAATTATAAAATTGCGAGAAATCAATTCAAATGCTTACCAAGAAGACTGATGGGAAGACTAGCCAGGTGTCGCTGTATATCAACAGCCAGCTTCAAACCCTAAAAGCAGGCGGCACTTCCTATCTTCTAAGGAGGAGAGCACTCCTGATTAGAAAGGACCATTGTCAAGTGAGGGTAACAGCACATTTGCCCTCAGGTTGTGCCAGATGGTAAATAGGTGAACTTAGATCAGTGTCTATATAGATTTAAACACTTAATGAATGTTAGCTCTTCATCATCAGTACTGTCATTACGGTCACTACAGTCACCCTCTAAAGTGATGATACACAATAGAATGTTAGACCATAAGAATGTGGACCACCTGCTGGTTGAAGGAGAAATCAGTGGTTGCCTAGAGAATGTCAATTGAGAATTATAGAACCATGCATAGATCTTGATTTTTTTTACCTTGATTTTAAAGGTATCTAATGGATTTTTCTGGGGAATTGTCCTTAGCTTTCATTATCTACTCAAAAGGGCTAACTTACACAAAATTTAAGAATCTCTGCCTACAGAAAGTAAGATATGGAAATTTGAAAAATTGGAGATCTTGGAGATGACAATAGGTCATATAGAAGTTTTTCTTTAAAAAAAAAGTCTTAATGTATCTATACCACCTGAAAGAGACAGGGTGATATAAATAATGCTAACTGTTGAGAGTTAGTAGAAGAGGGGAGGGAAAGAAGCGAAGGAAAGGAAAGAGGAAGAGAAAAGAGAGTAAGAATGTGGAAGATTACCATTTAAATAATGCAATTAAGCTAACAATTTTAGCAGTTCAGTCAGTGCATGTATATCCCAAGGAGGATTGTAGATGCAATACGAGAGTATGAAACTCTGTTCCTCAACCAGTCCCAGTTCTTACATGCCCCTCATACGAATTTCCATGTTACATTGACTTGGATTCTGATGTTTATAAATAATGTACTTCTTTTGCATTATGGCCCAAAATAGAAGGTATCTACTACCCATGCCTCGGGCTAATGCTAGATTCATTGAGAGTGTCTCTGTCTTTCATATAGCAACTTCCCGAGATTTTCCAGAGTAATTTTGATGATATCCAGCATATTTCATCCCTCATGATTATTTGAACTTATCACTTAGAAACAGCTTCACTATGTCCTGACTTGGCATTTAGCACTCCACATTTAAAAATAACAAAGAATTATTATAGCATGTTCTCTATATGTTTATGTGTAATTATTTTCTGACCTGAGCACCAAGGGATCAGTCTAGCCATCCCAATTCATAGCTTCAGAATGTCACATATGCTGTATCATCTCCATCTCATAAATACTTGTAACATATGACCTTCATAGATTCAACAGTCTTAGAATTGATGGAACTCTTTGGGATGAAATGAAGTGATAGCATATTATTCTCTTAAGGGCCCATTTGTCATTTTACATCTTGTCCTTGACATCCAGTTGCAGTAAGATATCATATAACATTTCCAGGCATGACACTTGTCCAGTATTTTCATTGTGATATCCATTGACAACATAACCTCTGGCTTAGAAGCTTCAAGTATTTAAGATTTTCGAAGCTTAAACCTACGAAATCCAACGTTTGTCATCTGGCTTTATCTTTCATTGTATAATGGATCTTAGTTTACCTATCATTATTATACCCCAAAGGCCACATGCAATACGTAATCTGATAAACTCCACAGAAAAACAACATATTCACCATATTGTAGCCTCAACACTGAATCTCCTCACATATCCAGGTCCCTTATTCCAAGTGAATACTCACCTCCTGAAACATAAACTTATTATTTTTTTACCTTAATTTGCTTAAAAATAAAAAACATAATTCATCAATATACAAATGAATTGGAAATTCATGTACAATCAACCAAGAATTCCATACTAAGGAGTTAGTGTTTTCTAACCTTTTAAAGATAATATCCTAACACTGAGTATGAAGCTAAAAAAATGAAAAAAACTCATTAGAAATCAATATTAACTTAGTATGAAGACGTATAGTGAGTTTTGAGAGGATAGCCCCAAAAGTGTGTTCTTAAGAATATGAATATGATAGGGGTGCCCGGAGGGCTCAGTTGGTTAAGTCTCCGACTTTGGCTCAGGTCATGATCTCGTAGTTTGTGAGCTTGGGCTCCATGTTGGGCCCCACGTCAGGCTGCATGTCGGGCTCTGTGCTGACAGCTCAGAGCCTGGAGCCTGCTTCAGATTCTGTGTCTCCCTCTTTCTCTGCCCCTCCCCTGTTCACGTTTTGTCTCTCTTTCTCAAAAAAATAAACATTAAAAATAATTTTTAAAAAGAATATGAATATGATATCTTAAAGTCATGTATAACAGAAATTTTTTTATAAAAAAATAGTAGGAACAAAGTAATTCTTCAATGGTAACATCACTTAATCACTGCTGTCCATCAATAGTCCAAGCAGTAACACCATGCAACATTTACCCTGACCTCCTTTTTATGTGTAATTGTCACCAAGAATAAGATATACCTGTGTCAGTTAACAGTTTTAAATTACCTCTATGTGATAATTTATGTTAATAGCATAATAGCATAACAATGATTGATAATGTGTACTAACATTTACAAATTGGTTGCAATGCATTTCAATTACAATTCTCTTCCTATCTCTGATCAGCAGCAAAATCAAATTAGCAGTGCAACCACTGGTTAGTGAATTATCCTAACATGTAGAGTCTTTACGTGGACACCCTCTTTCATTTGCAGAGCTGCTCTAGGATTCTGAATGTAGAAGAACAAGCAGGAGACACAACCAAATCACGTGCAAGTGCTGCTAACGAGTGTTTTTGTGGAGCAACAATGAAAATAATCAGGTTGTAACAAAGGACGACAAAAGGACTCACTGTCTGGGTGAGGCCATGAAGCAAATGCTATTGACATTCCTCCAGAGTGATACAGGTTGGGTGATATAGAACTATATGGAATGGATTGAAATAAATGAACCAATGGCTCATCTCCCTCTTAGTCCTATCCAAGGTCGGGCCTATATGCACATCTCCAAAGGTAGAGTTTGAATTGGCCCTCATTTCTTAGGTTCCTTGGGCATCACAGTCACTCACTAATACCTTAACTGCCTGCCACAGCTCAGAACTCAGGCGACCCAAGATTCATTCCATCACTGTGAGGCTGGGGTAGGTCTAATAAGAACATATCAAAATATTCTACCCAAAGGTATTGGGAAACATGTAGTCCTTCATCAAATGCACCATGCCGTGCATTTACAGATGTCCTATAATTGTGTATGAGGCCAACAAATTTGATGCCCAAACTCCCTCTGGTTGGACGGCACAGCAGTGTTCCTTAACCTACGTTCACTGCCGAATGATTTGACTCTAGAAAAAACTATGTGTCTCTGAAGTGAAACCCTTTCTTAGGTAAGGCTTAAAATTGGGGATGGGTACAAATTTTATAAACACCTATATTCTATTACCACCACAAGTGTTGAAGGAATCTTTACACTCATACTTCTTACTATTTGGAATTTCTTCATGTGCTCGCAGTATGTTATACATTTAGGATATTTTTGTTGCAAAGGAGAAAATGTGTGGCTACACGAGATTTAGAATTTTCCCCAAATTAAAGAATCAAGAGGCTGTTGCTAACAGGACGAAGTAGCCTAAAAAACCAGGAAGTTATGTGCTATAAATCAGAGGTTCCTTGCTTGTCCTCTGGATTAACCTGATATTGGAAAGTTCCCTTACTGCTCCTTCCACAAAAAAAGCTGTCTCTCAAAACCTGTGGCCATTGTGGTTAATAGCGCTCTGCCTGGCGTGTGAAGTCTTGGGCCTATTTTCCCTCTACTACTAACTGTGTGACCGCAGGAAAATCACTTAACCTTGCTGTGTTTTAGTGTCCTCATCTGAAAACTGGGACAATAGTAATGCCACCTCATGGGACTTTTGGATGATTAAGTGGACTAACACATGAAAAGCCCTTAAACCATTCTTAGAACATAATACTAAGTAAATAATAACCCACCTTTTTTTTTTTTTTACTAAGAAATTCACAATATGTCCAGAGTGAGAGCTACTAATGTATTCCAAACCACAGCTGCATTGTAAATAATGACTGGATAGCCCTTGGTCAGGAGTTGCAGACACAGGGAAACCTCAAGTCTAGGGTAGAAGAGGGGGAACCAACGAATCTCTCTCTTCTATTGTTGGGCCCAGATCCAGAGGAACTGGGGTTCCTTCCTGGAAACCTCTGGGAACCTTGGTAGGAGACCCTGATCCACATGTGCTTGTACAGTATTCTGAGCAATCACAGCACGTAATATGAGCCAAAACATCTTGAATAACAAGCCTAGGAATCCTAACTCTATCGTTCTCTAAAGAAATCTTCAGTCAGTGAACTGCTCTTATCCTTGGCAGATGAATATAAGCACAGTAACGCATAAGATACCGTAGTGGCATGCACACCTCACACATAGGTTGAAGGTTCACTGTGTATTTTTATTCTGCAAAAGCATTCAGTTAGAATCCCTTAGATTTTGGCTGCGAGATTCTGGAGGCCAAAATAGGCACTCAGGCCAGGGAGGATCGGTTTGAAAGAATTATGCCTGTTGAGTAAAAGATAACATGTTTTTATCCAGTCTAGGAAGTAACTGTGCACTCTGCAAGCTCCCTTCACTTATTGCTCTAATCAGCAATCCAATGTACATAAGACCAGATTTCAAACTAGAGAATATTCTCTAGAGTCAGTGTTGCTACCTTGGAAGTTGTTATTAGGACAGAAGAAAGGTCCTGGGTTTTGAAATGCTTACGTTTGAATTTTGGTGGTCACTGATTTGATTCTCCAGCAGGAAAATTTGGCATTTCTATTAACTCGAAACAAAGATCGTTATAATTGTCAAAAATAGGCAGGGTGCAGATTTTGCGTTTTTATCATGTTTCTCTCTGGATGTTATGCCTTGGACAGGTTTGGAGAAAACAAATCATATTTTAAAAAGCCAGCGTGGAACAACGAGGTGGCACAGCAGACTTCCCGCGATGCTGTGTGTGCACGCTGACAGCCCCATCCCATCTCCACATATTAGCTGCTACAGCTAAGTGAGTGATGCTGCATAAATATGAGCACTGGTGTTGTTAGGAATCACAGCTACCACAATATAATTAGTAACCCATTCCGGGTCCCATTCCCAGGTGGGAAGAAAAACCAAAGGGACGGAAAAAGAAATAGATTTCAGATTCAGAAACAATGCTTGTCATTGACAAGGTTTTGCTGTGAGGAAGCTCTCAACAATCTCGTCCTCCTGACACTGGCACGCGGCCAGCTGGCATTTCTGTGGGCTACACTGAGAACCAGCGAATACCATGTGGGCGGTTGTCAACATTAGAAACAAGAAAAATCGAGAGGAAAAATGCATTGAGAGTTACAGCATCAACTTTTGGGACTTTTTATTTCTACCCAGATGGCATAAATATTCCTAGGTATTGGTACTCACACAACAGGCATCCCAGGATAATAATGGTTAGAGCTTTAAAATTTACAAAGTACTTTTACATATATAGGATCGACGTGAAGTCAGGATTCTGCCACCCAGGTGCAATGTGGTTGTGGTCAGGTGTACTGACCTTCTCACACAGCTGCCGGGGTTTTTATTGTGGTTGCTTTTGTTTGCACATGGATCTGAACTCTCACAAAAATCCAGTGAAATGGGAATACGGTGGCCTTCTCTTGAGAGTGATGTAACATGTACTCGTGTGATACAGCACACAATGTCTTTACCACAACCTCTTATATTAGAATGAAATTCTAGTTACACACAAATGTCAGAAATGTTTTAGGGGGCTATTTTGGCCGCTGGACACTGGATGAGGTATATAGTCTTAAGCCAAACTGACCTTAAGTCCAGACTTTCTACCTATCATGGTGCAGCGTAGGTTCCTTCTGTTTGATTTCTTTTTCTCATTTTTGGCAGGAAGGCACATGTTATACTGATATTTATAAAGCTGATATTTATGGATCACTTAGCATGTGCCAAGTATTTTTCTAATTCCTTGTATGTTAAAATTAGTTTCTTTACATTATGAAATTTAGTCTGTGAAGCATACAGTAGGTACTCTTATTCTCATTATTATTATCATTATTTTCAGATGAAAAAATTCAAGGCAAAAGTCCCAGATGACACACAGTGATGAGAGATGCTGTCAAAATTTCAACCCAGACAGGTTAACCTCAGATCTTGGGCCCTAACCACTATATCTGGCTTCCCAAACCCCACTTCCCATGTGTCTGAGATAATGCAGGCAAAGAAATTAACAGAGTGCCTTTGCACATCAGAAATTGTTGAATAAATGATAGCTATCATTTAAATTAAATATTAGCATATTTAATATCGTCACTACCACTACTCTTATTAACCTTTCTCCCAGAGTTTTCTTGGGCTTCTCAGAAAAGGAGACTACATTTGATTCCAGAACAAGATAGACTCTGCAGCATCAGCAACTGAAAACAAGTCAGGTATGATAATGGACCTGCCGACACCTCAGCAGAGTGGGAGTTTTATATTATGTCAGCGATGCAGAGAAGATTGCTTCACATGCATCCACTTGGGAAGATGGCATCCATCTCCAGTGTCGTGAAATAGAGCATTTACTTCCACTGTCATGTCTGAACACACTCGGGGAAGATGGATGTGTGGAGGCGAGGTGAGTACAAATGGAAGGGAGGGAATGTGAGTTACATGCCTTGCATGTCTCCTCTTAATAAAGCATGAATGTGACACAAGGGTGGTGGAAACCCCCATAGACAGATGGGCATTCAGCCCCACCTCTCGCAGGTGTTAAGAAAGTAAAGAGGTAGGGAGCCTGGGTGGCTCAGTTGGTTAAGCGTCCGACTGCAGCCCAGTTCATGATCTCACCATTCGTGGGTTCGAGCCCCGCATCGGGCTCTACGCTGACGGCTCAGAGCCTGGAGCCTGCTTCAGATTCTGTGTCTCCCTTTCTTTCTGCCCCTCCCCTGCTTGGCTCTCTCTCTCTGTCTGTCTCTCAAAAATAAATAAATGTTTTTTAAGAAAGGAAGAAGGTTAAGAGGTAGAAACAGTGGGAGGCAAGTGGCTTCTGTTCATGATCAGAGATAGAGGAGCTTCTGTCTTCCCATCTTCCGCCTTTGTATTAAGCCAGAAGGCCACAAGAGGATAGGACTTGCCTTTTCAAAATATTGACCCACGTGACATGTAAATAATAGCCTCACTATTTCTCCCATTAAGCTTATAGGGAGCATGGAAGGTTTGCCTTGCTCCCTTCCTTATGGGCAACCACGCATATGTCTAAGAATTTTGTACTCTGCTAAGTACAGTACAATCTTTCTCATCCTTTCCATTGAGATGTCTAACAGGCATCTCAAATTTAGTATCTCCAAAATGGAACTTTTGATCTTCTGCTCCAAAAATGTACTCTTCCCCCAATCTTACCCATCTCTTTGAAAGGCAACTCCCATTCTTCTCAACACACGCAAACATGTACCTTCACACCAAGAGTTAATAGAGGAGAAAGTAAATTTTTAATCTGGTGAATTTAGATCTAGAAGATTAATTATTACCTTAGGAATACTCACTCTTTTCTGGTCTAACAGTCCCTTTTCGTATCTCAAACTATTTTATCCTCCACCTGTGACTTGTAGAAGTATTGTCAGAGTATATGGACGAATGTAGCCAGTGTGACCTAGTGCTGGTGCTAGGGAGAGAATCTATACGTGACCCATTGTCCTCTGCTATGAATGGTAGGTTCTGCTCCATTAACTCAAGCTACAGAGGTATAAGGCTTCCATCTCACATCTTTTAGAAAATGACATTCTGGTATTCTTTGCCAGAGTCCGTGGTTGAACCATTTAGATCTGTTCCCCTCCTGCCCACGTTGGAGTCTCCTGCCCTTCACCCCTACCTCAACAGTCTTCTGGCCTCTCAGTGCTCCACATGCCCACACAGGAAAACGTCTCTAAACTTTACAATGGCCCAGGGGAGCTAGTGATGCTCTTCTAGCCTCATCCCCAAGAGTGATGGCACCATCACTTCTAGACCAAGGTGGGTAGAGATCCATTGTAAAGGTTAGGATTATTATAAGAGCCTACAGACCCCGCCCAACATCACACCATTATCACTCACACTCTCAAGATCTCAAAACTATTTGGATGATTCTTGAGCACCCCTGTGCCAACGAGATGTGGACCCAACCAAGGGGCAGGAAGACCTTCTCACTGTACCTCAACCTACCCTTCAACAAATCCTCCTGGAACAGAAGGGATCAACTTCTGGCTTCTCATTTCCTCTTCCCCATGGCCTTCTTCTATGCCAGGGCAGCAAGTCTCATGGCCTAGTCAGCAGAGGTAGGAGGACAGTCCTCTTAATATAATAAAAGAAATACCAAGTTTTAAATCTTCTAGATTTGGTTCTTGAAAAGTTAAATGAGAGATTAAAGAATGGGGAAAAGCTGTATCTTGCTTAAAAAGTCTGGATTTCAGGGGCACCTGGGTGGCTCAGTCAGTTAAGCATCCAACTTCAGCTCAGGTCATGATCTTGCGTTTCGTGAGTTCGAGCCCCGCATCAGGTTCTGTGCCGATAGCTCGGAGCCTGCAGCCTGCTTCAGATTCTGTCGCCCTCTTTCTCTACCCCTTCTCCATTCACGCTCGCTCTCTCTCTCTCTCAAAAATAAATAAACATTAAAAAAAAATTTTCTTAAGTCTGGATTTCAAAATTATCATCTTAACATAAAGATCACATTTAACTAATTAAAGGCTAAAGTGCTATTTCTTTTTTCATTCTTGTTATACTAGTCCTTATTTCTCAGCCCAACCCATTCCCAAGAAGGCTGACATCTTGGACCGACTGTGAACCATGTATTGAACACTTATTCTGAAGTCAGTGTGCATAAAGGATGTGCTGTGGTACCAGCTTTATATATATCTCATCTTTTTTAATTCTCAAGATAATGCTGGAAGGAAGGCATTTTTCTTATCTCATTTTACAAACAAGGAAACTGGGACTCAAAGAGTTTGAATTGCCCAAAAGGAAAGTATCTAGAAAATGTAAGAGCCAAAATTCAGTCTGTCTTTTGACCACTGCACTAAGAATAGAATATTTTTTAATGCACCAATGGGCTATTAGTCTTCATTTTGGAAGTTCAAGGTAGTACATCCCTCTAATAACAACAAAAATTAGATAATTTGAACAAAATAATCACCTGATACAAGGTAAGTGCAAATACGGGAAAGTAAGACAAGAGGAAGGAAGGAAGGGAGCATGGGAGGGTCGTCCATAGTACAGCTTCCCTAAGACAATTACAAGTTTGGTAGAGTCACTATTGTGATTTCCTGATTTCTGTACATGTCAGGATTTTAAGAATTGACTCACACTACACTCAGAGATTTAAAAAACAAAAAGCTTCACGAGAGACAGAAGTCAAGTGTTAGTTAAGACAGAGCTCTGGAGTCATATTGCTGTGTTCACACAATGATTGTGCATAAGTGCTCAGGAAGTGTTAGCTCTTGTTGCTATTATTACCACTGATAATTTTTAATACATCTAACCATCTTCATTAGCTTGCCACCTCATCATATAACAAGGCATAAGTAAATTGTATTCCAACTAATAAATTCAGCCTGATCCATTGATTTAAAAAACACCTTAGGTAGATATACCTTTCACATAGTCTTTCAGATTCTATAGCAAATACTTAACAATAAGGAATAAGTCAAGAGATTGTACTTTCACTATGATTACAAATACACAAAACCAAGCAAATGACAGAACCCTAAAATAAATACCAAGAGAGGCAGAGAGAGTAAGTTTATTGTGTGGATGATAGGAATGTTGCTAATGATCAATTTTTAGGTTACTTTCCATAACATTAAAAGATAATTATTTTGGCATTTAAAAAATAAATAGCCACAACAATTTCTCTCTCCACCTCTGCCACAGACACACAAGCAACACACATAAACACAGAAAATGCAGTCTTCTTATTTAAATGCTATCTGTCTCTTAGTAAATAGTAAACTCCATAAGGGCCTTTAAGCATCTTTTTACCCCTAGCACTCAGCACAATGCTTGAAAGATATTAGGTATGCAATGAAGACTTGTTGAAGGGGTGCCTGGGTGTTTCAGTCTGTTGGGTGGCCAACTTCAGCTCAGGTCATGATCTCACGGTCTGTGGGTTCGAGCCCCACGTCGGGCTCTGTGCTGGCAGCTCAGAGCCTGGAGCGTGCTTCCAATTCTGTGGCTCCCTCTCTGTCTCTCTTCCCCTCCCCTGCTTGCTCTCTGTCTCTCTCTCTCAAATAATAAACATTAAAAAAATTTTTTTAAAGACTTGTTGAGCTTCTTTAAAATATTGACCTAGGGCTTTAACCTGACTTTTGCTATCACTCAACCCTGAAGAAAGCACACATTCGTTTGGTCTTGGGTAGTGACACAGATGACCGCTGAAAGCTTACATTTGCTGTGTAACAATTACAGGTAAGGCACCGTGGTAGCATTTAACACGTGTTCTCTCATTCGATACATCTGATAACCCCAAGAGTTGTTTTTCTCTTCATTTTTTTTTCACAGATGAAGAAAAAAAGGCCCAGAAAATTTGAGTTGTATGTCAAGGTCACACAGCTAATAATAAGTTGCAGACTTGGAACTCCATTCTGCCTGACCCCTAAGTCACTACTCTTAACAGCAGGCTATTTGGCCTTTCCCATCAGTGCTTCATGGACTCAAGCACTCTACATATAATTCACACAAGATAAAGCCGATGGTTGATGACAGCTCTTTTCTGAGTTGTTGTTACTGTTCACCATGGTAGCCACCAGCCACATGGCGACCGAGTCCTTGAAGTGTGGCTGGTCCCAACTGAGATGCGCTGTAAGGGTAAAAATCCACATCAGATTTCGAAGGTTTAGTACAAAACAGAGAATATAAAATATCTTGTTAAAGAGCTCTTATATTGATTATACGTCAAAACAATAATATTTTGGATATGTTGAGCTCATTAATTTCAACCATCTAAATGAAGTTGGAATTTAGTTACTAGTATTGCACCAATGTGAATTTCTCAGTTTTGATAACATTACCATGATTTATGCAGGATGATAACATTAAGAGAAGCTGAGTAAAAGAGGTATGGAATGCTGCAATGTTTTTGTTACTGTTTATAAGTCTAAATCCATTTCAAAATATAAAGTCTAAAAATTAGTTGCTACCTGTTTCTTTCTACTTTTTCAATGTGACTTCTAGAAAATTGAAGAGTGCCACCTACATGGCTCACATCCTATTTCTGTTGGACAGTGCTACAGTAGAGCATCAAGCTACGGGGAGAACCAAAGGAACATCTCTCCAGCTCTGCACTATCAATTGCAGTGTTTAGAGATAGTTCAGTTCACTTAATAAGCAGTTTTACTGTTGGAGAGCTAATTGGGCTATCAGTTAAGGCAGCCCCATAACACCACTAAACCAAGGTGAAGAATGATTTGGATTGATAGGTCATCTAGTCAATCTATGATTCCAGGCAGAAATACACTAACACTCTTCCTGGAAGGCAGCCCTATTCCTCAAAATCTCCTGTGGACATCTCCACTACCTCCCTTAGGAAACTGCCCTGGCTCTTTGCAGCATTAAAGTTGAGAGATGTTTCCTCTTTGTATAAATAAGTAAATATGATGAGTTTATGGTTTTTATTTATTTCTTTACATGTCCTAGACCTGTGAAGGAGGCGAAATACCAAAAGAAAAAAATGTCTGAGGGCAGAGATTAGGTTATGCTTTATGTGCTTGCTTGAAAGTGCTATGAGTTAATGCTCACACTTAAATAGCTATATTAAGCATGGTTACGTTGTAGAAAAATGAGAAAGTGTTTTTAAAAAAATCTCCCATTTGCACCTTTGTGGAGACCTGAATGTGGAAGTATAAACTAAGCAAAATTAATAACTCACGTTAGATCACCGCTACTCTGTATGTGTAACCGCAGTGTGGCAAGCGGTAGAACATCGTTAGCTTCTGAGTCAGGCGACCTGCATTCTAGTTCTGCGTCTGCCTAACATGTAGCCCAGTGAATCCTCAGCAAGATCATCTATGAAATGAGTAGATAGGATTAGATGGCTATTTTTCAAATCACAATGCTAGGTTGACCATTGGTGGGTCATGAAATCAATTTCATGGGTCAAGACCAACTTTCCTTAAGATGAAGCAAAATAAAAAAGTAGCACAGTTCAGTGCACATATTAAAGATCAACATTGTTTCATGAAATGATTGTTATGTATATGTTTAAACAGAGATATATATAAATATATACTTAGATATTTATATATATTTGTGTGTATATATACATATTTATGTAACTTTAGTTTTGTATAATGGACCATGATATAAGATGTTTTCTACTATGGATAACTGTAAAATTGTTTGAGAAACACTATTTTAAATGATGTCTAAAAAATAAATGATATCTAAGTTTCCTCATTTCTCTGAAATAATATGCTCTAAACTAGAAATAAACCATCTACAAGCAATGAATCCAACGTACAATGGTCCTCGGTCCCCACCAGAGCAGTCAGGAAGCATTTCTAAGGCCCCTAAAGATGTCCACCATCAAATCCTTCCCTCTTGTATACACATGGTTCTTGTTCATTTCCTAGGAGGTGAAACTATTTCCCTTGAATCTGGGCTGGCCTTGTCATTTGCTTTAATCAGTACAATGCAGCAGGAGTGATGGTATGGGACAAGTCTTGGTCTTAAGAAGACCGTAAGCCTCTGCCTGTTTCTTGGAAGCCAGTTACCAGGTAAGACATCAGACTTCTCTGAGACCATGATGTCACTAGGAGGCTCAAGCTTACCACATGAAGAGGCCATGTGGAGAGAGATGCCAGACCAGCTCCCAGCCAGTCCAGATATCCTAGAGGAGGCCCAGGCATGTGAATAAAGAAGACATCTCCCAATCTCCAGCCCAAACAGACACCAGGTGGAGCAGAAGAACCACATTACTGAGCCCAACCCAAATGAAGAGAGAAGATAAATTGTCTTAAGCCACTAAGTTTCGGAGTATTTTGTTACAAAGCAATAGATTACCTAACAATATCCAAAGAACTGTTACAACCTTGTGGTGGATCCCTGGGACCTCGTGCTTTTTAAATTGTAACAAGACCTCAGTTTATTCTGTAGGCCTTATTTCATAGCATTCAATGTCATTATTTACCTAGCATTTCTTGGGAACACTGGAAAATCATGAAAAATGCAGTGCAAATTGCAACACTATGCTGACAACATAGGAAATATGTTGGATATAGAATAATGCCGTAAGATGTGAGAAAGTATATTATGTTCGTGTAAATAAAGGATTTCAAACATCCTAAGACTTGCCATGTTAAATTTGCTGCAGTGTGGTTAGAGATGAATATTCTGGGAGGCAAATGTAGAAGGAAAATCTATGCTTTTAGACTTTTCTTCTGACACACAACTGTATGGACAAAAGTGAAAACTGAAACATAGCAAATTATTCGCAAGTGACAGCCCTTTCATTTGTATCCACAGCTGCTGTTAAGGACCACCACTGCCTCAGCTTGATCCAATTACCGCACTGTGTACCTTATCACACTGCTTCGTTTTGTTCCTCTCCTGTCCTAGGATCTGTGCCTCATTAAGATAAGATCTGACAGCCTCGGTCAATGCTGAGTTAGAGCTGGTGGCTTCTCTTTATTTGGGCACAACTGCAAGTTCCATGGACTTATATTCAGTCACACAAAAGGGAGGGTGTCCTTTGCTGGTGAGGTTTTCATTGCCTCTGCTGTTATTTATCGTAACCTGGACATTTAAGCAAGTAACATTTTCCAGGGCTTTTTTTTTTTTTAAACCAAAAACATCTCATCCCCTTCATACCCCTTTTCATGAGGCTAAAATGCTGCTTCTTGATTAGAAAAATATCTCTAATGAGGAGGCTATAAATTCATATGGTGTTTCGTGACATGGGTCAAAATGTTCTCCCTTTAGTTTTCTCGCTGCTCTCCCAATGAGCCATAAATAACAATAAATGATAATACAGGCTCTTGCCGGGAAAATTCAGCTCCTTCACCTATAGTGAGCTTGATTTCCTTTCCAACTGACAAGGACTCAGTTCCTGACTGTCTGCCTTCATTCATCCTTTACACTTTGGATCTGCCTTTTCACTGGTTCTCAGCATTGTCCATATGGAAACAAAATATATCCACATGTGAAATGAAAATTGCCTTCCCTCACTGGTATTTGTTTCCAATATGACATATTTATTTTGGTGACAGGGTCCAGTGGTTAAAGACATACTAAGGCCAGAATTACATGAGCAGGGAAAGAATTGAAGTGATTCCCTGGTTACTTGGGCAAAAGTAGCAGAAGGAGAGAGGGGTCCCAAAGGCCTGGTAGGTTCTGCGTGAATTATCCAGATAATTCCTTCAACCCTTTACTTTGACAATGGAGACCTGGGTTAAAATTATGTAAGCCATCAGAAGTTTATTTAACTGTTTTTTTAAACATTCCATTAAGAATGACAGAAATTAATGTAAATGGAGATACTTGTCAGGATAGGTAGAGGCCTAATTCCATCTCTGTGATGTTTGTGGGGAATGTGTAAGATGTTATAAGGGTTAATCCTAAAATGAATGAAAAGCAAAAAAAAAAAAAAAAAAAAAAGAAGAAGAGAGAAAGAAAAAGAAAAAGAAAAAACAATTCCAATCCTATTAGCCCCTTCTCCATCCAACTTCTAAACTTTGGAGTGCTAGAAGACTCCAAGAGGCCTCTTTCCTATCTATGTTCTCTCCTTGGCTAATTGCACTCCACCCCCATGATTTTAAGTACTATTTATACTCCCAAATTTATAGCTCCAGCAAGGACCTCCCTCTGAGAGCACATTTGACGAAAGGTTGCAGAAAGAGCTGCTTTTTTCCAATCCTGCTACTATTTCCACCACCTCTACCGCCAATACCTAACATCTATTGAATGCTTTCTGTGCTACGTACGGTACTTAAACATTTATAGGCCCGATCCCCTTTAGTCTAACGAGTCTAAGCAGTAGAATCTGCAATTATCTCCTTTTTTTATGGATAAAGAAACTGAGACTTATAGAGATTCCATGTGTTGCCCAGTGTTTCACCATTGCCAAGGGATCGAATTTGGACTAAAAGGCACAAGTGTTGGATTCTCAAGCCTCTATTTATACTATGCTGCTTCTCTACTTGTGTTTACTCTTTGTTCTACACATTTGTGATTTAGCATATGCCACTTTGAATTGCCAGCAGCAGCAGCATCGCCATTATTTTATCATTATTGTTTCTTCTACCCTAATGACAGCCCTTACGGCAGGGACCCTGTCTGGTGTCTCCACATCTTAGCCGCAGCAAAGCCTTGCACAGCACATCATTACTGTGGTTGAAGTTTCACAGAAATACAACACTACAATTAATAGTCTGGCTAGAAGCCTAAGTCAAGAGGTTTAAAAGAGCATCTTTACTAATCAGGGTTTTAACCCATTACTCAGGTCTTCAAAAAGCTATAGGAACATGTTGTCCATGCTATGCCTGATTTATCAGGGGATAACAAGATTCTATGGCTTCCTCTCCAGAATTCACTTTACAGAGATAGATAGAGACTAAATATTAAATGCAGGTCAGATTCCTTCAACTCTGCAAATTGTACTTTGGAGGTCATCAGGCCAAAATCTAGGAGACCAGCCTAGAAAGCCTTTGGAGGGTAGGGATTTATTATTCGTGGGACAAAAGATGTAATCAAAGACTTGTCCCTAACACTACTGGGGATCAGCCTCTTGTCTTAAAGACTGATTTTTTTTTCTGTTTTTAGCTTTGTCACATTGTTCTGTCATTTAGTGTCAAATGGGCAAGTTCTCTTTTCCTTTGTAACTAATCATTGCTGACATGTAGTTAAAAAATCTTTTACTCCAGAGAGTCTGCCTGTGGTGTTTTAGGTCAACCTCACCCCGGGTGAAAATACCATACATGGTGTCTCGGAGCCTGGGATCTGAAAATACAACAAGCTTGTTGTATGCTGGCACTTTATAGTACATTAGGCTGGGTCATCTTTCACTGAGGCGAATGTGCTGTCCAACAGACTACACCAAGCGTATCACTGGCTTTGTTCAAAGTGCTTCTGGATGCAGCAAATCAAAGGGGACCTCATCGACTCTCCACCTCCTGCCTAGCCCTTGGGAAAGGCTTCAGTATGGTAACTGGCTTTCTCTTGACTTCTGAGGTAGTTACCCAATAGTTCAAAAACACTGAAGCCATGTGGCTTTTTGTTTGTTCTGATTTTTTTTTTCTACCTGCTGATTGTTAGTATAAAGGAACACTGGTTTTTAAAGTTCATTTATTTATTTTGAGAGGGGGGAAAGAGAGAGAAAACACGAGTGGGGGAGGGGCAGAGAGGGGGAGAGAGAGAGAGAGAGAGAGAGAGAGAGAGAGAGAATCCCAAGCAGTCTCCATGTTGTCGGCATGCTGACAACATGGAGTCTGATGCAGGAGCCTGCATGCAAGGATCAGTCTCACGAACCATGAGATCATGACCTGAGCCAAAACCAAGAGTCGGTCTCTTAACTGACTGAGCCACCCAGACACCCCAAACACTATTGTTTTTTAATAATCTGGGCGATTGAGATATAATTTACATACAGTAGAATTCACCCTTTTTGGTGGACAGTTCAATGAGTTTTGAAAAATGGATACAATATTGTGACCATCACCACAGCTGAGACACAGAGCTGTTCCCTCCTCTCAAAATATTTCTAGGTGCTCCTTGTCAGCGATCCCTCTCTACAACCCCAGTCCATCACAACCACTGGGCCATTCTTTACCTTTATAGATCATCTGTATAGAATTAAGTAATATGTAATATTCTGAATATGGCTTTTTAAACTTACCATATTGTATTTGAGATTCAGCTATGCTGGTGTGTGTATCAGAATTTTGCTCCTCTTTATTTCAGAAGAGTATCCCATTATAAAGATGTGCCAAAGTTTACCCACTCACCTGTTGAAGGACCGTTGGGTCATTGCCAGTTTTTGGCAATTATGAATAAATCCACTATAAACATTCATGTACAGGTTTTTGTGTGACCATAGGTTTTTATTTCTTCTGGGTGAATATGGATTGCTGGGTATATGGTGAATATGCGTTTAATTTCATAAGAAACTGTCTTCCAAAGTGGCTGCACCATTTTGCTTTCCCAGCCAGTAATGTTTGAGTCCTAGTTGCTCTGTATCCCCCTTTGCACTTGGTGCTATCAGTTTATTGTTTCTTCCTTTTTGTTTTTTTAGCCATTTTAGTTGGTGATATCTCATTGTGATTGTAACTTGCGTTTCCATAAAGACTAGTGATAATTTGCACCTTTTCATGTGGTTATTGCCATTTTTATATCTTCTTTGGTAAAGTTTTAGTTCAAATATTTTGCCCATATTTTAGTTGAGAGTTGGTTTACTTATTATTGAATTTTCAACAATCTTTATATATCCTAGATGCAAATACCTTCAAAAAGATCAAATTTCACCTGGTGTTTACTATGGCTTCTCTTTGGCAGAAGCCTAGTAAAAGCAGGAGGACTTACACTTTTTTGCGGTTATAAGTCATGACAGTAATCAAATGTAAATACGGGCTCTTTTTTAGAAAAATTTTTTTAACGTTTATTCATTTTTGAGAGACAGAGAGAGACAGAGAATGAGCAGGGAAGCGGCAGAGAGAGGGAGACACAGAATCTGAAGCAGGCTTCAGGCTCCGAGCTGTCAGCACAGAGCCCGACGCGGGGCTTGAACTCACGAACCGTGAGATCATGACCGGAGCTGAAGTCGGATGCTCAACCGACTGAGCCACCCAGGCACCCCAGGGCTCTTTTGAATAATGCTGCTCTTCCTTTAATTTTGGGGAGACATCATTTAGTGAAGTAAACCATCCAGGACTCAGCCCTTGGTTCTCTCTATTACACTTATTTCTTTGGTGATCTCATTCAGTCTATGGCTTTAAACACCATCTCTATGCAAATGATCTCCAAATTTATATCTCCAGGCTGATCCCCAGATTCATATTTCTAGCTCTGGCTTGATATGTCTAACTGCATAGTTGACATCTCTGCCTAGAATTAAATCAACATGTTAACATGCAGCATGTCCCAAGACAAATTCCTGACTGCCCCCCCCAACCTGCTCTGCTTCAGTTGTCCTCATTCCAGTTGATGGCAACTGTACCCTTCCAGTTATGCAGACCAAAAACTTTGAAGTGACTCTTCATCCCTCTCTTTCTCTTGCAGTCTACATCCAATCCATCTACAATGTTGTTATCTTCATGTTATACATGAATAATATGATTACTTCTCAAAAGTTCCACTGCAACCATCCTAATTAGAGACACCATTAACTCCTATCTGGATTTTTACTGCAATATCCACCCAGTAGGTCTTTCTGCTTCCTTCCTTACCTTTCCCCATAAGCCCCACCCTATAGACTACTGTCAGCACAGCAACCATAGCAGTCAAGTAAAAGCATAATTCAGGTAATTGTATGCCTCTACTTAAAACCCTGAAGTAGTAAAAGTCGAAGGCAAACTCCTCACAATGGTCAAGAAGTCTCTGCATGATTGTTCCCTCCCCCTTTATCTCTAATTCTTTTCTGAAAACACTTCAAGGCTCTGTTATTATCATCAAACTCCAACATCATATTTTCCATGTAATTTAAAATTAAATGGCACAAATAAGTAGGTACATTACTAATGCCAAGTACACAGTGAGTCAATAGTAAAGCTAAAAAGAGAATTTAGCACCTTGCCCACTTCAAACACTATATTCTAACTGCTAGATATTCTGCTTTCCTGGGGGCTATAATAACCTTGTTAAAAATAAAAATAGCTGACAATTATTAATTACTTACTGTTTTCTGAGTACTTAGCATACATCTTTTTTCATCTTAATGACAACCCTACATGGTGTTTATAATTGTACTTATTCTTGAGGTGGGAAACCTGAGACTCAGGACTTCAGGGGACTTCCTACAAAGCCACACAGTAAAGGGTAGAGGAGAGCCCAGGTGGGCCAGACCCCAAACCCCATTTCATTATTGCCTCATCCTCCTCCGTCTTTGCCAAAAGTAGGTCAAAAGTTTGAAGAAAAAAATGTAAAGATGATTTCTAGGCTTTTCTCGGTTTCTTATAAAAAAGATATCAAAGATAAACATTTTTATGCTTTGTAATTCTATCTTCAAGATATTCTGTACATGCTTCTGCCTTCCCTTATTGTTTTTTTTCTTCTTTGCCCATGCGCAAGTAGGTGGCAAAGGCCTTATATAACCCTGGGAGAAATGCTGCCCGGGAAAATCCTGAAACTGTAAAGAGAATAGTGAATTTACGAGAGAGATGAATCAAGTTCTCCTACCTTGGAAACCAGCCAGCCAAATCGATATATGGATTCACTTGGCTTTATGTGCTAAATGTTCCTGAAAACTTGTCTATAAAATAAATATTTGTATATGAAAATCATATATTCACTCTGCCATCCTTTGTGATTTTAAAAATGGGTTCCCACACACACAAAAGAAAAATATTTGCCCCAATATATTACAAAATGATGCTGAAGCCAAACATGCACTTGGATGAATAGTCTGACTGTCAACACCACTCATGCAAGAAGTTCATCAAATGGACAACCAATCCATATGATCATTGATACTTCTGCAAAAGCACAACTATGTCAAAATACACAATCAATTCCCCCTCAAATATTTAAACAGCCTTCCTAAGGGGTGATACTGGATGTTTAATAAAACCCAATGGAAGTTAATGAAGATACTTGCAAGGGAGTTGTCAGGAATCCTCGACTTTGCAGTTAAGTTGCTGCTACTCCTTTGACTAGCTGCTCACTCCTTTACCAATCAATAAAAGTTTGCTAACCTTAATGAGTATCTAATTGATAAAAAACAGATTCTATGTCTCTTACCTGATAAGAACAATTGTAGTGTCACCTGAGATAAGAGGAAGCTTCTTTCTACTTCTGTAAAACCCTGAAAACTTTAGAGTGAGATGTCAGGTATATAAATCAGAATGTGTCCTCATGAGATAGTTCCTTAGATGCCATTCTGTGCAACTGAGGGAAATCATATTTGGAAGAATCTGATTGCCTCTCCTCTACAAAAATGTGCATAGTAATAGCAACCTCACAGAGTCATCCATAGAATTAAATATTAATTTACTCACATGTCTTATCTAATTTAAACCTCATCAATCATGAGATAAGTATTATTTATCACAATCTGACACATTTAGAAACTGAAACTTGGAGGGTTTAAGTCACTTGCTCAATGCTAGGTAGCTAGTAGGATTTGAACTAGGTCTTAAGACAAAGTCTATGTTCTTAACAGGGCAGTTCAAAACTTCAAATAACTTTATACATATTCTAAACTTCAAATAAGTTTATATGTGTCATGACAAATTTATTGATCAACAAATAACTATTTTCCATGGATGAATGAATATAGTAAATGTGTAAATGCAAGTACATGTGTACATAATGTATGTGCAGATTTATGTTACAGAACCTCTGTTATCACCTGTTACAACTGGTGGAACAGAATGAGTCCTGACTAGAAAGTTACCATCCATACCCAATTATCAAAGAATTAGAAGAAACAAAAACACTTCAATATCACTAGTCCTATGCTAAATATAGTTTCCTTTTTCCTGTCAGTTTTCCTAAACAAATTTTCATCAAGCCAGGCTATTCAGTGCAGAAACAAATGCATCAGTGCTTAACAATCATACTATTTCTGAAAAATAAAGCCATCACAATTATAAATATGGGCAAACATTGTCAAATTTTCTAATATAATGTGAGAAAATGCTTGTATTGTTACTAAAGCATTTGAATTATTAATAGATCTGTTTTTAAGAGTGTTGACATTTTGGCTGATTTGAATGGCCCTTAATGGAGTGGGGTTTTTGCATTCTGGCTAGGTTGGCAGGCCAATTTACAGGTCCTGGTCTAGACACACAAAAGCCATTATCAGCCAGGGCAGAGAATTCCCAATGAGGGAACCCTTTCATTGCCACCATTGGCGGCAGCTACTGTTTCCTCTCAGCTCAGGGGCTCCCTGAAGAAGTAAAGACTGAACAAAATGAAAAGAACACAACTCTTAAGATCAGGTGTTCTTGATTCAAATTCCAATTTTTAAATATTTATTCTTCTACTTAATAAAATCTATTTACTTTCATTAAATAGATACTAGTCACTTTTTTATATGCTGCCAAAATAAAGACCAATGATTATCTGTAGATAGCTTAACATCTGAGTCAGACTTCCCTCCTCCTTGCCAGATCCTTCTGTGTGCAGTGGGAGACAGGGAGGGCTTTCATTTCAAAAACTCTACTAGCAGACTTCATGGAGTAGTTTCTGACCAAGGGAAAGGTGGAGTCTCTTCAATTCTGGGTCACAGACCAGTAAAGTGTAAAAGTGTTTCTACTCTTGTCTTTGAACAGAGCAGTAGTGGATGGGTAAGTGAGTGGCTTGCTCATTCCCCTTGAATCTAACTGTCCCACCACCATCTATTATTGGTTTCTAACTGCAAGCCTCTATGAATCTGTAGAGGGCTCTCTACTTTCTAACAGAGGGCAGGGCCCACCCAAAATGCTGGGGGAGTTAATCCCTCCTGTAATAGCATGCATTAATAATAGAGGAGAATAAATGCCCATCTTTCCCATCCCTTGGGAGGAACACTGCTGAGGTCAGTTCTTCAGTCTTCCAGAGGTTGGGAGGGGAGTGAGCTCTGGGAGTCTACTGCACACATATTAGCTTCCTTCATTCCCTTTCCTGTCTCACTCCACTGTTGGTGTTCTTCCATAATCTTTTTTTTTTTAAATATATGAAATTTATTGTCAAACTGGTTTCCATGCAACACCCAGTGCTCATCCCAAAAGGTGCCCTCCTCAATACCCATCACCCACCCTCCCCTCCCTCCCACCCCCCATCAACCCTCAGTTTGTTCTCAGTTTTTAAGAGTCTCTTATGCTTTGGCTCTCTCCCACTCTAACCTCTTTTTTTTTTTTCCTTACCCTCCCCCATGGGTTCCTGTTAAGTTTCTCAGGATCCACATAAGAGTGAAAACATATGGTATCTGTAATTATACTTAAAAATCTTTGTCTCAGGGTCTGTTTCTGGGGGACCCAATCTAAGACAAAGACTAAAGAATTTATTTTTTTTTTAATTTTTTAATGTTTATTTATTTTTGAGACAGAGAGAGACAGAGCATGAACAGGGGAGGGTCAGAGAGAGAGGAAGACACAGAATCCGAAGCAGGCTCCAGGCTCCGAGCTGTCTGCAAGGAGCCCGATGCAGTGCTCGAACTCACGGAGTGTGAGATCATGACGTGAGCCGAAGTCAGAAGCTCAACCGACTGAGCCACCCAGATGCCCCAAAGACTGAAGAATTTATATGAAAACTGGGCACTCATAAGGCATGCCCCACCCTGTGATGCAGTCTGTGCTGGCGTACAGTGGAAGACTGGCCTGTTAGGCCTCACGTCCGTACCTATACTCAAATGTCTGTGAACAGGGAGAATTTGGGGATGAGAAAGAGGAAGTTTAGATTTGGTGCCATTCAAACCAATTAATGTAAGGAATGTAACGTAAGGGATCAGGTGTGTCTTTAACTTATGGGTCAGGATTATTCTCAAGAAACAAGCTCAAAAGTATGTTAATAAAAATAAATATGAACCTGTACCAAAAATTAGGCACCATGTCTTCCAAAGGAAAGCATCCTTGAAGGAGGGTGATGAGAGAGCATGTTTTCCCCACAGCCAGTAAGCTCTAAGTGAGAGCCCTCTGGTGGGCCAGAAAAAAAGAAAACAAACAAACAAACACACAGATAGAAGGAAAAAACCATGGCATGTATAAGATACCTAAGGCCCCACATTGAGGAATTTTCCTGACACAAGAGGAATATGGGGACTCTGTTGTTCTGACTAGAGTGTTGAATTTCTGGGAGCGTTAGTGGGAGTGTTAAGGGAATAGCAATGGTACTGGGAACACAGATGAGAAAGGGCTTCAAAGGGACGAGAGGAAAGAATAGGGAAAATTAGTCAACAAGAGAGCACTCACTTGGAACGCTCTCAAGGCCAAGGTAATACGGAGGCCTTGCTCCTATGTGTTATGCAATTCCCCACCCTTATCCCCTGCCTCTGTAGCTTGAGGGCCAATATATGAACTCTTCAGTAAAAGCTGCTGAAAACATTCATCAACATAATCTGTTCTCCTGGAAGCCAGCTGAAACAGACATTACAGTCAGCCACACTGTGAGCTCCCACATGGAGAGGAGGATCTGTCTCTGACAACCACCTTGCTGAAGGAACAATCTGGCTGCTTGGCCAGATGCAGCTGGACGCCCTCACAACGTGAGAGGAAAGAGATTGCCACCCGAGTGTCTGCAGCATGCCCACACTGCTCAGTTCAGAGGTTTCGGGGTAAGAACTTTCCTGTCTAACTCCCTCTCCTTCCTACCCACAACACACATGTACATCCATTCCCATGAGTTAATTTTCAAAGAGGCTTGGGTTTTAACCGAAGGAGATATTTTGGGGGTTAGCAGTGTTGCTCTGCTCGTATATAAGAGTGCTGAGGTGGAAGGAGAGAATGGAGGGTGCGGCATGCTGTCCTCTGTTTACCCGACCACTTTCCTCCCCATCACCAATCTGATAGGAAGTAGTCTACGATACAAAGGAAGGGAGAGGTTAGGGCATATAGAGCTGAATTTATAGAAGATGTAAAATTTTGGGTCCAAGTTATTCTACTTCGGAATCCAGGCCACAAAGTACAGCACAGAGCTGGGGAGAAGGCCTTTTTTAGTCCCTCTGGTGGGTCTTCATCCCACAACAACCACCATTATAGTGTAGCTTAATCCCCCTAAAGCCTCATGGGGCTGCTACTAGACAACTGCTGTGCCAAGCTGAGCCTTCATTCTAAGGACTCTGCCAAGGCTGGTGAAACACCTTGCAAAGAGCATGGGAGACTTTTAATCCTAAGTGAATGTCCGCCAGGGTGAGCCTGCATGCATAATTAGTGAGTCCAGTGGGAGAGGGACTAGAATTCCAAAGTGAGAAAGTAGGGGCTCTGAGCTGGTGAAGTTCAGATAGTAATGCTTATGTCCCATCATTTATAAGACCTAGGTCTTCAGATTACACAGTAGTTAGGCATCCAGATGTGTGGTGCCTAGGCAGATGCAACAGAGCTCTGTGCTGGCTCTACTTAGTGAAGGTGGTTCTACAGAGCTCTTTTGGGGACAACTAATATGTATGGAACAGATGCCGTAGCCTTTAAAATGTTTTCTAACTCTCAGAGATGTATGAGAATAAAATAGTCTGGAAATGCAGGGATGAAATCAGAGATGAGAGTCAAATCCATCTCGTGTTTCTGGGTATTTTAAAACTTACTATTAGAGAAGAAGTCTCACCAACTCTTCATTAAGCAAAATGCATAATTCTAAGAGCAAATAGGAAAAGAAAACACTAAAACTGCCTTGTGTGGATTTCACCTGTTATCTGGTGGTTGCTCAAACATCCCCTTAATTCCCAGAGAAAGGCTTCTGAATGATTTAATTCTGTACTTGAGTTTGGTGTCCATCTTTTGTTAGGCCTTGTGTAAAATAAATGCACCATTGAAGGAAAATGCATAGAGGAAATAAATCAACGTAGACGGAAAAAAATGTGTGATGGCTCACCTAGAACTAACCTCCTTTTGAATAAGACAACATTGACAACTAGCCATAGTTATGCATCCTGTAAATCCCCAGGAATGGAAGCCATCTCTTTCTGTGCAGCTGAATATCCTATTGCTATAACCATCGCCTCTCATTCATTCAGCACAGCAGTGAAAGGGCTGTCCCTTTTTTTTTCCTGATCTGATTTTTATCTAGAAGCCTATTGGCTTCATTAGACCAAACTGAGGGTGGCTTCATCAAACTATTAGCCAAACAGCCAATTTAGGAGTCCCTTCCCCATCAGCAACACACCCTCCCTTCACCTGCCAAGGAATTAGTTGGGTAAGTAACTGGCCTACACAGTAAGTTGGCCCAAAGTTGTTTTGCCAGATCAGTTGTTTTATGAACAGGCAAGCCATTGCCTTCAAACTTGTATTCACAGATATTTATTAAAGATTATGTTTTATTCTGTGATACGTGAAAGGCACTATACTAGGAGTAAGGAGTCCGGGATTCTTATGCTCCTTGGAAACTGAAGAGCTATGTGACCATTTTATGTGTCAATTTTCTCATCTGCAGATTGGGCCAAGCAGTGAGTGTGGTGCTCTCCAGGGTACTATTGGACCAAACAGTGTCTGATTCTTTCATTCTGGTAGCAAAGCACAGAAATGCACCTGGAAACTTCCTATAGAGGGAATTTTAGGAGATGTGAGGCCTTCTTATGACAAAATTTACTACTCATTAGAACTCAGGTTAGTTTATGGATTCCTCAGTCATGCTTGTTGTTGTTGTTTTTGTTTTTTTAATGTATTAGGTTATTTTGAGCTATAATTGACACAGAGCACTATGTTAATTTCAGGTGTACAACATGATTTATTTGAAATATGTGTATATTGCAAAATGATCCCCGCAGTAATCTATTTAATGTCCATCACTGCACATAGTTAAAAGTTTGTTTCCTTGTGATGTTCCTCAGTCACCTTGATCTAATTCAACCCCTACATTCTAGAGGGCAATTGGGCAGAAAACCTCAGAAGCGATATAGACCAAGCAAATTTTCTTATGTCAAGAGTTCTGTAATACATTTTTAATATAAAAAGTACACTCAGAAAAGTTTTTTGTATGGTTCCAACATGAACATAACAGAGAAATCTGGCTTTGGGGGCTTTAACCAAGAAAGCACAAGAAAATTCTGAGTCCAAGGCTAAAATACATCATGGAGATATGTGCTGCCTGCTTCAGGATGGATTTGTAATGACAGCATGCTACTCATCATAACTATGTTTGCTCACATTGTCTCATTCATTCTTATCAATCAATAAAAAAATAATCCTGTGAGGTGGTTATCAATATTACGTTCATTTTACAGATGACAGTGAAGAGTCGGACTAAATATCAGAGTGAGGGCTTAAACCCAGGTACTTCTTGACACCAAAAGCTATGAGGGCTGCCTCTGCCCAATCCTTCAGGACACATCAAGCTGCCAATGAGGCTAGGGCTTGGTTTTGGAGATACAGGTCTAGATGGAGTAGGTGGACCACACATTTCCTCATCAGGCCCCTGATGCCAGTCTGATGGCTCAAAGTTACTAGGTCACACTGAAGCTGTCAGAAGAAATAGAGTCTAAGGGAAAAGTAGGACTAAAATAAAAAAAAACACATTTTTCCAATTGGTTCAAAGTCCTAGGACCTTCCTCCTCCCCACAGGCCAGACTGGAAGCAGTGTGAAACTGGGCACTGAAAAATATCGAAAGGGAAACATACCGGAAAAAAATAACTTTAAAGGAGTTCAACAGGAAACACCTAATCTTGTATCACCAGATGCTGCCCCACATATTCTCACAGCCATCTCTTAACTGCAGAGGAAGAAATAAGATCTGCCCAGTCTGCCTCACCTGAATGCTGTAAAAGTAAATGAAAATGTGTCGAAAATGCCTAAATCTCATTGAAACGGGTTAAATGAATTCCAGGTCTCTCTTTATGTATTATTACAAATTATCATTGGTATCCTAAGTAGCAGCTATTCAAGACAGCTCTACTCTCTCTCCATGCAGAGACTTATTTCTGCTACCCACTCTGTGGTTTTTGATAAAACTGCTCTTTCTCTTGTGAAGAAAACCAGCAACTGACTATAAAACTATTTTCTTGGGCTTATAGTTGAAACGACACAATTCCAGCAAGTTCCCACTCCATAATATACTTTTGAGTTCTTCTTTGAACTCTCTGCATATTCTCATATCTCGTGTGTGTGTGTGTGTGTGTGTGTGTGTGTGTTTAAAAGCCATATCCTTAGGTCTGCGAACAAATGAATGTGTCCTCAGGGGAAGTGTTAAATCAGTGATGTGAAGGTGATTTAAAGGTCTTGAGGGGCATCCAATATTATTAAGCTTAAAGCATAGCCCTGACTTTTAAGGAAATAGAGCCAGCTGAAACTAGCATTCTCAAATTAAGAGAAGGAGAGGACAGAGACAGAGTCAGAGACAGAGACAGAGACAGAGACAGAGAATGTTGTATTTACAACTCCCATGTTAAAATAACTCAAAAAGAGAATGACATTTCCAGAGAGGAAATAATTTTTTTCCTAGATTCATCACATAAGTGAATTCAGTGCTTTTCTGAAAAGCTTTGTGCAGGATGCTTTTTAACTCAATTTAGTCTCCACTTTAAATTCTGTTTCTTGGGGCAAGAAAGCTTTTTTTAGAGCAGAGCTAGGTAATAGCCTCCTGGATAGTCTGAAGCTTATGAAAGTCTTACTCTTGCCTTTCATCTCTTCGTAAAATCGTACACTCTTCTGATTACCCCAAATTACAATGTTTGCCACTACTCCCTTTAATCAGATTTGAGCAATTCTGTTTAGTTAAAAAAAAAATCAAATGGCATTTCTCTTTCATAAGGTTTTTTCACTTCATAAGAAGAGTGAATTCTGTTATCCTTCATTGCTCCCCATGAGAGATTTTTCTTTTAATGTTTTGAAGCCATGATTGTTGTGTATCAAGATACTCAGTCTCGGCCCCATGGTGGTGGATTGGATTACTTTGCTGATTTCTTACCTGCAGTGTAAGACTCCCATGTAGATTAGGACATGGTTTAAGAGGAATTATCTCCTGTTTTTAATAGATCACATACTGAGTCTCAAGCTCCAAATTCAACAGAAAATCAAGCTAATTGTTCATTTCTTCCAGGATATCCCTGAAGGATAATTGACCTCTGCAGAGCAACTTCTTAGTAGGAAACTAAATAATTAAGTTGAAGGAAATACATTTCTTGTTCACGATTCCAATGGTAAAGGGGATTTTTTTTTGTACGTGTGATGAGATTATAACCCTGCATGCCTTTTATACAAAAGATAAATGCACCTTTTCCCCCAGCCTGTTTTAAACTTGTTATTTTACGCAGGACACACATTCAAATTACTGTTATAGATAAAATCTTTACCTTTGAGGTTGTTAAAATGAAGTATTCTCAACCTCTCTTCATCCAATAAATCAAATTCTTCTACACCCATTGGGTTAATCTCTACACTAAAAGAATGACCTGGAAACATACAATGTAGACAGCTTTGTAAAATGATAGGTTTGAATGTTTTCCCCAACTGGCACACTTATTCTTTATTATTTTAATCTAGTATGCCAATCTGCTTATTCTATAAATTTTCAGCAGTAACTATGACTCACACTCCCCAAACAATAGAAAAAATTCTAACCCCAAACTCCTAATTCAGTTGAGAGTACAAATCAGCCCTGATGAGACAGTTGTGTTTCCTATGATGTTTAAAAGAACCTCAACCCAAAACATTATAATAATATAGTCTTTTCAAAATAAGAGCATACCAAAGGAGATCCTAATATATGCTTCCAAATCACTAAAATTACTGTTAAATTACAGAGGCCATGGCATTTCCTAGAAAAATCAATGCAATTTAAATCAATTCAGCCAATGTAATTTTTAACTTAACAATTATAACCTCCAAAAGGAGCTTTGCCAGGCAATATTTCAAGATGCTTGGGAAATAATGGAACAATGTTCCTCAGCATGGCCTGAGGCATGGGAAATCTCCCCTAGAAGAAGACAACTCTGCTAGCTCACTGCACATCCCTAACCACCCCCAAAGTCTCTAATTTGTAAATTGCTGAATCAGTTTGTGCACATTTGGAAAATTACTGCTTTCCTGCAATTTTCTGTAAGCTATTGCTAAATTGTTCTGTTGAATGTTAGTGAAAAATTATATTTTTAAACCACCTCTGAATCCTAAAAGCCCATGGCACAGTATTCTGTTTATGTGAGCAATTTAGCTTTATTAAACAGCATGACATAGACTAAGTGAGCTAAGATAAGCTTGGTACAATACATGCCCCAGAATCGTCAGCCAGAGAAGCCAATCATTTTCCATCCTGATTACAGAAAGCTGAATGGACACCTGAGACGGAGCAGGGAGATTCTACTGGCTGCTCCCCAGATAGATTCCACTCCCTATTTCACCTTGGATATTATTAGAGGAATTTTTCTAGACAGTGTAAGTTTAAAGAACACTTTTCAGAAAGTATTTATTTCTGAACTCCTCTGTTGTCAACCTTTTACTAACACACCAATTATAGAGTTTGCTACACTCATCTTAAGCAATCAGGTAATCTGACTCTCAAATAGAATTTGAAGTGTTCTACTCTGAAGACAAAATTTGTTCATCCATTAAACAAATAGAATGAAGTAACCCAGTTATATCCCCAGAAGTGAGAAAGAATAGACACATTTCAAATTATTTGCTAACATACAAAGTGACATTAGCTTTGCAGACCAAGGGAATAGAAATGGTTATTGAAATCTGGTGGTCTGTGTCCTCCTGACTCACTCTGCCTGGAAGTTTTAAAAAGGATGAATTAAAAGGAAACTTGCAGAAATTTAGCGAATCGTCACATAATGTATTCTCATGTTTCACTATGGGAAGTAATATTCTTGCTAAGCGGTTTGTTCCACTTTAAATCTTTAGATACTCAGCCTTCTCTAAGGTCATTGTATGAATTTAGACACACTATTCTGGAAACTAAATTAGCCTGCATTTACTGGGAAGTTGAATGCAGCCAGACTAATGGTAGCGCAAGTGTAATTGGTTCCCAACATGTGTCACTGTGTGTACTTCTCAAGCTCTAGAAAAGATGCATTATGGGACTAATTTTTAAATGTTAATGGATATTGGACATTTGCCAGACACCCAGCTGTGCACAAAACACTGAGATGGTAAATAGCTCTTGATCTGTTTAGAAACAAATGATGATGGTTTTTAGGATTCCACAGGACTGACGGCATGGCAACCAGCTCAGACTCAGAGACTGACCCCATTAACAGCATTGAAGGGAAATGTTCTGATTTTTACCATCAAAATTAAGGAGCAAGGCCATCGTGTTAAGGCTCAAATTATTTTTGATTAATATTAAGGAAAGTCTAGTCCCTCACACCTATTAACCTTACCTGTGTTAGCAGAGCTCTTTGACAAGTGTTTTGGGTTTGTTTGTCTGTTTTCTATGGGATCAGGTCAAAATGAAAATGTCTTCATCAATTAGCTTGGGTGTAAAAGCTGCACTCAAAATGACCTGCTCACCTGTGCTTGCAAAGAGAACCTCACTCTCCCACCACGCACCAGCCACAGGGTTGACAGAAAGGCAACAGGTTTCCTATCACTTGATCTGTTGCTCTTATCATTTTAATTGAAAGTCAACGAATGGAGCATTTTCTGTAAATTCTTCCTCCAAAAGGTCTTACTAATTGTGTGCACTTGGCCAGTTAAGCCTACTAGAAACGGCTTTTTTTTTTAATGCTGGTGATGAGCTGCTTTTGATTAAAAAGCATGAAGGGGAAGTGTCACTTTTAGCATAAAGACGGGAAAGAAATGGAGGCAGGGCACTGCAGCCCACCATTCCTCTGGAAGGAGACCCACAGGGTGGTGTATTCAGCATCTAAAATGTCATCTGAGGCTATCAGCACCGTTTAAATATTTCATCAGCCAAGGAGAATATGAACATGAGCCGAGCTGGTCTGACATCGTTCCTGGAGATGTGTGAGAAGCACCGGGCGAGCTCTGGTTTGTTGGCAGCTCAACGGCTAGTAATTTGTGTGGGGTGAAAGTAAGAGAAAAAGACAAGGGAGACAGGATGTGATCATGCAAATACAGTAGTCATGAAATAAGGAAATTTTGATTTTGAGGACCTTGAGCAGTTAAGAAATAGTGGGAGAACTCACTTGTGGAGGCGGTCTCACTCATCGTCACTTTGCCGAGGGACCCAGATTTCCCTTTTACACCTGTGTTGTTTTGTACTCCTTAGCAGTTAAAAGACCCAAGCTACAGTCTCGGTCCACTTTTTTCAGAGGCAACTTTTGTACCAACAGACTCTGATGGGAAAGACACAGATTCAAATACTGCCTCTGCCACTAGCCAAAAATGATGTGATTTGAGGCAAGTTACAGTCTGTCTGAACTTTGTTTCTTTAACTCTAAATAGGACTATTACTGAGGCACATACTTCATATGTGGCAATAAGCAAAATTTGCATCATGTCATATAACGAGATAATAAAACTTTGAAATTATTTAATATTTTTCCTTATTATCCATTTTAAGAATATTTCAATGAACAGAATATCCCCCTTTCATTATATATTCATTTTTATAATTACCCTTTTTGATAAGTATTCACTGGGAGATGGAGAGTGGCAGCTGGTTGGAGGATTTCTCCCAGGTCCTCAGTCTTCTGCACCTCATAGTTTTTCGCACCTCCTCTAGGAATGAGGACCTAGAACAAAAGACACAGAAAGCCCTAAAAAAGGAAGGGATTATCTTTCAAATCATCAAAGACTGAATTTATGATTTGCATACCTGCTAAAATAACGAATTTAAAGGCTCAAATGGAGTCTGAAATAGACCCTCTCTTTTCCTTTGTGTAGAAGCTATAATTTGGGGTGTCTATAATCTGATTAGAGAGGTCAAGTGTTACATTTGAGATCATTTTCAAATCACAGATTCAAATATTACTTCTTTTTTAACAGCTTTATTGAGCTATAGCTCATATGCCATACAGTTTGCTTAACGCATACAATGTTAGTATAGTCTCAGATATGTGCACCTATCATCTCCGTCAATTTCAGAACATTTTTATCACCTTAAAAAGAAACTGAATCCCTTTCAGCTCTTATTCTAATCCCTCTTACTCCAAGCCCTAAACAATCATTAATATAATTTTTGTCTCTACAGATATCTCGTATTCTGTACTTTAACATGAACGGAGTCACATAACAGTGTGGTCTTCTGTGACTGGCTTCTTTCACTTAGAATAATGTTTTCAAGGTTCATCTATGTGGTAGCATGTATCAGTGCTTCATTCTTTTTTACAACCAATTAATATTGCATTATCTTTTATTGGACATTTGGACTGTCTCCCCCTTTTCTCTATTTTGAATAATAATGCTGTAAACATTCACGTACAACTTTTTGTATTGGCATGTTACATTTCTCTTTTCATTTCTCTTATATATATACCTAGTAGTGGAATTGTTGGGTCATATGGTAAATGTACATTTAATCATTTGAAGAACTGCCAGACTGTTTTCCATAGCAGCCTCACCATTTAGATTTCAATCAGCAGTGCATAGAGGTTGTATAGAGACACATGTAGTAAAATTCCAATTGCTAGCAAATTCTTTCTTATACTGAGCGAGACCCACCCCACCAATTCTTCCCATTGATCCTAGTCCTGTTCTATGGAACAACACCCAACAGAAATGCAAGTTCTCCTTTTTCTAAAATTCAGTCCTTCTACTATTTATAGTCAACAAATCGCATCACCTCCCTTCCCTAAGGTTTCGCTGCTTCTGATGGATACACTCTTGAAGGTACTGAGATATTCTTCATACTTGCCTATATCCCTCTCTCTTATTTTATTTGCTGGCACACAAGCTCCTTCAGGGAAGAGACTTTATCAACCCTATTTAACACTTTACCATTTTGTCTCCAGCACCTAAAAACATGAGCTGGCATGTACAGTCCAAGAGATACTGCTGAATAAATATATATTAAATGATTGAGTCCCAGTTGCCTCCCAAGAAATGTACTGTAACTTTGTGATATCTTCTATCCAGAGTTGCATAATATACTCCCAGGGAACTACTGACTAATGTTGACTACAGTGAGATCATTTCCCCCCTCTGCTGAGGCTTAGAAAACTAATTTCATAACCTAATGCCTCTGTATATACAATGCTACAAACTAGGAGTGAGAGACTCTTTGGTTTGAAGGGCTATAATGAAGTCATTGCAAGGGGATTTTGTAAATATAACTGCAGGCAGATAATAACCAGACTGATACACAACCCTTCATAGTTTGTGCTACCAGTTCCACACAACTTTTCCAAGTATCCTGTGGTGACTAAAAAGAAAGTAAATACCTATGTGCTTTAAATAATTTTAGGTGATTCTAACGATGCTAAGGTATCTAGCTGAACATGAAGCTAGGAAAATACACATCTCTGGTTTTGTCTCTGAAAACGGACACTGTGAAAAAAGATTGTATGGGAAAGAGAAAATCCCAATATTTTATAATTCCACTCACATTTTACCTCCACCAATATAACAGTGGGTGATGAGTATAATGTCTTTGAAACACTTTCTGAATTGTAATCCTTTTTTGGTGAATTGGTTTCTTTCTGTAAACTTCAATGATGAATGGGAATGAGTTAATAACACTGGGATTTGCAAAGAGAATGTAGGATGTACAAGTCCTGATTAGATAGGAAAAGGAAGTAAAACAGAATCTTGCCAGCCCTGAGGAATGGCAGGAAGAAAAGAAGCAGATGTAAAGGGAAGAATATGCATTTAGATATGCATATAATCCGCCTCCTCCTCCTCCTGTCACCTCTGGCCCCCATCATGGAGTCATATCCCAAGAGGAGGTGTTAATAAAATACATACAGTTATAGGGGAACTCAGGAGCACTGGGAGCAGCGTTCCAGCCCTCAGATCTCTAGGACATCCCCAGCGTTTGGGACCAAGCCAAGTGCCCATGGTACAGGAGCAATGACACACAGGCAGTCCTGGGAGGAGGCCAGCTGGATGAACCAATGGCCAAAATGTGAACATTCAAAGCAGAGGAGACAGATATCCTGTTAGTCGGCAACTCAAAGTGTCCAGGGGAGAGGAGAGTCTTCATAAAGAAGACTTAGATCAATTATGGAATATAAAGCCACTACTTTTTCTTGTTTGTGGTTTGAGTAAATCTGTGACCCCACTACTAATCTATAGGGTATGGTGAATGGGGCAAACCATGTCCAAAGAGATGGGAGAAACCAGCCTGTGACTTCAACTGTCAGCCTTTTCCAGGAGACTTGAGTCCTGGGAGTTCTGCTCTTAACTTCTTTGCATGGCTTTCCCTACATGGTCACGTTCTGTTCAGTATCTTCAGTATCTTGGTATTTACATCTTTCTCCCCATGTCAGAATTAACACAAGAGATTAGATCAATGCCCAGAACTATAGAGATCCTAAATGTCAGCTGAGTGGGAAGGAGGGCAGCATCCTGGGACAAAAGGGAGGGCAAGTTTACATTGGGTGGCTGGGTGTAATGCAAATAGAGAAATGCAGGCAAGCAGTTTACTACAGGAACCTCTACAGATTGCTTCTTCATCTGACTGCTTACCCATCTGACTGCTTACCCATCCCGACTTCCCCAATGGCAACCCCAGGATTGCTCCTCGGTGCCAACTGAAGCCACGCTTGTGGTTTGCTGTTGAGTTTATAATTATAATTTTGGGTGAGAGAGTACTGATACTGAGATTTCTGGATACATGGTGTTCATCATTTTCTCCAGTTTTTACAAGACTGTGCTTGCTGGTGCTGAATAAACAGACACGGGAGCAAGTGTCTGGGAGAAAAGTACATATTGTAACTGTTTGTTTCGGAAAAGTAATTTCCTCTATCGGTTCATTTCCATCAATTTTATCAATTCACTTAAGCCGCCTCACCCAAATGATATGCCACATATTGAAGCAGAAATGGGAGTTACTTCAAGTAACTCAAGTCCTCCATATCCCTGCACTCCAAAAACCCAGGCCAGGCCGGCAGTAGACTGAACTCCATTTCCATAGCTCTTGTTTGGGATTCACGAGTCTATTGTGTAACCAAGCTGTATGGAAAGGGAAAAAAACGCATGTTCATCCCTTCAAGCTGTCTGTAGTCATTATGTGATGTGATGTCTTACCCAGGTTGTATAACAATATGTTGCACAGAGGTTGCTAACAGGAAAACAAGTGGAGATTCTGTATGCTGCTAGATTTGGTGAATATTCCCAATACAAAAAAAAAAAAAGCATGGTAGAATCAGAAAATATATGATTCTGTTTCTTGACAGATTGATACCCAAAGCAGGTTTCACAGATATACTAATTTTAACAAATCCATCTTTGGAAATTTTTTATTTACAGAACTCGCTGCTGCCTCCTTTTAATGTAATGAGATTTCATAATGAAGTCCAAATACAATCTGGTAGAGGAAGAGGGCATGTAACACTGATTCTAATGAGCTTGACTAAAATCAATAATGTTGTTAGTTTCCCTGAAACCAGCCTGCATTGGCTCACAGAGCCATGTTCTGCCTAGAGCACAATATTAGTGGTTTATGTTATATCGGGCAGATTTCTTCCATAGTGGGAAAAAGACAGAAACTTAAAGAAATTAAGAAATGTTATTAAATGTGTCTTCAGGCTTTAAATGACAACAAATTTGTTCACTTCTCTCTTTTAATCGGTTCTCGGTTTCTGTGGCAATAACTTGATGGCTTTCATCACTGCTCATTTGGCTGTCCCTATTTCTTCACCACCATTTTGCCATCTCTCCTGCTTTCAAGTTATCACGTGAGTAGGATGCTGCTTACAAATGTGTTGTGAGGAGGGCACAGAGAGAGCCCTGTATCCGGAAATCACTGTCCCCGTCTGGGATCTCAGTAGTAGAGACATTCATTCACATTAAGGCATTGTCTGGTTAAAATGCAAACGCCCGTGGTGGAGTTAGTGGGGCTTAAAATGGAACAGTTAAGTTTTGACTGTGGCAAGTAGCAAGGTCTGGAGGTCCACATATCCCTCAAGAGAGGCTTGGCAGAGGGTGGCAAACACCCAGGGAGGGTGTGCAGACCCTGGGGCAGCTTAGCAATGGCAGGAGAGATGTGTAGAGGGAGAAGAATGAGAAAGGGGGCATGAGGTGACTAGTCTTGATAACAGTAGAGAACACTTCATCTACCAAGAAACTTTCAGTGCTTTGCATCTGCTAACTCACTAAAACTTCACAAAACCCTCTGGGGTGGATGCTATTATGATCCTTTTTTTTTTTTCCTTTTACAAAAGAGGCATCAAAGCCCAGAGGCAATTGGGGTTAGGATTGACTTTATGAGCAATCCTCGAGACCCTTTTCTGGCTTTCCTTTGTGCAATTTTTTACTAGATAGCTCATCCTCCCTCCCAGTGTCAAAAATCGTCTCCTATTGTTGGCTTCCAAATCTGCACCTCTATTCTTGATCCAAGCTTCAGAGGCTCTGTGGAAAGAAGCAACCAATCAGAGAACTCTTGCTATCAAGTCTGCTGAGCACATACTCTTGATAATGTTAGTGAAATTAGGTTTAAATGAAAACTATATTAAATAAGTCATAAAAGGGGATGTGTGGATTGGTGGACTCTGTGTTGGGGATGATGGGCACATATATTGGCTGATTCTTTGCTTGGATAGATCAAACTCTGCATCTTAATTAAAGCTACCTAAACAAAAACATCCTCCTTTGCCCCCCAAAGGCTGACTCTCTGAATCACTGTTTTCACTGCACAGAGTTCACAGCCCTAAGCAATTGCCCCAGTTTTCCAGGTCCTGCTTACGCCTCTGAGACATGTTAAGTTCTAACCTCGCCAGGTGGTACAACTGCAGATATCTGAGAAAACTCATGTTCATAAAATTCAAGCAGAGCTTCTCCATCAGAGTTATTATTCTGTTCCCTTGAGGCCAGTTCACCTGCCAAGGGCCAGATCACATCTTATTCTTACCTGTGTACTGGATACCCAGAGAGCTTATTTATTTGATGCATACAAAACACCTTAAAATCATTAGCCAGGCTTTTACATGGACTTGATATGTCCCTCCAAATATATTCCAAGCTTCTTGCCAAAAGCACTACATCTTACATATTTCAGAGCAGTTAGAATGGAGTACTAGTGGAGGTGTTCAAAAACTGCTGTTGATTAATGGGCTGATCACTGATTGAGAGTGGGACTAGGATCCTAACGCTGCAGAATGAGCTCACTAATTCCGATGATCCCCATATATGCTGATATTGGCACAAAGTAAACACAAAGAAAAGATAGCTGGGTTCTGGACATTTCTCACAGTTGATGGGGTTCAAATTCAATTAAACTTAACACAGGGAAATGCCAGAAAGAGAGCATAGTCAAAGAGCCCAAGGAAGCTTCATCTTAATTTTATTTTTAAACCTAAAATCAAATCAACTGATGCTGATTGAGTGCCCACCATGTACAAAGAAGTACACAAAAATAAATCGATGTGTGCGATGGCTGTCTTCTCTAAACCCAAACACCTTTCAGGGCGGAGCACTGGACTTAGAACAATGGGCACCATGTTCTGTAGGTGCCTCAAGATCCTGCAACAAATTATTTAAATTCTCTGATCTTAAGGTTTTTGTTTTGGTTTTTGTGATGTACTTGAATCTAAGAGGCAGGGCCACCAAATGGAGCCATTTTGCTTTCCCACAGAGCTTGAGAATTAAGCCATCATTGGAGCTCCAAGGTGAAATGCTACAATTTGAGGCACCAGACTTTGCTCTCTTTAAGACCCCTGTGTTGTTTGACAATGTGAACTATGACTCCTGGGGCTGTGGCAGCCACCTCATGACCATGAACACACAAGCCGATCATGAATCTGGTGTGCTCAGAGAACAGCAGAGCAGAAAGTCCATGGCAAATGTTCAGTCCTTGAGGCCATCGTTCTGCCCTGAAGACACTCTACACTGAAGCTTCTTGTTGTGCGAGCTATTTCCTTTGCTGTTTCAGGCATTTTGATTTGCCCAATCCCTGCCTTAACATTAGTTTAGAGAACAGAAAATAAATTTTTCTATCTAGATTATGAATCTTCCTTTTCACTTAAAAATTATATATATACATATATATGTATATATATACAATTATATATGTATACATACAAATATGTATATAGATTTTTTTAAAAGAAGATGTCATAATAATTATAGATTGCTCAGAAGGATGGTATGGCAATTGGTGAGATGCATATGCAAAATACCACTACAGAAGTACTAACAATTTCCTTTATTATCTTCATTCTCACCACCAGACTTCTTTCCTCTGCTCTCCTCCCAACAACACTCTTTGCCTCGGATCTGTGTGTTGTCAGCACCTCGGTGTCAGGAAGGCAGCACAACAGTGCTTCCCTGCAGAACTGAGCCAGCAGGATGGAGAGAGCTAAGTGCTGTCAGTTACACTGGCTAGCGAAGAATAAGCGGGCTGGCTGCTTCCTTCACAATTTTGGAGCCCTGTAGCTATTCACCCTGTTTATGTAACAGATGCTAAAAAGAAAAGAGATGTCAGCTTTGAAAGCAGAAACTCATACTAACCAACTCTGAAGTGAGAACTCTAATGAAAGCCAAAAATAACCAAGTTCTCTATTCCGTGACAAGAAAGGGGTATTAAAAATTCAGGCAACCTGATATAATCCATTCAAAATGGCATAAATCTTACCATATTCCAGAATATAATTCTTTCTACATTCATGTGGGCATGGCTGTGATGGAAAGCAGGACAGATGCTATCTATAAGCCAATGATAAGAAAATATGAGGAGCAAAATTCAAAACTCCGATTGACCAATGTTATAGTCTATATTTTCAGTGAAAGCCATAAAGAGTAAAATGTGTCGTTTCAATGATGCACAATGTACATTCATAGTTTTTATTGCCAAATATTTTCGTATAGTCTGGGTCCCCAAATGAGATTCACAAAGATCCAAAGTTAAGCACATGTGTATATACAGATACATGGGAAGTTTAAAACACATTAATTTAATTTAAAATGCTCTAGGGGCACCGGGTGGCTCAGCTGGTTAAGCGTCAGACTCTTGATTTTGGCTTAGATCGTGATCTCAAGGTTCGTGAGATGCCCTGCATGGAGCTCTGCACTGACAGTGTGGAGCCTGCTTGGGATTCTCTCTCCCTCTCCCACCCCCTGCCCCTCCCCACACTTGCACGTGTGCACTCTCTCTCTTTCAAAATAAACATTAAAAAAATTATTAAAAAACGTTCCATAAAATGTCTTTTCAATAAGAACATACTTAGAATTTATATTTAGATAACCATCACTCAATAATAATGTTTTCAGATTGCTACTATATGGAAACATTCCAAGGAACTCTTTCTTGTCAGTGACTTAGAGATGTTTACTATTGGTTTTTATAGGTAACTTTATTGAAGAATAGTCAAGATATATAAAGTTCCATTGCTTCTCCCTTTTGTACTTCAGGTACAAGGTGCTAAAAAGGACCAAAGTTCTTTAGTTAAAGTTTGAGAATAACATTTTGGTAATATGTTTGAAATATTTGTCACTTTCCGAGAAATTATGTTTGAAACACTTGTCACTGTGTAAGGAATTAAACTTCAGTAACAGCAGGCTGCCAAGTTAACGTTAATATTTAAATATGTAAAAAGATGGTTTCACAAATAACATCTAAATATGTAAGGAGATTGCTACTTAGAATTTTTGGAGTATATCTGTGCAATCAATATTTGCTGAACTTTGTGTTTCCTGAGTAAAAAGTTCCTACAGGGGCAGCAGACCCACACTTCTTAAAAACACCATTTTAGCCATTCAAAGATTTCAGGTGTTTATGATTGCTGCTGTCTTGTTTTGAAATCCTGCTTAAGTGAGCAGAAGTGTTAGTGTGAGAAAGTCAGAAAAGTTCCTTTTATTCAGAAGTGTGAAAGCACCTGTGTGGATTTGTTTTAATAGACCCATTCCGGACACAGAGAGGGCTTTGAACGCCATATTGATATTTCCATTGAAGCTATAGGGATTGGAAATGTTCGCTGGGATAAATAAAAGATATTATGTCATGATACAACAACAAAACTAACAACTGGTGCTTCTCATTACTGTGGCTTGTGATGTATTGGAAATACGGTTATTTGTCTTAGGGGAAATACCATCATGTGTTGCTGGTGTGCACTGGTTACTAGCGCCCTCTGCTGGGAAGAATGAGCATTTCGTGTACCACCCGGGCTATGGCTGAGCTAGTATCTCCCTTGTCTTAAGTAATAAGGTTGGATCCATATTTCTTCCATTTCAGACGCTGTTGATGTTTGGAACACATGATGCATAGCATCGCCGCAAGAAAGAAAAATATCTTTCCAAACTGAAGACAGGATACAGAGACTCACCCCTACTATGTGTTTCTAATAGGAATAATGGCTTAACTTCTGATTGATTTCTTCTCTACTGACCCTCCTACCTTCTTTCTTCTTTTAAACAAATGATATCATTAAATTCCTTACTCTTAAATGTGTCGCATGGTAACTTTCCCTCTTGCTTTCTTTCCCTATCTGGCATATTATCTAAAACATTTCTTTAAAAATCATACATTTTAGGGGTGCCTTGGTGGCCCAGTCAGTTGAATGACTTCGGTTCAGGTCATGATCTCAGGTGTGTGGGTTCAAGCCCCGCGACTGGCTCTGTGCTGACAGCTCAGAGCCTGGAGCCTGCTTCGGATTCTGTGTCTCCTTCTCTCTCTGCCCCTCCCCCACTTGTGCTTTGTCTCTCTCTGTCTCTCAAAAATAAATAAATGTAATAAAAAAATTTTAATCATATATTTTACATATATATTGGTTGTAAAATGCATCAAAATTGTGTCATTTCAAATGTAGACAGTACTATGACATTGCTCACCTCAAAAGGCTCCAGTTTATCATAAATGATCAGTAACAGGGAGTGTGAAATCAAAGTTAGAGAGACATGAAAGACCTCCTCCTGGTGTCAATTCCTTTAAAGCCAGTTCGGACCAGCAGTCCAGCAGTAGGAAACCCAGCGGTGGAGGGGCGCCAGGGCTCGTGTGAACAGTTGCTGTTATTCACATCCCCTGAGCTGGATTGTTGAATGGAAGGTTCAAATGTATCTCCTCCACTCAAAGCAAAACTAACCTGAAAACATAAATTGGCCCATTTGGGCTTCAAACTTGACCCAAATGTACAAAAAAGGGGTTCATAAACTTCAGGGAACCTGATTCAACCTTTTATTTTGTTAAGAAACCCAGAAGAGATGGTCTTTATAGTCATCAAAGGTCTGCACATTACCTCATCAATGGAAGTGCGCTATTAATAAAAGCTATTCCCCCACATGGCAGGGGCACCAACCCACTGTGCCTCAGATGTCCCAGGATGTTCTCGTACGGTACCAACCTTTTCGTTAGGCTACATTCTCACTCTCTCGGGTGAAAATGCGATGAACAGAGTATCAGTTACTTCAGTTAACTAAATAGCTAATGCTGGAAATAAATCCTGATGATGCATAGAAATATGGAAACTGAACATATCAAGGTATCATGTCGTTGCCCACTTTTTAATAATAATGTTAAAAACATAGAGCAAAGACACTAAAATGTTTTATATTTGCATTGTACTTTTTTTGGATACATTTCAAAACGTTTGAAAAATGACCTACAGTCCTGCCATATCTGCTAAATGGTCTCCTAAGTGTCAGCACCTTCAATGCCATGTGGCTTCTATAAATAGCTAACATGCCTGAAGCTTCTCAAACATCACTTACATTTTTCCCCGGGGTTTGTTTTCCTTTGTGTAGGGACAGAATCTTTTAAATGTGTAATGTGTGGGCAATCCTAATACCATTGTTCTCATACTTGGCTCCTTTCTTGCTTTTTGTCATATCTGATATTGCTTTAATATTCAGAAATCAGAGAAAAATGTCAAAATAAGAAAGTACCAGCAGAGACTTAGTACAAATTGAAGTATTTTATGTCTATAGTAAAAGAAAACTTTAATTTTAAAAATGCCGGAAATGGTTCAGTCAGTGTGAAAATGAAGATGTCATGACTAAATAGGAATTTTCAGTCCCTTAGCTGTCAATAATTAATAGATTATTTACACTGGCACACTCACATTTCCCAGCTTCAAGATTCCATTTACACTTTGATCCTTTTCTCAGCAGCAAATTTAACATCATTGTGACCTTCTTCTGCCCAACACCATCCTCCCATCAGACAGGGAGAGAGCATCATCTGATATGTGCATTTATTAGGGCAGCGAGCTCCAAATATTGGAAAAATGACACATGCCAGTGTTTTCTATAATAAACTGGAAGAGAAACAGATTGTTCTTAAGGAAAAATCAATTAGCAAACCCTCTCTACAATGTTTTTCTTAGGAGCTGAGATGTTTGCATCCTATGATGAAGTATAGCCCTTAAAAGATTGTTTCTGATTTAAATCCTGCAGAATTGATAGCAAGTATGCAATAGTTATGTAATGGTTCTAGTCACACAGATGAAATTCTAGTGCTCAAGATTCACAGTATCTTGCTTAACTGCATTGCAAACAATAGTTTAAAATAATTGAAGTATCATTACATCAAGGATCCTAGAAAACCTTGAGCAGTATTAAAAATTACACATTTAATGAAGAATGTATTCTAAAAAGAAAATGAGAAATAAAAAATCATACCCCAAAAAGGGTACTATGAAGGTCCACAAATCATATTAGTGGGCAAAAAAAATTAGCATGAAATCATTGAATCTTAAAACTGTTTAGTAATCAACGTGATAATATTTGTAGAGATCCATAAGAGTGTTAGTGTGGAAAATCATTTTGAAACTGATTTGTATTTTGATGTTGACTCAGGTTTGAATATTAAAAAATTTGAACTAGGCCAAAATGATGTGGAGCTCCAAGATGCAGTAAAAATATAAAGAACAGTGAAAAATACACCGTGTAGCTGCTATGCAAACAAGATGTCAAGTATTATTTGTGGATTTCCTTACTAGAAAATGGTTGTGTAGATAATGTGTCAACATTTGCATTAATGATAACACTATTAATGATGAAACTGTGCAGGATAAAGCTCCTGGTGCCACATTTCAGCTCAGAACGTGTATGTGTGGTGGGGGAGGTGTATTCTACCTTAAAAAACAAAAGCATCCATATTATAAATATATCACAGTTACAGTATTCATTGGGAATAAACAAACACCATCCTTCCTTCCAGTGGCCTCTTTTTAGACCATATTTATTCTGACTCACAAAGGGAACAAAGTTTTTAGTTGTTGTTGTTTTAGGGTTCTATGAGATTGAAATGACGCCTATGCCATTTTTCTGTCGATTGGGAAATTCTAAGCTCTTTTCAACTGCTCCCCATTAAGACCATTCAGCAGGCTAACGCTGCTTTCACTTCCCCTGAAAGGCTCTGTAGAGATGCAGCCTTTTTCTCAGACCTGGATTTATTGTTACTGTTTTACTCTTCAGGACCTAACCAATAGTTAGGATAATAATAATAGCTAGAATGTGTGGAGGGCTTTTATTTCAATGCAAGTATTTTCATATCTGTCTTTAAATCATGAAAACTTAGGTTTTGAAAGGAATTCAAGGCGTTGTCTGGCCTATTTCCCATCTAGAGGTTGACCCTTGTTTGATATGACCCTAAAGAGCTGAAAATATATTTTACCTAAAAATGAATGGTTAGTAATAGACCATCTCCAAAGTCTCCTTTATCGCTATGATTTTTTTGAAATCTGTGATTCTTATGTAAACTTCCAAAAAAGATACCTCCCAAAAAGATCTTTGAAAGCCCATTTGCGTAGTGTAACAGATTGCACAAACAGAAAGTTCTTCCATTCATCTACCATCTATGCCTAGTCTAGAATTACTTACATGTGTTCAATCACTACATTAGTTACAAAGCCAAGTATGGATGTTAGAACATTCCAGACCAAAAAAGCATTTTCTTCCAACTGGGTAGAAACAGAAGACTACCACCTGATCTCATTTACTTTTATCTCCAAAGCTGTGAACTTACTAGTCCTCTTTTTGGGGTGACTATGACCCACAAAGGTCAGAAGACCAGTGTAGATTTTGTTTATTCTAGGTTTTTTGGGGTTTTTTTTGTTTTTTTTTTTTTTTGTTGTTTTTTTTTGTGTGTGTGGTAGGTACTCAATGTCCCAGCAGATTACATCATGCATGGAATACCAAAGCACAGTGATTTCCTTTGCAAAATACCTTGGCAGGAAACACCACCAAATGCCAACCTAGTCCCAGAAATAACTGCATATTGGACTATATGAAAGATTCTACACGATATACCTTAACTGTGCTTAAAGAAACGGTGATGTCAAGGAAATCACAAAGTATGAATGAAATTTGAAGCTTAGGATAACTTTCTACCTCAAGTTTCCATCCATATGGCAGTAATCTTGGTGGCAAAATTATCACTGTATTTTTAAAAAGACATCGACTGCTATCTCTCTGGAAGATGTTCTTTGCCTTGGAGGCAGAAAGATGAATGGCTAGTAATATTCTTTCTTATTAACCTGTTTCACAACACAAAATTATCTTTTTATCAGTGATCTATGTATTGTACAGGATTCTACCCTAATGCAAGAAACCCTTAGTGTTTCAAGATGACTAGAGATAAAGAGTAGAAAAATATTGCATAAAGTTGATTTATTACCAGGCTACCCTACAATATTTAGACAACTAAAACAAACTTAGGAAGCATTGCATTTGTGACATGGGCCAAAGGAAAGGTAAGGAATTTCTACCAGAAGTGAATTTTCAGCTTGAGCTATGACCTCTGAAGAAATGAGATTTGTAAAGTAAATGCTAATGGAGCCTCCTCCGTGGCAGCTTGAACACACTGCTAAGAAAACACAGAATAACCAGCATCTTCCGGCTTCTTCAGTTTGGTTTTAATTACTGCGGAACAGCCTTCTCCTGCTTCTCCAGTCCTGCCTCTGTCAACACTCCACCCGGAACCTGGACTCTTTGAAGCTCACGTGTTCACAATTTAAGTTCACTCTAGAAAGCCCTTGTTTTGTGAGATTTTTTTTTTTAATTTCTATTTTCAGCCAGATGAGTGCAATTCCCTTCTACCATTCCCATTCACTTCTTTAAATTCTACCCAGAGAAATACATATTAGTGTGTTTAAGACGCTAAGGTCAAAAATTGCAGTTGTAGGCCTTTTCAAAAGGCTCACATTCTTATCCGGAATAATCCAATGTTAAAATTGATATGTTGTACATCCACGAAGTGTGCAGCCTACTGTAAATGCTTGTAGGCATATATTATTACTTTTATTAGTTAACTCCTCTTCCTGAAAAGTTCTTTACTCCGAACCTTTCAGCTTTCCTCAAAACTCTTTTCAACCTTCCTCCATAGATTTTTTTTCTTTGTGTCCTCTACACCGGTGGCTCTCAAAGTGTGGAATGCAGAACACTAGGATCCTTAAGAGTTTTGGGGGGCATCTGCAAGGTAAAGACTACCTCCATAATCATACTTAAGATATTTGATTTTTTTATTGTGTTGACGGGTTGCAATAATGGTGCAAAAGCAATGGTGGGAAAGACTTCTGGTGCCTTAGCAAAATCGAGGCGATAACATTCAACAGTAAAATATAATCATGTTATTCAACTGTCACACAGTCACAGTTCTGTAAAAACTGCCAGGTTCATTAGTAATGCCTGTTATGAAACAGTAAAAATTAACTCCATTGGCACTTGACTCTTGAATATAGTTTTTAATAATCCAGATAATAAAATAGGAAGAAGATACAAGGCACTTTGGCTGCATATAGAAGTACACGTTTTATCTCAAGAGGAAGAACTTTTGCAATTGTTTGGGTTGTGAGCTGAACAAGCCACTTTGTACAACACTGTTTTTAATTGAAAGAATGACTGACTGTGATTACTCCATCTTGTGTATTTGGAGGACATTTTCTCAAAATCATATGAAGTGAACATTTCAGAGAAAACAACTGGCAATGTTTGTTGCCATTGATAAAACTAAAGATTTCATGTGAAAATTGGAATTTGGGAAAAGTTGTATCCACAATGATAAGCTCGACAGCTCCCTAATGCTTAAAGACTTTTGGATGGGACTGATGATGCTATTAATGAATGCAATTTTTTAATACCATGTAATGAAGTACGTCAACATTTGGAAGATCTGCGTAACTCAGTGAACTTATATTTCCAAAAGACCATTGCAATGTTTTATAAAAATCATGCAAGGACAAAAGATCCACCCAAATGCAAAGAAAGCCAATGGATTTCATGTAACAGAGTACAAAAAGCTCATTGTACGGTTTCAGGTTTGCCATTTCAAGTAACCTTTAGGAAACAACTACTTGCCAAGTTTGGGTGTGGTATCAGAGAAGAATGTCCACAATGATCTTAAGAGACTGTATTAAAGTCTTTCTCCCTTTTCTACTACATGTCTATGTGAGAACAGATTCTCTTTATATGCTTCAACCAAGATAACATATCCCAACAGATTAAAAACAGAAACAGACCTGAGAGTCCAGCTGTCTTCTATTGAACCAGACATTAAAGAAATTTACAAAAGCATATATAATGCCATTCATGTTTATTTTTTGCTTTAAAAATATACTTATGCTTTGTAACAACTTTTATGTTAGCATGTAATGGGGCTTGTTATTATATTTTTTAAATTAATAGGCAATGTTCTTTAATTACTCAGTTTTAATTTCAAATATGAAAAATGAAAATTAATATAATCCACATAAACAAAAAACTTGGTGGGGGAGGGGAGGGTTCCTCAATAAGTTTTAAAAGTGTAAAGAGGTCCTGAGACCAGAAAGTTAGAGAACAGCTGATCAATACTTACTCATTGCCATTATATACTGGTAGGCTTATTACTTACCCAGCTTTAGATCAGGGATCCCTATCCTGGGGTCCAGAGGGGGTTTTAGAATTCACCTTGACATTTCACAGAACTTCAATAGGTGGTGTACTGTTTCCCCTAGGGCAAAGGTCATGGATCTTATAATATTCTCTATAAGTCACCAAGCACTGCTTTCAGTTAACTCAGGGAACATGTCTTCTCTAAACTTCGCCCAGACACTGTCGCACCCAGAATCGCAAGCATGAAAGTCACTGGGTCCCCGGTATTGGGAATGAGGAACCTACTTCAACCAATTAAACATTGAATTGATCTACTTATTCTTTCTGTGCAGAATCCCATGCCAGGAGCTAGAGGTAAGGAAAGGACAAAGTGAGTAGGATATAGCTCCAATAACAGATATCTCTTCCCTTGATTTCCTTCACTTTCCTACTCCTATTCCTCAAGATGGGTTAGATGCCCTTCCAATTGCTTGTCTAATTCCTTCTCTACATGCACATCTCTGAACCTCCTATCAAGCAGTGTGGTTTCATGGTTACCTCCCCTGCTAGACTGTGAGCCTCTGGAGAGCAGAGCCTATGCCTACTTAGCTTTGCATCCACTGATGCTGGCATGGTGCCTGGGATATAACAAATCCTCAATTGTTATCATTTTTAATGCAGTTTATGTCTGAAAGAAGGAAATAGAATATGAGTAACTCTCATGGTAACAAATAATACGACATAGTGGGTAAGAGCATGGACCTTGGATTCAGACTTCTAGTTTTCAAAGCCAAGGTTCTACCACTTAATACTGAGTGACCTTGGGCAAGCTACTCATCCTCTCTGGGGTTCAGTTTCCTCATCTGTAATATAGGAATAACAATAGTGTCTACCTCAAGGCATTGTTATGCGATAATTGCTAAAAGATTAAATGAGGTAAGTCTTGTAAAGTGCTGAGAACAGTGCCTGCACAGAGGTGGGGCTCTCTAGGTAGAGAGGATGAAGTTATCCATATCTGACTCGGTATGAAAAAGCTTTAATGGGGGGCAACAACTGAGTGAAGCGCATTTTATTCCAATATCATTTTAATTATCATTAACATGCTTACACTTGTTTGAGGATAAATTTATAAAAGTCAATATCAAGGTAGCAATCAGGGGTTCATCAACTTTTCATTTTATACCCAGTTAGTCTCTGATAACTTTTCTCTTCGAGTGACACACTGTAGCATTGTAAGGCATTGTGCAGTATTAAATGCTATGCACAAATAGGTACCTAATGGTGGGTTTAAGGATGTTGCACAGTCCAAGTTCTTTCATTTTCCTGATTATAACTGCATTTGCATAATGTATGAATTCAAACATTATTGCTGTTAAATAATGCATAAATATTCTCCCATGCCGAAATATGTCTATTTCCTCTTCATGAATTCTGTTGAGTGTATCGTTCAGCTGTTGTTCTATTTAAAATGTACTTAGAGATCTGCATACATCAGAACTATGACTGGGGGAAATGTCGTAGCCAGAAGAACAAACCCTACTCGGAACTGTAAATGAAGTATACATTATTAAATGCACCAGGTTTCCCCTCTTCGGGGTGCATTCTCTTCAGAATCTAATGTTCAGTATTTTAGAAATGGCAAATACTTCCTTGATCACCTGATAATCGGAAAGGATTTGCATGTCTAATAAGACTTTCCTGGAAGGCCTCAGAAAGAAAAAATTTTTTTTCTTTGTTTTGTTTTGTGTTTCCAAACCTAAATATAGATATGAACATGAGCATATACTTTAGAGATTTTCTTGCACACTAGGAAATACTATCTAAATTATTAGAAGCAATGATAATTGGTATGAATTCCCACTTCCACATCACAGCTTTAAATACTCCATTTAATGCACTCCCAATGATTCTCTTATGGAAACCACAGCTGCTTCTTTGTTTTATAAAATATATGTTTAAAACAAAATACGAGTGTTTATTTCTAACTATAGTGTCTCCTCCTTTTTTTCCAAATAGATGACCTGCCTTGTAAATTTCCATTCACTTATAAAAGAGATATAACCTAGGACTTAATTTTGAGTCTCATGTAGTAGATTCTCTTGTCATAGTCTATTTTCTATTTGCTGCAAGTATGAAATAATCAAGTGACCAAAACAGACCACACTTTAAAAATTGTATTTTATCTTATGATTTGCCATTATGATGCCAAAAGATGTCTGTCCTCATATTACGATTGCCATAATGTTACTTACACACATGCAATCACATACCCATAGGAGGAGAGCCTATTTTCTCTGTCAAATGGATTTTCTGTCACTTCCCTATTCTAGTCTGTACTTACTACTGCTGATAAAACGGTGTGATGCATTCAGATGCCTGATAACAAAAGGATATGCCTTTAAAAGTATGCATTTTTAATTCTACGTGTTCCATTATAAGCAAAAGATAGCTCTGAAATAAATCACATGAACTTCAATGGGAAGCACAAAAATATTTTTATTCTAAAATTGAATATACCTGTACAATAAACAAAATAAAATGAGGTGTGACACTGCATGTCAGTTTCACATACGGAACTCCCAAACTAATATTTGCTAAAGAAATCAATTTCCTATACCACAAGGCAATTCATTAAATCTTTTCCACTTTGCCATGGAACATGTGCAATGGAGCCATCAAAGCATGAGGTAAGAGCTACACAGCCCTAATGCTGGGCACTTCAGATTCAGAAAGTGCAAATTTTCAGTACAAAATCTTGAACCAAATTTGTTTCTTTTTCAATCTCCTTAATGAGTAATTCTAAAGCCCCTTGGTGCAATTGATTAAAAAAAAGTCAATAGGAAGCAGATCACCAGGTGTGGACATTCAAGATCATCCATTGGGGAATCACAGCTACATTTGGGAGCTTTGGGGTCTTGCTCATTTCTCTTCACAGTTTATGCCTAGAGTGTGTGTTACCTACCTCAATCCTCAAAAGTTACAGGAGCTGCCAAAAGCAAATGCCTAAATGCTATATTATCTTCAGTGGGAAGAAAGTGTATGAGAACTTCAATCCAAATTCTGATTTTTAAAATCCAACAGCTGGGGCGCCTGGGTGGCTCAGTCGGTTAAGCGTCCGACTTCAGCTCAGATCATGATCTCGCGGCCTGTGAGTTCGAGCCCCGCATTGGGCTCTGTGCTGACTGCTCAGAGCCTGGAGCCTGTTTCAGAGTCTGTGTCTCCCTCTCTCTCTGACCCTCCCCCGTTCATGCTCTGTCTCTCTCTGTCTCAAAAATAAATAAACGTTAAAAAAATTTAAAAAAATAAATAAAATAAAATAAAATCCAACAGCTGTCACTTTTCCCCAGTACTAAAACGAGAAATAAAAAACAAAACCCAGGGTGAATGCTGCAAAAGGAGGAAATTTGAGAAGCTGCTTAGAAATAGGTAGCCATTCTTTGAGCTAAATAGGGGAAGGGCAGAAGAGACCACAGAACCAAAATCCCTCCAGGTACACCCACCCTGGGCATTTCAAGGGTTGTAAACTCGACCCTCCACCCCAGGGGAAGAGCAGACCCCAAGATCCACCAGCCCTCCACACCACCTGAAAACCTCAAGCATTACATTGCTAAAAGAATTCTAACTTGGAACTGCAGTTTTTACTTTTATCAACTAAGAACTTGCTTCAATAAACCTTGCTTTTGATTTTTGATAGCATGCTTGTTGTATTGAAGCATATTAAGTAGTATAAATAAAGATGCAACTCCAATTGCATCTATGAGAATTCTGTGGCAAGCCTGGGGAATTTTGCAATTTTTATAAATCTTACATGTTGTATATTTCCAGAACCATTAGAGTGTTTTGTGGGTCTCCCCACACCCATTCAACTTGATGTCTTTTTCTGTACCTTGCACAGTCCCTCAACCAAACGAACTTATTGGTAGAGAAAACCTTTTGAAAGACACTAAATTTTGTTGAAGTGCTAGAAAACCACGCATTATATAGGAGCTATTGATTGCAAATTATTCTATGAGGTCTTCATATTATGTCTGGCCCTAATGTTATCCCAGTTGCCTGTACTGACAAGTATTCCTGAATCAAGGTCTTGGGAAAATCAAAGCTCTGGTGACCCTTTGCCCTCACTATGGCATCTCCCTTCTAGCCCCTATAGGTCCCATCTCTAGCTCCCACTCCTTTAGGCAGTTTCTCCAAGGCTGAGACAAAGGAGTGTTTAATCAGAAATTGTATTAACTAATTGGTGAAGCCTATTATAAAAATCCCCCTAATTACTCCGTGGTGGCAAGAAAAAGGGCCTGTCAAGAGCGTCTCAGCGTTAAAACTGTGACAGCAAAAAGCAACATTTGGAAGTCCTCCTCCCCTGGGCCTTTTCTTTGATTTCTGCCTTTAATACTGATAAGAAGTGACAGTAGTTGGATAAAACAATCAAAACTTGAGTTGAAGAGCTTATAAACCTTCTGACACTTCAATAAACCAAAAGCCGATATGAAACTAGCAAAACGGTTTTATTTTAACTCTGGCTAGCCCCACACCACCGACATGACATCCATTTGCAGAGCTCCGAGCTATCTCCTTGATATCATATTTTACTAACTCTCATTTCACATCTTTTAAATAAGAAATAAATGCTAAATTCTACCAAGAGAAATAAAATCTTTTATAATCTTTTAGACAGTTGTTGTCATCCCTCAGGAGAGCTTTATGCCTGCTGCTAAATGTCTACAAATCAATATTTAATATTTTGAAACATGAAGTCTTAATTATCCATCTCCCCTTTAAGCGTGAAACCCTCACTGAGTGAAAATAAAACCATTTGTTGGCTGATGGATTGATTGCCACTTATTAGCACTTTTTTGATCTGCAGGTCAGATTCCAGGGCCCCATTCCAAACACATACTATGCCTTATCATTTATGTCTGGATGTACAAATGAGTAGAGCAGAGTATGTTAACTCAGGGCCATGTGAAGATCTTTTTCACTTTGGTTTGTTGGACTAACACTGACAAATTAAAAAAGAAGGAAGAAATGATCTTCAAGTCTTAACTATTATTTATATCCCAGACAGACTTTTTTCTTCTTAGGTACAATAACAATACACAGTCTAATGCCATATGTACAAATAGGAACAGTTGTGTATCTCCCTACCAAAGAAGAAAGGGGAAATTGTATGATTTTGGTCAAATGTGCAATATCACAGAACCTCCAATTACAGAATGGAAAAAAATCCACAGGCTGCTGTGGACCTTCAGTTTGTCCTTACTTGATCAGAAGCCTTAATCACAGGAAGAGAACTGAACCTAGAGGAAAGAAGTCTTTGCTCTAGGAGCAGAGATCACAACCAGATTGGTAATAACCTGTTTTTGTTTCTTTGTTTTTCTGGATGTGTTCATAGGGGGAGCTTCTTGAAATGGAATACATGGTAAAATGGGAGAAAGATAGTGTCCATGTTCTGGAACTGGTGAATATGAACTTATTTGGAAAAAGGAATTTGTAGATGTAATTAAATTGAACTCAAGATGAGATCATCATAGATTATCCAGGTGGGCCAAATACAATGACAAGTATCCTATAGGAGACACACTGCAAAGCTACACACAAGGGAAAGGAGAAGGCCATGTGAAGACAGAAGCAGAGATTGGAGCTATATAGACACAAACCACAGAATGCCTGGAACCACCAAAGGGAGAGGCAAGGAAGGAGTCCCCCTGGAACCTCCAGAGGGGACATAGTCCAGCCAACATCTTGATTTCAGACTTGTGGTCTGAACTTAATAAATGTCTACTCTTTTACGCCACTGGGTTTGTGGTTATTTGTTATGGAAACCCTAGGAAGTTAATACGTATAGCATGAACACCAGATGACTTAATGGGTTGCTGGTGAATTAGGTACAGTGACAAACAGATTGTGTGGATTTGTCCTAAAGTCAGCCAAAATGAGAGGTTCTGGAGTGTTTAAAGGCCTTCCTTGACTTCTTCTTTGTTTATCTTGCTTTGGGTACTGTTGACACATTTCAGTTGTTTCTCCATTTACATACACTGCATGCCTGAGACTGCAGAATGCTGGGATTATATCGCTTTACGCTTGCACAGCAGCTCTTGCCACTTACCTTAATCATCAGTTAATCATTCTGAGCATGCATTCTCTGCCTGTATTCTACTATTTAAAATAAGGAGATAATAATACCTCCTGACAAATTTGTTGTGAGATTACAGACATATTTGTAAAGTGTTTGATATGGTGCCTGGAATATTGTCGGCGCCCAATAAAGAGTAGCAATTATTACCTCGCCAGGTGTTGGGAAGATTAAATAACAACATATAAAGCCTCTGATGCCAAGGAAGCATTTAATAAATGCTACTATAGCTATTATCATTACATATTTTGCTCTCTGGAGTTTCCATCATCACAAATTGGCAACCACAGGCTAAAATCCTTTGGTAGCTACCTTGCACTGGGGTTAAAATCCCAAACCTCTAACGTAGTCCACCAAGCTTGAATAATGTGGTCTGCATAATACACTGGTGCACTATTGCATCTTATTCCACATTCTTGTGTTTCTCCTGGTCCAGGCTGCTATGTACCCAAATTCAGCTCCATTCAGCTCTTCAGGGGAGTGCCCTTCCTCCTTTTTGCCTTTGCATACTTGAAGCACTCTTGTCCGATTCCCAGCTAAATTTTACTCATCCTTCTCCATCTCCAATTTAGGATCCTATAATGGGTACCACATGAATTCCAACTCTGGCTAGGTCTCTTAGCCTATTTGCCTACCTTGTTTTATCTCCTATAATTCCAAATCAAGAAATAATTAACCCCCATTAGGCGGCCTTTTTATTATTGCCTCTCTGACTCTAGCCTCTACCTTGGCTTGAACTATTTGTCAAAACTGATTGTCTTGTTTCTCCTATCTATCTATGCACTTGAATGTCCAAATCAAGTCAACCCTGATGCCTCCATTCATATTCATCTCCTTTAAAAATTCTCCTTTACAGTATATGTATTGTATATTGCATAATTTACGGTTCTTCACAGCCAGTATCTAGCAATTTAACATTTAGTGTTATCTATATGTGATATGCATATAATACTAATGCAAGATTTGCTGCTAATATAATTCCACAGAGAGATATAAATAGCCACACACACACACATACACACACACGCGTGTGTGTGCAGCTTGTTCTGGTATTCACATGTACTCTCCTTAGAAGCAGTCCATATCTTTAAAGAATCATTAATTTGTACTCCACAGTTCATAACAAGATAGATAGTATGCCCCCACAAATCCTTTCTGATTGATCCTAGATCAGACATGACTTCATTGTCTAGGAAACAAACCAACAGAAAAAAACAAACAAACAAAAGAATTGTATTTGCTTAATTTTTAAATCATTTTTCCATCTTTAGTATTTTATGAGTTATTTCCGTTTAGCAAGTAGGAGAATTTTCCAGTGCCAGCCCATCTGCTCCTCCTCTTGATTTTGAAGTGGTCGGCAGGCTAAATTGGTAACATCTTTCATCCTGTGGCAACGCCCCATGTTGTCACAGGCATGCAATTCTGATTTCATTGCCCTATTGAGCCAAAGGCAAAGAGAGGCAACAAGAGATAAATCCCTTCAAAAACTCAATAAGTTTAATAATAGCTAACAGACACAGAATACTACCCGCCATAGAAATGCTTAATTGCTCTTTGTCATTAAGTTGGCTCTAATGATAAAGGCTCTTTGTGAAGGTTCCTTTCCCTTTGGTATTAGGCTCTGAAAGATTGGACTGGAAGGGGCTTTGAATACATCACTTACACACACACACACACACACACACACACACACACAATCAGCTACCACTGCACTGAAAATAATATAAACAGGGAGGAAGCCAGTCTACTTAGCAAGTTCTCAAGGGAAGACATTTTCACAGTCGTTCTGGATAATATACCACAGTGTTTGAAAATTCTTCATCGTAGCCAGTTCTTCCCTATGTCTTCCAAATCATTCCTGTTTTACTTTAAATGCAGTTTGTCTTAGACTGCCCTCTATGGAAAGCAAAAACAAATTAATTTTAGGTGTAGACCTAAAAGTAATAGAAGAGGAACCCATTGCTTCTCTCGGGGATGTTAACTATAGTCTTACAGTTCATTTACAATATTCAAGGGAAAAATCCAAGTGAATTTATAGAAAGGATTCACTTGTGCTGTGGTCATTACAGTAGATTTTTTAAAGCTCTTTTCCCCACAAAAGAAATCCACTAACTGAACATAAGGGTAGCAAACGGTTTCCACCAAGTTGAAATGTGGGAAAAACAAAATTAGAGAAATTTAAAGTAGAATACGCTGGTGTGAACATAAAATGCAAAAGCCACATTTATGTTTAGCTACTAATCCACTTTCACTAACTTTCTCTTCTTCTTTATTGTTTTTCTGGAAATTCAAAAGTCATGCCTACAATAGCAGTATGCTTATGAATTATGAGAAAACCAAAGCAAGTATGTGGGATGAGTCCAGCCCCAGGCAAAGCTACAAAACTTCAAAAATGTTGTTTCTGGCGTCCCTCTTTCCTCCCTGTCTGCCACCCTAGACTTTCTACTCTATATCCTGTTACTTCTTTTGAGAAATAAACAAGACCAAAAGGTTAAAGCTCACACAAAGTGCCTGGCTTTGATGCCCTTCAATAAATACTATTTTTTAAATTATTCCTCTGAATCCAAGAGAATCAAGGCTACACTATGAGATAGATGCTAACCTTAGCCCAATTTTACCAATGAGAAAATGTGTCCTGGAGAGACTGACTAATTTACCTAAATCACGGAGCTGGTCAATGTTTTAACCACCACACTACATTGCCCTTATGGCAAAGAAATGCCAGAGTATCCAATCCGTTTCCTTTTCTTTTTCCTTTACTTTTGGTAGATTCAGTCCTATGAGTAGCTATAGACTTGCTTCAGAAACTCCAAACTCATAATTCGTTTGTGGAAACTAAGGCACAGATGGAGATCAGCTCCATCCAAAAGGGAACACAGAGAAAGTCCTCCCCACACTGCTTCATCTGCAGTGCTGCTTAGCACCACAGCCCCAGCAACCCATCAAGAGGCTTGGTCAGTCTTGTCAGTTCACGGAGTGAAAGAATGTTAGAAGTAGGAAGCATCTCAGAGGGCATATAATTGAATTTGTTCATTTTAAAGATTTAAAAAAAAGGCACTTATTGCTTCAACGAACTCCCCACAGTCCCAGAGCCAATATGCAGCAGGGCCAGGTCTTGAACTTAGGACTTTGGATATGAAACAGAAGATGGACTTATGCTTTGTCACATCAGTGGTAGCTCTGGCCTTGACTTGTCATTACTTCCACCGTGACCCCTTGACATCAAAATGATCATTAGCTTCTATTTGCAAAATTCTTTTCACTTCCACCTGAGCTGAGTCTGATCAAACCAAATATCATGACATCATGATATGTTTCTAAAGTTGTAATTCACTGTGGACACATTTGTGTTTCTGCTGCACTAGATCATTATATTGTTTTACATTTTAAAATGCTTATTAGTACAAAAGACCTTAATGGTGGATTCCATGTCTACTTTTTCTTCAGTACATTTTATTATTTTCCTCACCCCATAATATATCCCAGTTGTCACATGAACCCAGTAGGCTATTCAAATATACCCTGAATGGCAAGATTCTCCTTTTATGGATATGGGATGTTAGACCCCTTGTATAAAACAATATAATTCTTCATAATTAGAGAAGACATTTGTTTCCATGGACAAGGACAAGAGAGCTAATTGTTCCAACTGTCGTTTGCATTACTGCATCACAATCATCGTCATCACCATCAATTAAATAAGTGATTGATTCTAGAATTAATCAGCAGAGAAAGTGTGGGCTCCACATTAATTTTAAGGCCATTTTCCTGCCAAATGTGCATTACAGGTTTGTTCAAGTCCTGCTGCACAAATAGTGCACAAATGGGCATGAACTCCTTAAATGTCAAGAGTTTGGTTGAATTTCAGATATGGGTAGTGTGTCGGGGAAATGGCAGTGATTCTGTACTCAGAGAGCAGCAAAGGAACGCCATAGTTAATTATTTTGTTATAGGGCAAATAAATCATTAACAATCATCAGTACATGATCATTAACAACAAAATACTTCTCTTCACTAGAGTTGAGTTTTTTATGTAGATATCTTCTAAACAATATTATTCAGTATTTATAGGCAGCTACTTATTATTTTCCCTCCAAATTATCCCTCACTGACACCAAGGTGATCTTTCTACAAAAACACAAACATGTCATTCTCATGTTTCAAAACCTTCATACTTTATAACATTCTGAATATAATCAGATCCTTTTAGAAAATCACACCATGCCCTTCCCCATCAGAGCCCACCTCTCCTTTTCATCTTCACCCTCTATCTCTCTTTCATACCCAATCTTTTCCCCTTTCCCTCCTCTCTGTTTTGTATACTCCTTTTTAGCCATCCAGATCTGGTTCAGAATTCACCTTTGCTAAGCCCTTCTGGGAAGTTAGTCACTCTTCCCTCTGTAAACATTCAATATTTTTGTTGATACATGACTTGACTATGTCCTCCCACCAGATGAACTCCTGCAGGGCAGGGATCAGTTATTCATCTTTATATTGTTTCTCCTGACCTAGTACCTGGCCAGGAACACGATAGAATGTCAATAAATATTTTCTTCAAAAATTAGAAGAAACAAGATATAAACAAGAAAATAAATAAGAAATAAAATATCTCACTTTAAAGTTGGAACTACAATCTTCAAGCAAAGGAGAAACATCTTCAACTATTACAGATTAGTTTATTTTGACTACATCATGAGCTTCAGAATTTTTCCTAGGCACTTGCCTGACATAATACAGCAAGATTAAGTAGATTGTTGTCTGTGTGGCCAGCCCTTCTTCATGAGTAAGGTAAAGGTCATGCTTGCATGGGGTGTGCTGCTGTAATAAATAACCCTCAAACTTTAGCCTTCAAAAACTAAATGAATCCAAATTGTATTACCCAGAGCCTCAAACTAAGCATACACTTCTGATACACAAAATCAACTTAGCAGGAGGGATGTAACATTTAGCAACAAAGAAACATATTTCAAATATAGTCCAAACAAAGGGTAGACACTCATTGCAGTAAGAAGAGAAATGAATAATGGTTGGTTAACATAGGCATGTTTAATGCCTGTTTTGTTTCAGTTCTCATTACAAAGGCTACTATTGTCAGAAACATAATACAATTCCTACCAGAGGACTTAAGAAACAGGATTTAAAACAGGTCAGGGACTTAGTCATCCAGATCAGATTTGCCAAAGTGTCCAAAAAATTAATCAGTTCATCCTGCACTACAAGAAGAACACAAGGACTAACTCATGAATTATGGAGCAGTTGGTCTGACTCTCAAACTTGAAAGTTTCTGGGGCAATTCATTAAGAAAAAGATCAATTTGTGAAATCCTGGAGGTTATTAAGTTGTTCAAAAGCAGCCCACAAAATTTGTCATGTCAAACCAATTCCACTTTCTTCTTCAGCCAGGAGGAGGTAAGAGGTGGCATGAAAGATGTAAAGGCTTACTCTGTTCTTAATAAGGCTTTTGATAAATCAACATATTGACCATCAACTAATATGTTGTTTGGTTAAATTTAGGAACAACCAAACCACAGAAAGTGATGTAGTAACAAAATAAGAGAATCAATCCTTCTCCCAGTATTCATTGAGTTTCTGGAATGTATGAGACACCCTGCTATGCAATTGTATGGGAGCCAAAGAAATTCAAACAGCTGCTTGAAGAACGCTCAAGAAGATTAGAGTATAGCACAAAAGGAAGGCTTCATTAACATCTTTAACACTAGATATAAAGCATCAATGATGTTTAGGCATTATAGAATAAGGGTTAAAAACATGGAATCTAGAACGAGACTGTCTAGGTTTGAATCCTGAATCTGTTACCTATTAGGAGCATGAATTTAAGAAAGCCATGTGATTGCTATGCCTTAATTCCCTCATCTGTAAAATAGTGGTGATTATAGAGTGATATACATCATAGGGTAATGATGGTTATTATTGAATGAGTTAACATATGTAAAGTACTTAGAATAGTGTGAGAAGTTCAAGAAGACTTTACTCTCCATGGTGGGTAGGTTTAAAAGGAAAGAGGATAAGAAGGATGATGTGAACAAGGGGAATCAGAAAGATGAAACATTTAAATAAACTCAGATGGGTAGGACTTGGCCATATAGAGATTGAGATAGAAAAGGCTATGGTTCATATGGAAAACACTGTTTTATTTCCGAAATAACTACTACACTAACCATGTGGGGAATAGATTTCTGTCATATAGTATGGAGTTCAATTTTATCAGAGCATAATGTGCATAAAAGGTCGAAATCAGAGAAAAGATTGGGACTCATTTATACTGACATTATCATAAGAACCAGGAAATCAGATAAAATTGCAAAGAAGAGAATAGAGAGAAGAGAAGGGGTACATTGAACAGCTCAGAAAGAAAAATGAGTATCAAGAAAAACATACACTTACAAGGCAGAAAGATAGAAATTAGAATAGGAAGGATTATTTCTACTTTAATACTTATTAATTTTCCTTTGTTTTTAAGTATGTCTGGCCTCCCTCAAAAATAGCACATATTCATTCAAACTACTATAAGCCAGGAAAGGAAATTGATTCTAAGAAAACAGTTGTATTCTAATGAACTCAAGGGCAAGAAGCCCCTGACAGGTTACAAGAGAGGGTAGAGCCATCAGGAGCTAGAGTGTTTATGTACTTTCTCAGTGATACTCTCCCTTTCTCTCTCTTGCTCAGGGTTACATGGTTGTCTCAAGAGAAGGTGAATGTGGATTTGGCAGATACCTCCAAGGATTCTATAATACCTTTCCCTCTGCTGGTCCCTACCCACATGGACCAGTGCCTCATATAAAACTGAACATCTAGGGGTGCCTGGGTGGCTCAATCGGTTGAGCAACCGACTTCGGCTCAGGTCACGATCTCATGGTTTGTGAGTTGGAGCCCTGCGTCGGGCTCTGTGCTGAAAGCTCAGAGCCTAGACCCTGCTTCTGATTCTGTGTCTCCCTCTCTCTCTCCGCCCTTCCCCCACTCATGCTTTGTCTCTCTCTGTCTCAGAAATAAATAAACATTTAAAAAAATTATAAAACTGAGCATCTAGTAGGAGTCAATGAGTTGCCACTGGATGGGATTGCTAAAAGATTTGACCCTTAGTTGTTCAGACCACCCTTTATACCTAGAAATGAACTTGGCACAAATTGCCTACTCAATAAATATTGAGAGACTTACAATTTATATGGGAACCTCAGTTTATTCTAATTCCTGGCAAATTATTTTTAAATGGGATTTTTTCTTTCTTCAATTTAAGAAGTGTATACATTTTAAGTGGTGGTTCACTTGATTTTGAGAGAAACCTTTGTCTGTGTTATAAATCAGAGAGCATTTAGTTTATTTGATAATTGTATCCCTATGTCAGATGCAAATATTTCAGGTGCATTATGTATATGAGTCTCCATTCCTATACCCTTTGCCACCCCCACCAAAGTATTCTACATGAACTACCTTCAAATCCAAACTAAGTTGTATCCTTCCTTGATTCCTTTCTCTGCATCTTCAAATCCCAGGGGAGAGGTATATGCTGATGTGAGATATTACTTCAATGAATTGAAAACAGATCTGGAATTTTTCTGAGCTTTGTCCTGCCCTTTGCAATAATCAGACTTTCTGTTGACAGTTCCTTCTTCAACAATACTCTGCAGCTAGTGAGACTCCTTATTCTATGTACTTTGCTGTCTAGAGCCCTATTAACCTCAGATTTATTAGCTTTTTTTTTGCCAACCACTTACACTGCCAGCCTCCCAAGAGAAGAACACATCACAAAGCAAAGAAACTCTAAGAGACACATACATAGAAAAATATCTCAAATAGCAAACATTTACTGAAAGCAGAAAGTCGGATGATAGCACTTGAATAGCCCTTCTCCCCCACAAACACATTCTATAGATACACTCATGGAAGTTGTGCAAATAAATCTCATTATGCTGCCGAAGTACAGAATTATTGTCTCTCTGAGAGTACTGAGATGAAGCCGAGAATCTTCACAAATTTACTGGGCTGGCTCCAGACACACACTAGATTATATTCATCAAAATGAATGGATTTTAAAGTGAGTCCAAAATAGATTCTTTCAAAAATCTAAGACTTTGCCTCAGAGGGGATTCTTCTTTTTCTTCTGTCCTTTCTCTGGCTTCCAGGGAGAAGAATAGAAGAGAATAGTTATTAAAACAAAGAGAAAAAGGTAATTTGACTTAAGTTACTGAGCCAGAGAGCTGCCAGATGTCAACAGAGCCAGCAGAGGTTACTGGCAGCTTGGGACCAGAAATAGAAATTAGAGCAAATATATCTATAGAAAATGTCTGAAAAATCCATTCATCTCCAAATACAGAGTGATTTTGAGATCCCTATGTGGACTCTCTCTTGGCTGACCAGGCTACACAGCTGTATCTTTGGTTAGTTCCACAGACACTTTCCTCATAATTTTTCTTCTTTAGTGTCACGCTTCCAAATTATTCCACTTTAATATATCAACTGATATATGTGGCTCAGTTTTTACCATAAGACCAATTAAGAGAGACATAAATGAGCCCAAGTTACTACTGGTCCATTTTTACCTTGGTCATACATAAGGGTTTTCCAAACACACCACACACACACATACACAGAATGAAATACTGATAGCTAACATTTTTTAAGTGTGTACAATGTGCCTGGCACTGTTTGATCTCATTCTATGTATTTTGCTGTCTAGAGCCCTATTAACTTACCCTTCTAAGTTTTATCTTACTTAACATTCAACAATCCCATGTGATAGGAAATATTATTGTCCTTATTTTACAGATGAAGCAACTAAGACAAATAATAAGGATTCTGTCCAAGGTCACACAGTAAGTGATGGAGGCAAGATTAGGAAAGCAGGCAGTCCAGAATCAGAGCTTGAGCTCTTAACATTTGTGGTTGCCTTCCTAAAATATTACTTGTAATGAAAAGTGTGCTAGATATTGCAGTATGTGCATTAAAAAATATATTTTCAACGTGATATTTGTTTCCATGTCTTTGTAGGACAAAATATATTATTCAGCTACAAGTTACTTATTTATATACTTTTTATTTTCTAGATTTGCACTATTCAGTATGAAAGCTATCAATCTCATGTGACTTTTGAGCACTTGAAGTGTAGCTAATCCAAACTGAGATGTGCTATCTGCACAAAATACACACTGGATTTCAAAGACTGAGTGCCAAAAATAAGACTATAAAATACCTCACAGTTTTTATTTTATTTTTTAAAATGTTTATTTATTTATTTATTTATTTATTTTAAAAGGTGGAGGGGGGAGAGAGACACACACGAGCAGGTGAGCAATTTCTCAGGATAAAAAGTCATTATCCAAATTCAATTACATTTTCATATATCAACAGCAAATAAATAAAAATGAAATTTAAAATGATTCTCCATGAAATAGCATCAAGTAATATAAAATACTTGGAGAAAATTTTAGCAAAAAATGTGCAAGACTACACATCATTTCTGAGAGATACAGAAGCTAAATAAATGGAGGAACATACCATGTTTATGGATTGGAAGACTGTATGTTATAAAGACAGCAATTCTCCTTAAGTTGATCACACAATTCAGTTGTGCAAAATTGATTCAACACAAGTTCAACAAAACCCCAGTAAACTTTTAAAGTTTTTATTTTTGTTTTATTTATTTATTTTGAAAGAGAAAGAGAGAGTATGCAAACGGAGGAGTGGCAAAGAGAGTGGGAGAGAGAGAATCCTGAGCAATATACACGGAAAGAGCTTAAGATAGCTAAAGCCACCTTGACAAAAGTAGAAAACAATTTGGACTCACACTGTTTGATTTCAAAATTTACTAAAATAAAATGATATTATGTAAAGATTTAAAAAATAGATCATTGGAACATAATAGGGAATCCAGAAATAGTCCAGAAACATACAGTTAATGGATTTTTGACAAATGCCCCAAAGCAACTCAATGGGAGAAGAACAGTCTTTTCAAAAAAGAAAATGATATAGTAATTACTAGATATATACAGGAAGAATAAATAAAACTCAGCCTCTACCTTGTAGAAAAAGTAACCTGAAATGGGTCATAGACCTAAAACCAAAAACTAAAACTTTAAAGCTTCTTGAGGAAAACATAGAAGATCTTTGTGAGTCTGGAGGAGGCAAAACTTTTGTAACAATGAGACCAAAAGCACTGATCATAAAAGAAAAAAAAATTGACACATTGATCCATCAAAATTTAAAAATTCTGCTTACCAAAAGATATGGTTAAAAATAAAAAATGCAAGCTACAGTCTGGTAGAAAATATTCACAAAATATATATCTGACAACAGACTTATATAGAAAGGGATTATATCTGATTTCAGTATCTTTATTCAGAAGAACCTAAAACTGGAAACAACCCAGATGTCCACCAACTTTTGAACAGATAGACAAATCATGGTATGTTCGTGCAATGAAATCATACTCAGCAACAAAAAAGAATGTACCTCTGGTATAACAAACAACATGAATAAATCTCAAAACCCTTATGCTGAGTGAAAGAAGCACGACACAAGAATGCATACTCTACAATTCCATTTATGTAAACTCTAAGAACAAGAAAAAATAATCTGTAGAAATCAGAACAGTGATTCCTTATGCGAGGTATGGACTCATTAGAAAAGAGCATAAAGTAACTATCTGGGTCATATAAATATTCTATACTTTGACTACAGTTGTGACTACCCAGGTATAATTATCAAAATTCATTAAATTGTTCACTTCCTAACTATACATTACATGGTATATAAATTTTACTTCAATAAAAAATCTAGTTATATTGTTCAATTTTATGCATAATTTTCATTAAATATTTAATTCATAACATAATTAAAGTCATCATAGAATTAATGCCCCCACAAAGGGAAGAATTTTGTTTGTTTTGTTTACTGCTAAATCGCCAAAGCCTGACCCTTAGTAGGTATTCGATAAAATTTTTTTTTTTTTTTAACGTTTATTTATTTTTGAGACAGGGAGAGACAGAGCATGAACGGGGGAGGGGCAGAGAGAGAGGGAGACACAGAATCTGAAGCAGGCTCCAGGCTCTGAGCCATCAGCCCAGAGCCCGACGTGGGGCTCGAACTCACGGACCGCGAGATTGTGACCTGAGCTGAAGTCAGACGCCAAACCGACTGAACCACCCAGGAGCCCCTCGATAAATATTTTTTAATGAATGAGTCATGGAACACATTGCTAGTGCCTGCTTAGAATCTTAACCTCAGTTATATACATCATCATGTTTCTAGTTATGTATAGATATATTATTTACAATTCAGCTCAGCAGAGTCTCTTATACTGTGGTGTGCCTAACAGACAAGAGATAGGAACTGTTAAGTACAGCATTCATTCATTGGTTACTTGGTTATAAATGAATTTTACCAGCCTAATACCTAATGGCTAAAATTGTCATGGCAAAATCTCTAAGCACTTCATACAGGCACTCAACAGGTACTTAGGAGATTTTAACTTTAAGCACGATAAAAGCTGTATGAAGCAAATCTACCCAGATTAAAAATTAAACTTTTTAAGAGATTTATGACCATTTTCTACGAATTTGGGATATAGTTACATATGTCACTCACATAAATATTCCCTGCAAAGCATTAGGGTAGACTTGTGTTTTTCTAGTGAGTAATCACTTCCTCCTCTGAAATGCAGTCAAAAACTAGTTCAACATTATCAAGAATTATATAGGCATACTATGTAAAGAAGGTCAGGATCTTTGATTATTTTACGCTTCTAATTTTAATGTGAAAGTTCAGTTTATTCTTACATTGTAGCATATATTCAGAAAAACTGACCAGGGTTTGCTTATAATAGGCTATTATAACAAGTTTTCAAAGATATGTGTCATTACTACCTCCAAAAAATTTCTTCCTTTGTAAAAGTGTAATAAAAAAGGTGAGATAAAAGTAGTGAAATCTAAAAGTAGATGCACAAAATTTATTGTCGTTGAAAAACATTATCTCCCTGTGAATTACTATGTAACTCCATGAATTGAACAAGTACACTTAGACTGGCATCTCAGAACAGTGGTCTCTCAAGAGACTATTCACCCAAAGGGAGACCAGTTACATCTTGTTTCACATCTAAGTTGGGATTCTGATTATCTTGATCATAATTACCTTAGGAAAATATTTCAGAAAAAAATATTTTAAAATAAATGCCAAATAAGAATAGGTTGTGTTGGTTGGATAGTTCTGTATATATACATCCTGAGATTTTATACATGGTTAGTCCTGAGAGAAAGCAAGAGAGAGAATGAGAGAGAATGTAGGGAAGTAAGGAAGAAGTCTACCCTGAAGAAAAAATAACTTATGCAAGTAATTCAGATGTTTTTCTATTTCTTAAGTACCCTAAGAGGTCTTTTTATGCTCTATCCTATCATTTATAAAAGAAACTAGTTTGAACAGGTTTGAAAAGTAATAGCTATGAATATTCTATTTTATGCAGACCTATTTTTGCATACAAAAAAAAAAAAAAAACCCTAACAACACAAAACAGTAGATGTAATTTGACCTCCATAGTTCCATGAAAGAGGCTATTTCTGATTGGGTGATTGTGCCTCAGTGGTTGCTAGGTAATGAGCTTTCAGAATAAATGCATTTCCTACCTCCAAATCAATAATCATACAATGTTAATTTAGAACATGATCTCCATGGTCACCAACAATTACCATGAGAATTTGCTTTTCATGAAACAACATTTGCACAAAACTTGTCCCTGCCAATGTATTCTTGAGTACTTACTATATTTGACATTGGCAGCTGTACTACCACGGCTTGCTCTTTGCTGTTGGATCTATTGATTGAAATGCCATTCATTTTGTGAAGATAAAAGAAATATGGCTTAGCTGGCTTCTGTTTATCAAGACGTGGCCAAGTAGAAATTTCATTTAACTTTAAGAAGACCTGATATAATTTTCCTTCCATCTTTGCTTCCTACAAAAAGTATCTGAAATTCAGGAAGGAATTATAAACCAATCAGCTACAGTTTGGTATAAAAGCCTTCTGCTTCTAATACTCTACTAGTAGCCTTTATTTACACCACAAAATACTTTCACTGTGAAAACAAATTGTCTCATAGAGGTATTTTAGAAAGAAAACATCAACCCTGAGTGAAGATAAAAGCACTTGAGAAGTGAAAAAAAAAAAAATTGGTCTACATAGATCAACTCATACCAAATCATCCATTTGAAAGGGCTTTTTTTTTTAATTTAAACATTATGGTTTTACAAAACAAAAGAGAGAAGGAGAGAATTACTTGGGGTTAGTGTAGATCTATTAAAATGGGTAACTATCTGTATTGGTTTGCAAGGGCTGAGATTAACAAATTACTGCAAACCAGGTAGGTTAAAATAACAGAAATTTATTGTCCTAAAGTTCAGGAAACTAGAAGGCTGAAATCAAGGTGTGGGCAGGGCCATGCTCTCTGAAAACTCTAGGAGATTATCCTTCCTTACGTCCTCCTAGTTTCTGGTGGTTGTTAGTAATCCTTGGCATTCCTTGGTTTGTGGAACGATAAAAAATTTCAACTGATGCCTCTGTATTCACATGGCTGTCTTCCCTTATGTGTGTCTGTGTTCAAATACCTCCCTCCCCCGACCCCTCTTTTATAAGGACACCAGTCATTGGATTAGGTCCGCCCTAATGTAGTGTGCTCTTATCTTGACTTAATTACATTTACAAAACCCTATTTCCAAATAAGGTCACACTCTGAGGTTTAGTAAGCCACACTTGAAGGTGGGACTCTATTTACCCCAGTACTGTGGACTAGGCTGGAAGATTAGATTATGTGCTACAGGAGGTCAAAGACCATCACTGACTAATTTCTATATTCTCACCACCTAGCATGAAGTCAGTGCCATGTAGATACTTAATAGATGTTTGCCTAATAGGGTAGGTAGATGACTAAGTAACAAACTAGACAACGATTCTTAGTGATGAAAAACCAATTAATTGCAAATGAAAAATAAAAGTAAATGGCACTTGGGTATTACATTCTTTTTTCTGCTATTTATCTTTGTGTTTCTGTTTGGGGACAATCCACTTAGAATTCAAAATTCTCTTTGTAACCTGGATCAGAAAGCACTATCAAGGGCCTCAGCCTCTCTTTGGACCTCTACTTCCACACCATGGGCTCTGAAATAAAACAATAATGTTAAAGCACAAATGAAGGTTTTTCTAGTTGAATTGAACTAACCTAATATTTGAAGTATGTGAAAATAAAACAGAGCTTCTTATAAAACAGCATTTCCAATTAAGAAAAAAGACAGAAGAGTAAGCTGTCTTCGTTTTATGTCAGGCTCTCTTGATTCTTTATATACTGCTTTTCCAGAAGTCTAGAAAAATGTGCCAGAAAATTTTTCACAGTATTTTCTTGCTTTATCAGACTTATGACAGATTATAAGGTTAGCTCTGCCACTTAAGAGAGAGAAAGACATCTCCCTTGTCTTTATTAAATGGAAGGGATTACTAGAGTTAGCATCTTGCATTATGAGGACACCACTATGCTCTTATTTTCCAAAGGTGTTTAAATTTAGTATCCTAAAAATGGGCCAAAGAACTACAAAGAGAAAATTTGGGAATCTTTGTGATGCTTACCATTTGCTCTGGTGAAAACACCAGGAAATAAATCATAGCTTTAAAAGACAACCACAGAACAGTAACCAAGAAGATTTACAACCATCCTACCCCCTTAAACCTTTCCTTCTTCCTATTTTTCCCTTATTCCAGAGCAGTTAAGTGGCATGCTTACCCTGATGTTAATGAATGTGTCTGTTGGCCATTGGCATGTCTTCTTTGGGAAAATGTCTATTCAGGTCCTCTGCCCATTTTTAAATTGGATTTTTTTTTTTTTTTTGCTGTTGAGCTATATAAGTTCTTTATATATTTTGGATATTAACCCCTTATCATATATATAATTTGCAAATATATTCTCTCATTCAATAGGTTACCCTTTAGTTTTTTTGATAATTTCCTTTGCTGTACAAAAGCTTTTTTTATTTTGGTATAGTCCCAATAGTTTAATTTTGTTTTTGTTTCCCTTGTCTGAGGAGACATATCTAGAAAATGGTTTCTATTGCTTATGTCAAAGAATATGGTCTATGTTTTTATAGATACCATTTTTATATGGTGTTTATACTTGCTGTCTCTATTCCTTGACCCCTATCATTCTTGAGTTCACTCCAACCAGTTTTATCCTATTTCACTGTACAAATTCTTGTCATCATCATAGAATTCTCTACATTGCTAAATCAAATGATCAATTTGCAGTCTTATGTTTTCCCCATAAGCTGCCGCTCCACTGTCTCCTTCTGGAAATACTTTCTTCACTTGACTCACAGCTCATTATTCTCTTCTGATTCTCTTCCTATCTCACTGGCCTCCCCTCAGTCTCTTTTACTGATTTCTTTCCTCCTTTCTCCATCTTTTAAACATTGACACACAACAGGAACCAGAATTATGATGACTGCCAACTTGCATTTCCAGCTTTGGAGTCCATATTGGCATATCTAACTGCCTATTTAATATTGCCACTTGAGTATCCTATAGACAATTAAATCTCATCATGTACAAAACTATAATCCTTGTTCTCTTCTCCAAACCTACTCTGTCCCTGGATTTATTCATCTAGATAAATATAAATTCCATTCTTTTAGTTGCTCAGATTAAAATACTTGGTGTTATCTCTGACTCCTCCCTTTCTCTCACACTACATCTCCCTTCATCAGCAATCTCCACAGATTTACCCTAAAAAAATATTCACAATCTGGCCCCTTCCCCACCTCTTCTGCTGTCATCATCTCTCATTACAATGATTTTCATAGCATCCTGACTGATCTGTCTTCCCCCTCCCTTATTCCCTTTCTCATCCCCATAAGCCAGAATGAACCTTTCTAGACTAGTTTGGTCCACACCATCTCTCTGAATTTATTTTCCTTTATCTCCAGTTTCCTCCCTCCGCTCCATTTAGAATAATTCCTCCCAGCAATTCTACTTCTGGGTATATATCCAAAGGAAATAAAAACATGATATTGAAGAAATATTTGCACTCCCATGTTCATTGCATCATTATTCAAAATGGCCAAGACATGGAGACAACTTAAGTGTTTATCAATGGATGAATGGACAAAGAAGATGTGTTATATATATATACAATAAAATATTATTCTTTCATGAGAAAGAAGGGCATTTTACCATTTGTGATAGCATGGATGGATCATGAGGGAATTATGCTAAGTGAAAGAAGTCAGAGAAAGACAAATATTAAGAGAAAGAGAAATTCCAAATTCATAGAAACAGACTAGAATGCTGGTTACGAGGGGCTGAGAAGTGAGAGAAAGGGAGAGATGTTGGTTAAAGGGTACAAACCTCCGGTTAGAAGATGAGTAAGTTCTTGAGGTCTAATATACAGCTTGGCGATTATAATTAATAAGTCTATATTATATACTTGAAAGCTGCTAAGGGAGTAAACCTTAATGTTCCCACAACAAAAAAGAAATAGTAATTATATGACATGATTCAGGCATTAGCTAACGCTATGGTGGTGATCCTTTTTCAATATAGTAAGTATGTCAAATCAATACACTATGTACCTTAAACACCTTACTTAAACTTATATATACAGTGTTAGATGTCAATTATATCTCAATAAATCTGGAAAAATTAGAATAATTTATTTGCTCTTCTTCCAACATGCCAAGAAAATTTCCACTTCATGGTCTTTGGACTTGCTACTCCTTCTGTCTGAAACACTGTTACCCATATATTCATATATTCACATACCCATAAACTTACTTCCTGTAGGTTTCTGTTCACATGGCACCTTTTCAGAGAGCTCTTCCTTAGCCACCCCATAGAAAATAGCAACTGCTACTCCGTTTTACCCAAACTTCCCAGCACTTAATCTTTTCCAAATATTATAATTGTACATATTAATTTATCCATTATCTACATCTTTTTTTAGAAATTGATATCTGAGCTCCCTAAACAGGAATTCTTGACTGTTTTATTCATTGCTGTATGCCTAAAGCCTAGAACAGTGTTTGGCATATAAGTGTTCAATATGTATTTTCAATTAATAAATGCCTACTTTCTGCCAACTTTACTATTACTTCTCCTAACAATATCTACCTTCTCATTTTCTTCTTATTGTTGACATAAACCTCCTCAAGGCCTGCCATCTGCAAATGACACTCAGAATCCTCCACAGTCAGAGTTCCTTGAAAACTAAACTAAAAAGTAATAGGAAGCTGTGGAAAATTTTAATGTACTTATTTTAGGTTAAAATTATAATTTTTAGTAGGCCTACACAGTATGATTTATTTTAGGAAAAACATTTGTGAAACAAGGGAAGATAAAAAAATGAAAGAAAGCAAGAAAAGTAGGGCAGGAGGAGGGTTAATTAACTGTCAGGACTTAGTTACCTCACAGCTGGTCAGTGAGGACCAGATGTGTGGAAATACTTTGCAAAGTGCACAGCACAGTGAAAATCCAGTTGTTCTATTAAAATCATATTTCCTGGTTTCTTCATGGTTAACCAAGTTATTTTTGTTTATACATTTATTTTTTGAAAATCTTTCTAAAACATTCCAGTAACAGTTTCTACCTAAGTAAATGTAGGACTGAATTCTAAATCTCACTGAATCTTCCATTTCATAAACAGACACAGTGGCAAGAAGATTAATGTCCTCCAAAGATGTCCACATCCTAATTCCTGCAACCAGTGAATATGTTAAGTTACAAGGTAAAGAGAAATTAAGGTTGCAGATGGAGTTAATATTGTTAATTAACAGACCTTTAAAACAAGGTGAGTCTCTAGGTTATCCAGGTGTTCTCAATGTAATTACAAGCCTCCTTAAAAGAGGAAGCTGGAGAAACCCAGCAGAGAGAGGAATGTGAGTACTAGAGAATGTTGCAGGCTTTGAAGATGGAAGGTAACCATGATCCAATAAATGTGATCAGACTCTCAAAGCTGAAAAAGGCAAAAGAGTAGATTCTCCCCTAGACCCTTCAGAAGGAACACAACTCTGCCGACACCTTAATTTCAGCTCACTGATACTCATGTTGGACTTCTGACCATTAGAACGGTAAGATAAAAATTTGTGTTGTTTTGGGGTGCTTCGGTGGCTCAGTCATTTAAGTGTCCAACTCTTGATATCAGCTCAGGTCATAAGATTGAGTCCCTCCTCAGGCTTGGCTCTGAGAGTGGAGACTGCTTGGGATTCTCCTACTTGCGTTCTCTCTCTCTCTCTCTCTCTCTCTCTCTCTCTGCCCCTACCCCACTCCTGCTTGTTATCTTTCAAAAATAAAATTTAAAAGATATTTGTGTTGTTTTAACCCACTGAAATTGTGGTATTTGTTACAGGAGTGATAGAAACTTAATACAAGTGGTTTTGTGGCCATACATGCTTCCAGGAAAAAATAGACCCAAATCCCAATTCCAGACCTGCCAATTTCTCCAAACCTTGGTTCCTCATCCTAAAATAAGGATAACAATAGTGTTTTCTCCATAGGACTATTGTGAGGATGGAATGAGACAGTTTGTATGAAGACTTAAAACAAGGCCTGCAACACCACTCATTCTCAATAATCATCAGATGTTAGATGTTAGCTGATTATTTTTCTATAAATTTTAAATATGAATTTAATTTTAGAAGTCAAAGTACTAGTAAAGTAAGGTGAACATGGATTGGAATAAAGATACAATTTGGAGTCAGAAAAATTGAGATAAACTTCATGTTCTCCTAGCAGTGTGATCTTGGGCAAATCATTTAACTTCCTTTATCTGGAAACTAAGATAATTATAGTTACCCAAACTGTACCAAATTAGATTGTTAATCAATATGAAAACACTTTGGAAATCATATTCATGCTACTGGAATTATTGTATGTCTCATAAATCCTCCCCATCCACTTCTTTTGTTGATATTTCATCACTACTTCAGTGATGAAATGAGATCTCTCTGGTTTTCATCACACGAAAGTGATGAAAACCAGAGAGATCTCATTAGCTGAAGGAAGCTGAGAAAGATAACAATAATATCCAAACAGGAATTTAAAAAATGAAATGTGGGTCATAGCCATGTTCTAGAGAGGAATCAGAACAATTTTCTAAAATTGTCATAAAGAACTTGACATTTCTTTTTCTGTACTAAATCTTCTTGAAAACTTCTTCTATCAAGCTCAACTCACATTCATCCCAATTCTTTTATCTAAAGACTAGATTGCAGCTGGTCATGTACAGAATAAGAACCTGAAATCAGAAACTCACAGTGATCCTGGCAGCCTTTCATTCTCCCTAAATTACTTTATTTTTTAATTTTTTGATGAAAGTATAATTAACATATAATTTATATTAGTTTCAGTTGTACACATGTTGATTTGACAATTCTGTGTTAATCAATGCTTACCATAGTAAGTGTAGTCTCTGTCACCATATAACATTATTACAATACTATTTTTTTGAATTTAAACCATTAAGAATCTATAATTATTCCCATCATCTTTTATCCATAATAAATATACCATAAATTTATATCCATAAATAAATATAAATGTTTTACCATTTCTCAAAAACAAGCTATATCTTGTGTTGTGATTCCAGTTTTTTTTAAAAACAAATTTGGTCTGAAAATAATGCTTAACAAGACTCTGTATAAATTACTGCAGTTGAATTGTCTACTTGCCTCAATGTATTGTGACGCTTAAGACTGACACCTAGGCTCTATACTCCCGGGACACTACAACAAATTTAACTTTTAGGCATTCAGAAAGTATTGGAGACCGTTTATATTCTGGGTAGCTGAAGCTCAAAGCCTCATTTTACAGATTCTTGCCAATCCAAGAAGATCTCTGAATGTTTAGAGATTAGATACCGATTATTTTCTTTCTTTCTTTTAGAAAATGATTTTCATTCCTTTTTTGATGATCGATTGTAATAAATTGTGTTGTTTTTGATTTATTACAACTTTGAATCACCTTGAATATTTTATTGACATTGGCGGGATCTTCTTCTTTCCTCTCAAGATGTTTTGTTGTAAGTTGTTATCATCATCACTTCCTTAGACTATCCAATGTGAAGAACTTAATTTGATAACTATGATAACTAGTACAAAAGCTGGTCAATATCTCCTGGTTCTTCAGTGTTAGTGACCAATTTTTCTTTGCTTACAGTAATATTTTCAAACTACCAATTGTTAATGCTATTTCCTTTGTTTCTTTACAGAGAAGAAAATTCTTAGGCCATTAAGTCATTACTTCATCAAATTTACTAATTTTAGAAAAAAATGAATGTTCTAGAAGTATCCAGATATTTATAAATACATGTGTGCATATGTTCACTTTGTTTTTTTTTTTTTAATTTTATTTTTCATTTTTTTAAGTTTAAGTCCAGATTAGTATATAGTGCAACAATGATTTCAGGAGTAGATTCCTTAGTGCCCCTTACCCATTTAGCCCATCCCCCCTCCCACAACCCCTCCAGTAACCCTCAGTTTGTTCTCCATATTTATGAGTCTCTTCTGTTTTGTCCCCCTCCCTGTTTTTATATTTTGTTTCCCTTCCCTTATGTTCATCTGTTTTGTCTTTTAAAGTCCTCATATGAGTGAAGTCATATGATTTTTGTCTTTCACTGACTGACTAATTTCACTTAGCATAATACCCTCCAGTTCCATCCATGTAGTTGCAAATGGCAAGATTTCATTCTTTTTGATTGAATGTAATATTCAATTATATATATATATATATATATATATATATATATATATTCCATTATATATACATATATCCACACATATATCCACACATATATCCACACATATATCCACACATATATCCACACATATATCCACACATATATCCACACATATATCCACATATATATATTATATATGTATATAATATATATATCTTTATCCTTTCATCCATCGATGGACATTTGGGCTCTTTCTATACTTTGGCTATTGCTGATAGTGCTGCTATAAACATGGGGGTGCATGTGTCCCTTCGAAACAGCACACCTGTATCCCTTGGATAAATGCCTAGTAGTGCAATTACTGGGTCATAAGGTAGTTCTATTTTAGTTTTTTGAGGAACCTCCATACTGTTTTCCAGAGTGACTGCACCAGCTTGCATTCCCAACAATACTATTGACTATATTCTTTATGCTATACTTTTTATCTCTATGACGTATTTATTTTATGACTGAAAGTTTGTACTTCTTAATCCCCCCTTTGTCTGTTTCACCCATTCCCCCCCCCCTCCCATTTGGCAACCACTAGTTTGTTCTCTGTATTTAAGAATCTGTTTGGGTTTTTGTTTGTTCATTTGTTTTGTTCAAGTGAAATCCTATGGTATTTGTCTTTCTCTGACTTGTTTCATTTAGCATTACACGCTCTAGGTCCATCCATGTGGTCTCAAATGGCAAGATCTTATTCCTTTTTATGGCTAATATTCTAGTGTGTGTGTGTGTGTGTGTGTGTGTGTGTGTGTGTGTGTGTGTGTACCACATCTTCATTATCCATATACTGGTGGACACTTAGGTTGCTTCCATATCTTAGCTGTTGTAGATAATGCTGCAATAAACAGGGATGCATAGATCTTTTCAAAATGGTGTTTTTGTTTTCTTTGGGTAAATACCCAATAGTGGAATTACGGGAGTATATGGTATTTCTTTTTTTAATTTTTTGAGAAGCCTCTGTAGGGTTTTTGCACAGTGGCTTCACCAATTTACATTCCCACCAACTGTGGGTGAGGGTGCCCCTCTGCCTCTGCCCCATAACCTCCATATCCACCCCCCACTTCTTCCTCCTATCTTGTATTTTTAATACTAGCCATTCTGACTGGTGTGAAGTGATAGCTCCTTGTAGTTTTGTTTTGCATTTCCCTGATGATGAGTGATGTTGAGCATCTTTTCATGTGGCCAACTACTTGTCTTCTTTTGAAAAACATCTATTCGGGACATACGACTGTTTTTTAATTGAATTATTTAGGAATCGTTTTGTATTGAGTTGTACAAGTTCTTTATGTATTTTGCATATTAATCCCTTATCAGTTATATCATTTAAAAATATCTTCTCCAATTCAGTAGATTGCCTTTTAATTTTGTTGGTTTTCTTTGCTGTACAAAAGCTTTTTATTTTGGTATAGTCCTAATAGTTTAATTTTGCTTTGTTTCCCCTGCCTGAAGAGACATATTTAGAAAACTATTGCTAAGGTTGATGTCCAAGGTATTATTGCCTATGTTTTAGGAGTGCTATGGTTTCAGTTTTCATATTTAGGTCTTTAATCCATTTTGAGTTTGTGTATGATAGAAGAAAGTGGCCCAGTGTTATTTTTTTCTATGTAGCTGTCCAGTTTTCTCAACAAAATTTATTTGAAAATACGGTCTTTTCTTCATTGCATATTATTGCCTCCTTTGTCATGGATTAATTTACCATACAGGTATAGGTTTATTTCTGGACTCTCTATTCTGTTCTATTGATCTATGCATCTGTTTTTGTGCTAGTAGCATAGTATTTTGATTACTATAACTTTGTAATATATCATGAAATCTGGGATTATGATACCTTAAGCTTTGTTCCTCTTTCTCGGGAATCTTAATAATCTTAATAAGCCTTGCACTAAATTTGAAGATTGCTTTGGGTGGTATGGACATTTTAACAATATTCTTTTAATTCACGAACAAGGTATATCTTTCTCATTTTTGCGTCATCAATTTCTTTCATCGGTGTCTTTCAAACAATTTTCAGAGTATAGGTCTTTCATCTCCTTGGTTAAATATATTCCTAGGAATTTTATTCTCTTTAGTGCAATTATAAATAGGATTGTTTCCTTAATTTTCCTTTATGCTACTTTTTAGTGCATACAAATGTGACAAATTTCTGGATATTGGTTTTTTATCTTGCAACTTTACTGAATTTATCAATTCTAATAGTTTTTTGGTTGTTTTTCTGGTTTTCTGTATATAGTGTCATGTCATCTGCACTTCTTCCTTACCAATTTAGATACCTTTTCTTTTTCTTGTGTGATTGCTGTGACTAGGACTTCCGGTACTATGTTGACTAAAAGTGGTGAGCATGGACATTCTTATCCTGTTTTTATTCTGGTAGGAAGAGCTTTCAGTTTTACACCGTTGGCTATGAAGATACCTGTGAGGTTTTTTTGTTTTGATTTGTTTTGCTTTTTTCATCTATGGCCTTTATTATGTTGAGGTATGTTTCCTCTAAACCCATGTTGTTGAATTTTTATGATGAATGGATGTTGAACTTTTTCAATGCTTTTTCTGCACTTATTGAGCTGATCATGTAGTTTTTATCCTTTCTTTTGTTAATGTAATGTATCTCATTGACTTGCAAATATTGAACCACATTTGCATCCCTGGAATAAATCCCATTTGATTGTGGTGAATGATTTTTTAAAATGTATTAATGAATTCAGTTTGCCAGTATATTGTTGAGGACTTTTGCATCCATGTTTATCAAAGATATAGTTTCTGTTTTTTGTAGTGTCTCTATCTGGTTTTGGCAGTAGGGTAATGCTGACTTCATGGAATGAATTTGAAAGGTTTCCTTCTACTTCTTGGGATAGTTTGACAATATGCATTAACTTTAAAAGTTTGGTACGTGGGGCGCCTGGGTGGCTCAGTCGGTTAAGCGGCCAACTTTGGCTCAGGTCATGATCTCACGGTCCGTGAGTTCGAGCCCCGCGTCAGGCTCTGTGCTGACAGCTCAGAGCCTGGAGCCTGTTTCAGATTCTGTGTCTCCCTCTCTCTGACCCTCCCCCGTTCATGCTCTGTCTCTCTCTGTCTCAAAAATAAACGTTAAAAAAAAATTTAAAAAAAAAGTTTGGTACAATGCACCTGTGAAGCTATCTGGTCCTCAACTTGTGTTTGTCTAAAGTTTTTTGATTAATGATTCCAGTTTAATACTAGTAATCAGTCTATTCAGAAGATCTGTTTGTTCTGATTCAGTTTTGGAAGACTGTATGTTTCTTGGAATTATCCCTTTATTCTAAATTAATTTGTTGGCATATATTTCATAATATTCTTTTATAATCCTTTGTATTTCTGGCGTTGGCTGTTATTTCTCCTCCATTTCTGATTTTGAGTTTTTTAATAGTCTGCCTAAAGGTTTATTAATTTTGTTTCTCTTTTCAAAGAACTAGCTCTTTGTTTCATTGAAGTTTTATTCCTACTTCTTTTGTCTCTATTTTATTTATTTTTGTTGTAATCTTTATTATTCCCTTCCTCTAGCTTTGAATTTTGTTCTTTTTGTAGCTCCTGTAAGTGTCAGTTTAAGTTGTTTATTTGATATTTGTCTTGTTTCTTGAGGTAGGCCTGTATTGCTATGAATTTCCCTCTTAAAATTGCTTTTGCTGTGTTGCAAAAATTTTGGATTGTTATGTTTTCATTCTCATTTGTCCCCATGTATTTTTACTATTTCCTCTTTCATTTCTTTGTTGACACATTCATTGTTTAGTAACAGGTTGTTTAGCTTCCGTGTGTTTGTGTTATTTATAGATTTTTTATTGTAATTGATTTCTAGTTTCATATTATTGTAGGTGGAAAGATGCTTGATAGGATTTCAATCTTGTTAAATTTATTGAGATGTTTTGCTTGCTAACGTGTAATCTGCCCTGAGGAATGTTCCATGTGCCCTTAAAGAATTTGTATTCTGCTGTTTTGGATGGACTGTTGTGTATATATCTGTTAGGTCCACTGGTCTGCTATGTCCTCAAAGCCACTGCTTCCTTGCTGACTTCCTGTCTGGATGATTTATCCACTAATGTAAGTGGGGTGATAAAATCCCTTACTATTATATTATTGTCAGTTTCTTACTCTGTATCTGTTAATATTTGCTTTGTTTTTGTTGCTTTAAGTGTATAGATCCCTTTATCATGATGTAATACCTTCTTTGTCTCTTATTACAATGTTTGTTTTAAAGTCTATTTTATCTGATATAAGTATTGCTACCTTGGCTTCCCCCACTGCCACACCCACCCCACTTCCATTTACATGGTATGTTTTCTATCCCTTTACTTTCAGTTTGTATGTGTCTTTAAATCTGTAGTGACTATCGTGTAGGCAGCATATAAATGGGTCTTGCTTTTTTTTTTTAATATACATTCTTTCACTATGCCTTTTGATTGGAGGATTTAGTCAATATACACTGAAAGTAATTATTGGCAATTATGTATTTATTACGATTTTGTTCATTGTTTTTTGGTTGTTTTTGTAGTTGTTCTCTATTCCTTACTTCTTCTCTTGCTATCTTCTCTTCTGTTTTAATGGTTTTCTTTAGTGCTCTGCTTGGATTCTTTTTTATTTTTTGTGTATCTATTATATTTTTTGTTTTATGTTTTATATTTTAGTGTGAGTGTTATCACAACTGGGTCTTGTATATGCATGTGTGGTTACCATTGGGCCCATATATAACATCTTATGTGTATAGCTTTCTATATTAAATTGATGGTTGCTAAGTTTGAACACATTCTAAAAGCATTAAATTTTTACTCCCTCCTCTGTTTTTTAGGTATAGCATGTCATATTTTACATCTTTTTATTTTGTATATCCCTTGACTAATTTTTGTTGATATAATTGACTTTACTACTTTTGTGTGTTAACCTCCATACTGGCTTTAAAAGATATTAATCTACTACCTTTTCATTATGTTTGCTTTTACTTGAAATATTTTCCTTTCACACTTTTCTTCTACTTATGTCCTTTTCTTTCCACCTAAAGAATGCCCTTTAACATTTCTATAAACCTGGTCTAGTAGGGATGAACTCTTTTAACTCCTGTTAGTCTGTGACAGTCTTTATCTTTCCTTCTATTGTGAATGATAATCTTGCTGGGTAGAGTACTCTTTGTTTTAGGATTTTTTTTTCCCTTTCAGCACTTTGAAAGGAAAGTCATGCCATTCCCTTCTGGCCTTCGAAGTTTCTGCTGAAAAATCAGCTGACAGCCTTCTAGAGTTTCACTTGTATGTAGTTGTTTTCTTTTGCTGCTCTTTAAATTCTCTATTATTATTACTGCCATTACTATTATTATATATTGTGGTATGGACCTCCTTAGATTCATCTTGTTTGGAGCTCTGTGTGCTTCCTGTACCTGGAGGTCTGTTTCCTTTCCCAGATTAGAAAGTTCTCAACTATTATTTCTTCAAATAAGTTTTCTACCCCCATCCCTCTTCTCCTTCTGGGATCCCTAAAATGTCAATGTTATGTTTGATGATGTTGATGAGTTCTCTTAATCTACTCTAATATTTTATTATTTTTGCTATTCAGCTCGGTTGCTTTCCATTACTGTCTTCCAGATTGCTAATCTATTCTTCTGCATACTCTAATCTACAGTTGATTCCCTCTAGTGTATATTGCATTTCAGTTATTGAATTCCTTGGCTTTGACGTGTTCTTTATATTTTCTATCTCTTTGTGAAGTTCTCTCTGACTATGGTCACCCACTCTTTTCTCAAGTCCAGTGAGTATCTTTATGACAATTCCTTTAAAATCTTTTTCAGACATATTGTTTATTCTTGTTACATCTAGGTCTTTTTCTGGTTTTTGTCTTGTTCTTTCATTTGAGACATATTCCTCCATATCCTCTTTCTGTCTCTTTGTTTCTATGTATTGGGTAGATCCACTGTGTCTCCTGGTCTTAAAAGTAGTGGCCTTGTATAGAAGAAGTCCTGTGTTGCCCTGTGGCATCATCTCCCCTAGTCACCAGAACCAGGCACTCCAGGGGTATCCCTTGTGTGGGCTGCATGCACCTCACTGTTGTAACTAAAGCATGATAGCCTTCAGCCCATCTCCCTACAGTGACCCACTTTGCCTGATGTGAGTACACTGTGCAGGGTTTGTGGCCCTGCACTGTTGAGAGGTCTGTCTGAAGCTGCCATGGGCTTTTTAGTAGGTATGCAGGCAGTCAGCCTAGCTGTTTGCAAATAGCCTCTCTTCCATAGTTGTGGGTTCACCAGAGGGCAGGGCTTGTTCCCTTGAGTAGCCAGCTAAGCAGCCAGATTGCTGGAACTGCAGGCACTCTGGTGTGTGGGGTTAATTTCCCCACGCTCCCCAGGGCAGGAGTCCCTTTGGAGTGCCACCAGCCCATGTCAAGTTTTCTTGCAAGGTGTGGAGAAACAGGAGCAGCTTTAGAGGATGCTTGCCAAAGTGAGTGAGTTGGATGGGGCTGGTCTGTAGGGGAATGCCAAGGTGGGGCTTGCAGTAGATGGAGAGTATTAGTATTAGCTTCCACAAGGGTCCAGCTGTGTTGGCTGGAGGAGGGGAAGAGAAATGGCACCTGCCAACACTTTTGTTCCTGGTGAAATTTCCTAGAGATCCCTTCCCCTGAAGCACATGTTCTAAGATTAGTCAATAAATCTTCACATACACCCCAGGTACTTTTCAAACTTCTGCTTCTGTGCTGTGTAACTCAGGCCAAGTTATTTATTATACATATGCTGGCTCTTTCAGGGTGGGGACTCAGTTTCCTATCACTCTGGAGTTAAGCCCCACTGATTTGCAAAACCAGATGTTCTAGGGACTCATTCTCCCAGTGTGGATCCCCAGTGCCAGTGGTGCCTGGAGTGGAGTCTAATCCTTTCACTTCTCCATGTTTGTGGTATCCCACCCCCAACCCCATTTGTGGTTAGTTTTTGCCAGGGCATTGGTTCCTAACTGCATCTCTGCCCCTCCTACCCTTTTCAGTGTGACCTTCTCTCCACTGTGGCCTTCTCTCCACAATTCACCGTGGAAGGTCTGTTCTGTCAGTGTTCATGTCATTTTCAGAGTTAGTTGCATAGATACTGTTATCTTGGTGTGCCTGTGGGATGAAGTGAGCTCAGGATCTTCCTACTCCATTATGTTCCTCCTTTTCTCTGAATGAGATGAGGTATGTGAAAAGTCCCTGACCAGCTATAATGTACTTAGTTGCATTTCTGCTTTAACACCATCTTGGTTCCAGGTCTCTCTTGACCCTTATAAGCCTCACCTTCTTTTTCCCACCTATTTACCTGAATTCACCTTCTTACCTCTCCTTCTCAGGTCTTCAGTAACACAAATGAATAAAGGTCTATGGTAATTAAACTAAGATAACAGCATGGGAAATGCAATGCATGTAAAGTAAGTTAGCACAGTATTACCTAAAACATATAATACTGATCTCTAGCTCAACAGGCTGTTAGTAAGTTAATGTAAAGCATTCCTTGCTTTCATAAATTTGGAGAATGCTAAGTTAAGTCTCAACAGATCTCCTTACTACAGATTAATTAGGGTATTTAATATGCTAATATGCATGGGGCTATAGTACACAGCATTTTAAGCTTACCTGATCATAAGGTCTTTTTTGAATGTGGAACATTTTGAAAACTATAATTCTTTGGATCATCCTTAGGTAAACTTGTAGTTAAATGTCTGTCCTCCAAAGTAAAAAAGATTGCTGTTTATAGAAGGTTGGGGCTTCTCTAGGCTGCAGGGAGGGGAACCCCAGGAAGCACATTTACCAAAGGCACAAGATATATGTCAAAGAGGATAGTAAGCTCCAAAATTATTGTTAAATGTCTTTTAAGCTAACACAATATCATGCTTGTATATAAAGAAACAATTCCTATTCTAACTCTCCTTGTCTGGAGGGGAAAAGCTCACTCAATCAATTTCCTTCTGTCCTCCTACACTTGCTTTTCCTTTCTCCTCCTCACCCCTAAAGACATGATCTTTCTTCAATTTTTCTACTTTATCTATTTTCCTCTCTATTATCCTCCTACCCAGTCGAGAAATTGTGATAATTCAGAGCATCTGGGTGTTTTTCCCCCCCTCAGTGGAGAGATGAATAGGCTACAGCAGAAAAGGTTTTGTTGATATCTCATAACTAAAATGTTTGAAAAATCCAGGAATTAATTACCATTCAAGTTTCTTTTGGCTTTGAGTTTTCCCCCCTTTTCTAAAGCCTAAAAGCTTAGTATGATCACACCTTAATTATTCTCAACAGCAAATAATCATGTACTTGAATATTACTATGATCCTATGTCCCTGGAGTTGGAATTGGAATTTGAGAAAAAAACCTTTCTCTACATGGAATAACTGCATGTTCTGCCTCTTTGAGTCTAGCATACTGCTCAATAATAGGTATTTTCCATTCGTGCAGTAAAGATTTATCAAGTGCTAGTGCATGCCAGGTTCTGTGCAAGGTACCAAGGATTCAAAAGTGTAGCTGACGGTCACTGGTGATGGTGATGATGGTGAAAGTGATAACATGGTTTACTCAAAAAAGGTGTTCCTCTATTATATGAAGGGTCCAATAGAGTGGAAGTCTCTACCATTTTAAATAGATGAGCATGGGGCCAAATTGCAGACAGAGGGTAATTATTATTGTTGGTGATTGGCTTATTAGACTCCTCATTGTTCATGGATCAGTGACTCTAAATCCCAGCTGCACAATAGAGAATTTTAAAAACGTTGATGCCTGAGTCCCACCACAGACCAACTGAATTGGTATATCTGAAGATGGATTCTCGGACACTATTTCTTTATAAAAGATCCATGGGTGAGTATAATATGTAGCTAGTGCTAAAAGCCAGTGTTGTAGATAAAAGCAAGAAGAGTTTTATGGGGACTGTGAAAATATCTACATTAATAGTAACTAAATTGAGAGGAAAGCCAAAGGAAAAGTTATTAACCATATAACTTAAAGGTACCAAAATTTGGGCATGCCACTGAGTTATAACCAAAGGCCATAGCACCTACATAAATATATAAGCCAGATCCCTTGTCTCCCAAGCAACTTTATTCCCTTACAGCATGCAGAGGAAGACTGCTACAGGAGGGATCACAACTTTCCAGGGAACTCAACCCATAGGATGCATTCATCAGAGTTAAAGTTATATAATATTGCACATACTCTCAATACCCAGAGATAAACATTTACACAGGAGGTCATATTAGCAGATAATTGTGAAACCAAATGATTTTTTTCTGCAGAGTTGCTCATGTACAAGCAAAATCAAATTAAAAATAAAAGGTTTAATTCTCCATGTTGAAAATAAGAAATTTCCCTCCCCTCCCTTTTCTTAGCATATTTACTTTAGAAAATTTATCCTTGTTAGTACTTTCTCATCTCTTTTGAAATGTATATAATCCATTTGAGTACTAGACAGGCCTTTGGTCAGCTGGTCTGTTGTCAGCCTTCTGATTTAGGAATAGCTTTCTGAAGAAACTGGGAGTCATCTCTTTGAAATATAAACACCAAGGAATGTAACACCCCTATCTTCCTATCCGGTGTTAGAGTGGGAGTCTAACTTCAGTGGGTAACCGTTCCAAGTGAAAACTAACTTGTCATAAAGAAATGCGTTTATTCTCCAGATTAAACCAATTAGCTAACATATATAGTCACTCCAACAACCGGGTAAAGTTAAGATGAACTGTGTATGATAAATAGTGGGATCTTTTACTTACGATAGTTATTATTTATCTTGAAACATATAACCCATTATGTATTTCTGCTTGGCTATGTAAGGGGACACGATTTCTTTATCTTTGCAATCTCTTAATCAGATTGTGATATTCATCACATTGTAGTTTAGTGCTTCTAATAATAAATTATTTTCTTTCATTATTACCTTTTATGGGGAACTTTTTCTGGGCTGGAAGATCTTGTTTTAAATTCTTTCTGTAACACACAAGCTGTTAGCTTACTAGAGTATGGCAATTATTTTTTTTCTTTTTCTTTCTTTCTTTTTTTTTTTTTTTTGGTGGGGGTGGGCTCAAACCATTTTATTGAGGGGCTTTGGAGAAAGGTAAAAGGGTAGGAGGACAATGAGATATGATGTCCTCCACACTGCCAGGATCTCCCCAGCTTCACAGTTGCCAAGAGCTCTTTTTCTTCTGAACTCAGGCTATCATCAGATACAAATAATTGAGAGATTATACTTTTCAAATTCTCTTCAATATTCACAGATCAGCATGAATACTTGAAAACGTCTTGAGTTATAGTCTTGTCTGTTAATCTAACCAAAGACCATAAGAAGTTCCAGGAATCCTCAAAAAATTGTTAAAAAGAAAAAAATCATTTTGACAATTTAGAGAGCTCATTATGCTCTAAGCACAAATAGTCAAACAAATTAGGAACATACAAGAAAATCTTAGATAATTTTTTCCTGCTAGGTGCCCACTTTTACTTAGCGTTGTCCAAGACAGATATTCACTGGCAACGCTGAAAAGAAAGTGGCTTCAAAAGAAACACCTTCCATCTGCTAATAAATGCAATGAAGTAAGCCTTCATCCATAGTCCATTTCATTTAGACAGTTCAATGAGACTAAAAGTGTCATTTAACAAGTACAGAGTACTTGTTTCAGAAAAAAATTTACTTTGTTTAACATGTATAGAGGTCTAGAGACAATCCATTGTTAGTTGATTATGATGATAGTTCCAGTGAATCATAGGTCCCATTTTTTTTCTGTGGCAGTACAACAGTCACACCAGAAATGTATAAAATCTTCCCAAAAGGAGGCACATGCATTACCAGTACCATTTATGCAGGTAATATTCAGGTTCCATGGATAGTCAACTAGAAAGAGGAATAGGAAGGCTGAGGGCCAGTGCAAACAAAAATATCATCAATGGTCAAAACGAGGAAATATGAACTAGTCCAAGAGAACTTTTTCAGGGGCCCACAGCCTATAGAACAGCAGTGAAGAGAAAGGTTAGGATAATGTTAGATGGTATTGGACAGTAAATAAAATGAGCTACAGCATATTCACTTAGTACAGTGCCTGGGGTGTAGAGAGTGCTTAATAAATGTTAATTGGGGAATTAATAAAGGCATCTTTCTTGTTTCTCCTTTAAATTTTTTTATCATCTATATGGTGGGTAGCAACCTTCTTCAAATTCATATGGAAAAAATGAACATAAAGCATTTGTCTTAACTCAGTCTGTAGGGTGGGTCTTATATGTCCCCCAAATGAGCATAGATTTGCAACTTTCACTGAGTGCTAAAACTCCCTTCCCTGTTTTTACCATCGTGAAATAATCATCTCATTATAGGTAAGATGTTCTTTGGAGATCTAATCCATCAGTTATTTAAAAGACCTTGTATACCTTATCATTTACCTAAAATCCACTGAAGCATACAAACTTTAGCTCTCAATGTGCTGCCACCTCCCAACAGCTTTCAAATTTAGTCAAAAATGTGTATTTTCTTCTATAAACTAATAGGTCATTCGTTTCAAGCTTTAAATAAAAATCACAATTAAATACTTAATGGAAAAGATTGCGACTTAGAAATGCTGCCAGATCTATATTTAAAGTGAAAGAATAAAACTACACCTTTGATGCAGATATTGACCATTAGAACCAGGTTATTAAATTAAGAATATAGATCATGTCCCTTCTTCCTACATCTTATTCCGAGTCATTCCTACCATCAAATTAAAAAAGATAATAGAATCATATGTAGGAAATACTGACAACAGCACCAATTGGATCTCCAGCACAGTCCTATCCTCCTTGGTATGAAATATCCAATTGATAACAGCTGAAAAATAAGTGTACCGGAGTTGTAATATCGCATGAGATTAACTCAGTAATATCCTCTCAGAGTAAATGTGTGCTTCTTCTGATAGTTGTAGTTTTACATGGTAACAAATCTAAGCATAAAAATGAATTTGAAAGGAAAAGCAGCAAGTTCAGGGCAGCAGACAGGCTGTTGAAGCAGGCACCGTCCTTGCCTTGTTGTTCCTCAGAAGATCTCCAGGACCATGCCAATGAAGAAGATGTTGCCTGATTCTTAATGGCATCTCAGTCCTTCACATCGAACCCCAGTAGCTGCCAATGCTTCAAGGTTGGGTGGAGAGAGAGATGCTAGCAGAACAAGATCTAAAGAGCTTGTCCTCTCCAGAAGCCAGCATCCCCACATTGCCTCACTGGTAATTTTAAGGAAGTGTGACTCAAAGGGATCATTTGTTGATTGATTAAATTTACAGGGACAACTGAGTTCAGTGTGCATTTCCTAAATTAACAAGTTCAGAAATTAGGAATTGAGGCATTTAACTTGTGCCAGGATGAAAAACCTATGCATTTGACAAGTGGGAGTGGATTTAAAAAAACTTCTGACTCCCTAGTAGTATGGATACAACAAGTGTTCTGGCAATGTTTTAATATTCAAAATCCATTCAACACCTATACCTCAAAAGTACTATGTACAATTTACCTGTAAAAAATAAGTTTTGCAGAAATCTAGTCTTCACTCTAATGGATGAGAGAAGACTGGAAGTGAGGGTGTGTGGAATAGGTATCAATATTTCTGCTTAATTTTTGTGGTAAACATTTCTTTACTGTTAAAATATTATTCAAAATCACATTAATAAAACCACTACCATCTATCAATTCACCCAACTAGATAATTATGCTATTTCAGTGTTTAAATTTTTTAGCCATAAGCAATCATAGTGTTATATTCTATACATAGCTCTTCTAACGTACACACTGTCATTTTAACACCTTTTTACTGCCACTGATGCAAGACCAAGCCCCCCTGCTCCTCATCCTTCAGTGTCCTATTACCTTAGGCAACCCAACAGAGGTGATATTATTTCAAGACAGATCTGAAAATAACTTCTTAAAAAAATTTTTTTATATATAACCAACCACCTGCATGGCAGGAAAATCACAGGAAGCAAATAACTATCCCTGCATGAGTCACCATCACCAGCAATCTCACAAGGTAATGAAACCAATTCCACACTTTGCTGGTAGCCTGCAACTGGGGGGTAAAAACCAAAGGGTTTGATCATCCTGAAAGTAAAGCCTAGAAGAATTCCTGAATTGAAACAAAGAAGAAAGGCAGAGTTCCTTGACTTCGTTGTTCTCAGCTATTTAATTGTCCTCCTGATTCAATGTTCATCCAGGTGCATGAAACACTACTGGACTTCTGGAGACCAAACTGAGCTCAACTGAAGAAAATCATGACCAAAAAGATAAAGGATATGATTAAAGCTGCAGGAAGCTGCAACCCAGAAATTTGAATTTTAAACTTTGACAAACAAGTTATTCCAAATCCACTAAAGAAGCCTCTCAGTGACTCTTTTTAAAATTTTTGAGTGTAGTTGACATGTAATATTACATTAGTTGCAGGTGTACAACATAGTGATTCAACTGCTCTATACATTATGCTGTGCTCACCACAAGTGTAGCTACCATCTGTCACCATGTAACACTATTATAGCATCAATGACTATATTCCCCAGGCTGTTTTTTATTCCCATGATTTATTCATTCCAAAACTTGAAGTCTGTATCTCTCACTCCCCTTCACTCATTTTGCCCATTCATCCTCCACCCCCTCCTCTTTGACGACCACCAGTTCTCTGTATTTATAGGTCTGATTCTGCTTTTTGTTTGCTTGTTTATTCATTTGTTTTGTTTTGTTTTGTTTTTAGATTCTATATATGAGTGATATAATAAGGTATTTGTCTTTCTCAGTCTGACTTATTTCACTTAGCATAATATCCTCTAGATCTATCTATGTTGTTTCCAGTGGCAAGATCTCATCCTTTTTTATGACTACATAATATTCCTGTGTGTGTGTGTGTGTGTGTGTGTGTGTGTGTGTGTGTATCACATCTTCCTTATCCATTTGTCTATCAATGGATATAATTTGCTTCAATTTCTTGGCTATTGTAAATAATGCAATTAACATAAAAGTTCATATATCTTTTTGAATTGGTGTTTTTGTTTTCTTTGGGTAAATACTCAGTAGTGGAGTTATTGGATCATATGGTATTTTTAATTTTATTTTTTTGAAGAAACTCTGTCCTGTTTTCCACAGTGGCTGTACTAATTCACACTCCTACCAACAGTGCACAGGAGTCCCTTTTTCTCCACATCTTCACCAACACTTGTTAGTTGTCTTTTTAATTTTAGCCATTCTGACAGGTCTAAGGTGATATCTCATTGTGGTTTTGATTTGCATTTCCCTGATGATTTGTGATGCTGAACATTTTTTTCATGTGTCTATTGACCATCTGTTTGTCTTCGTTGGAAAAATGCCTATCTGGTCCTCTGCTCATTTTTAATTGGATTGTTTGTGGCAGTTTTTGATATTGAGCCAATAATTCTTTTATTGATGACTAAGTCAGAAAGAGTTTGGCTCAATCAGTAGGATCCTGGAAAATTAACCCCCTGTCTTCATAGATGGTAATCAGGCTGCAACATCTTGAAACACCAAACAGAACACTCAACTCTAGTGAGATTATGTATGTGATAAGAAATCTCTTCCCCTAATGGGCTGGGTAGACTGGGGTACATCCAAAGATAAACCAGTGGCCTTGTCGATGCTTACATATTTTGTTGCTAAAACCAAATCCAATGAGAGAATTGGGAGAATGAATTCTCTCTTGAAGTCTCCCTTCAAGTTTAAACATTTCAGACAAGATTCAATAAAAAATTTTAATCTAATTTTTGTGCCAGCAAGCCCATATAAATCAGCACAAGTCCTGAAAAATTGAAGAGGCACTGTTTTTTATTGAATCCATAAATCTAAGAATTTAGCACTTAAAGAACAATTTTAAGTGTTTATTTTTTAAATAATTAGTGTGAGAAGAGACAGGGCAATTGAGCCCAAGGGTGTAAGAGCCTTATTCAAATCCCAGAAGCAAGAAGTATTTGGGAAAAGAATATTGTCTAATAAAATTGACTAAAATCTCTGAAGCCAAACCTAACAAATGAATGCCTTATTTTCAGGGGTTTTTGGTTTGGATTTTGCCTCCTATAAATGTGTTCTAAATCCCAGTGATAGTCATAGTAAGAGGAAGGTGCTTTGAAACCCATTATTTTTTCAATTGAAACATTTAGAGATAAATTTCCAAGTTTGGCAGTGAGGTTGGCAGAAAGGCACAAAGGGGGAACTTTGAGGTAGTGTAATTCAGAATCCTCTCCCCACTAATGAGTGTTTTGATGAATTTAATTTGGATTTATATAGATAGAGTTGCCATCTGACTTCTAATAACAAACTAATAGTAATATACATCGATATAAATTATATTCTTCTCTGCACCATAAACCACATCATTGCATGCCTTATTTTATTCCAGAAACAACCTCTTGTTTGCTTCCATGCAAAGCTACCTAATGTGTGGCATAGAAAACACATTTAATATCTAGTAGAAATTCAGGTTCTAGAGTTTGTTTTGCCACCAGCATTTATGTCCTTGGAACTCCCAGTGTGGTCCACAGAGCAGCAGTATTGACCTCACATGAAAGCTTGTGAGAAATGCAAAATTGCAGGTTCCACCCAGATCAACAGAATCAATCAGAATCTGCATTTTAACTAGATCCCCACATATGCATGTATACATCAAAGTGTGAGAGGAATTGTTCCATATAATTTCAGCACACTAATTCTTTCTGTGTTACATTTTCCTTGGTAAATGAAATAGACTGACTAGTCACAAAGGTCTCTCCTCAATTTATGATTTACAGCAAATGCGAGCTAGAAAACTTCCTTTCTTGGGCATCCTCTTCATTTCCTGTAGAGCTTCCAAACCCAACACCATCTACATACATATGCAGACTGAGAGTAAATGAACATTTGCTTCATCTAAGTTTACTTCATAGATACAAATCAAGCCAAATGTTTAGTTTTATCTTACCCCAAAATAGATCACATTAAAGAATAAAGGGGAAAGGAAAAGAGAGACACTAACACACATTGAACCTTAATAAACCCTTTAAATTCATAATCTAATTTATTCCTACCCATAGCCCTATGAGGTATATTCTGTAAACTGTGTTAGAGATGAGAAAACAGTCTCAAAAGTCTTGGATAACTTGTCCTGGGTACCAAGTCAAGTGTCACAATCAGGATATAAACTTAAGGGTCTCTCATTCCAAATTCCATGAAAAGCAGGGTTGGAATGTGCTGACAAATTCAGTAGTATTAACTGCTTTTATTATTTCTGGTTTGTAACTCATATTGAAGTCTTGTAAATTCCAAATGACAAAAATGACACCAATATTACATATCTACTTTGCTTGCCTTCCTCCAAATCACACTCTCTAATGATACATTGATAATTCTAGATTTTGCATATATTTTTTTACTGAAGTATAGTTGACACACTATGTTACATTAGTTTCTAGTGTACAACATAGTGTTTCAACTTTTCTAAACGTTATGCTATGCTCAGCACAAATGTAGCTACCATCTGTCATCATACAATGCCGTTACAATATCATTGATTATATTTCCTATGCTGTACATTTCATCCCTGTGACTAATTCATTCCATAAATGGAAGTCCGTACCTCCCACTCACATTGACTTATTTTGCCCATTCACCCCAAATGCCTTCCCTCTGGCAACCACCAATTTGTTCTCTATATTTAAGAGTCTTGGTTTTTTGTTTGTCTGTATTTTTTTAGATTCCACATATAAGTGACATCTTATGGTTTTTGTCTTTGTTTCACTTAACATAATACCCTCTAGGTCCATCCACGTTGTCCAAATGACAAGATCTCATTCTTTACTATGGCTGAGTAACATTCCATTGTGTGTATACATATACTACATTTCTTGATCCATTTATCTATTGAATGGATTTAGATTGCTTCCATATCTTAGCTCTTGTACATAATGTTTATAGGGGTGCATATATCCTTTTGAATTAGTGTTTTCATTTTAGTCACTGGATAATATGGTATTTCTATCTTTAATATTTTGAGGAACCTACATACTGTTTCCCAGAGGGCCACACCAATTTACATCCCTACCAACAGTATATGAGGGTTCCTTTTTCTCTACATCTTTGTTTGTTATTTGTCTTTTGAGTTTGGCAGTTTTGACAGGTGTAAAGTGACATATCATTGTGGGTTTCATTTGCATTTCCCTGATGATAGTAAGGTTGAGCACCTTTTCACGTGTCTGTTGGCCATCTGTATGTCTTCTTTGGGAAAATGTATATTCAGGTTCTCTGCTCATTTAATTGGATTCTTTGGTTTTTTTGTTTTCTTTTTGCTGGTGAGTTGTATAAGATCTTTTTATATTTTGGATATTAACCCCTTTCCAAATGTATCATTTGCAAGTATCTTCTCCTATTCAATAGGTTGCCTTTTTTGTTGTTGTTAATGGTTTCCTTGACTGTGCAAAAGCTTTGTATTTGGCCACAGTCCTAATAGTTTACTTTTGCTTTTGTTTCCCTTGTCTGAGGACACCCATCCATAAATCTGTTGCTAAAGCCAATTTCAAAGAAATTACTGCCTACCTTTGATTCTATGAGTTTGATGATTTTATATCTCACATTTGGGTGTTTATTCCACTTTGAATTTATTTGTGTGTGGTCTAAGAAAGTGGTCCAATTTCATTGTTTTGTATTTGAGGTTCTATACAAATTTTAGGATTGCTTGTTCTATATCTGTGAAAAATACTGTTGGTATTTTGATAAGGATTGCACTAGATCTGTAGATTACTTTAAGTAGTATGGACATTTTAATATTTGTAACTAAGATGTCTGAAATAGAATTTAAAACCATGATTATAAGAATACTGGCTGAGGTTGAAAAAAGCATAGAAGATACCAGAATCCCTTTCTGTAGAGATAAAAGAACTAAAATCTAGTTAGGCCTAAATTAAAAATGCTATAACCGAGATGCAATTTTGAATGGATGCTGTGAAGGTAAGGATGGACAAAGCAGAGCAGCAAATCAATGATATAGAAGATAAAATTATGGAAAATAGTGAAGCAGGAAAAAAGAAGGAAACAAAGGCAAAATATCATGTGACAAGACTTAGAGAACTCAGCGACTTATTAAAGAGGAATAACACTTGTATCATAGAAGTCCCAGAAGGTGAAGACAGAGAAAAAGGGGCAGAAGCTTTATGTGAGCAAATTATAGCTAAAACTTTCCTAATCTGAGGAAGAACACAGACATCAAAATCCAAGAAGCACAGAGAACTCCCATTAGATTCAACATAAGCATGGAATATCTTTCCATTTGTGTCATCTTCAATTTCTTTCATCAATGTTTTAGTTTTCAGAGTACAGGCCTTTTACTTCCTTGGGTATATTATTACCTTTTGTGTAATTGTAAATCATACTATCTTTTAATTTCTCTTTCTTCTGTTTCCTTATTAGTGTACAGAAATTTAACTGATTTCTGTATACTGACTTTGTGTCCTGTGACCTTACTGAATTTATTTTTCAGTTCAAGTAGTTTTTTAGTAGTCTTTAGGGTTTTCCACATAGAGTATCATATAATTTTGCAAATAGTAAAAGTTTTACTTCTTGTTTACCACTTCAGATTCTTGCTAAAATTTTTTTTAAGTTTTTAATTTTAATTCCAGTATAGTTAACATACAGTGTTATATTAGTTTCAGGTGTACAATACAGTGATTCAAAAATTCTATACATTGTTCAGTGCTCATCATGATAAGTGTATCTTAATCTCCATCATTTAGTTCACCCTTCATTTTATTTATTCTTCTGATTGTTATGCCTAGGACTTCCAGTACTAAGTTGCATAAAAGTGGTAAGAGTGGACATGTTCCTGATCTTAGAGAAAAACCTTTTAATTTTTCCTCACTGAGTATGATGTTAGCTGTGGGTTTTCATATATAGCCTTTATAAAGTTGAGGTATGTTCTTTCTAAACCTACTTTGTTGAGGTTTTTTTTTAACATAAATGGATATTGTACTTCGTCAAATGCTTTTTCTGCATCTATTGAAATTATCATATGGTTTTCATCCTTTCTGTTGTTGATGTGATATATCAAATTGATTGACTTGTAAATATTGAACCACCCTTGCATCCTGGGAATTAATCCCACTTGATCATGGTGAATGATTTTTTAAGTGTATTGTTGGATTCAGTTCATCAGTATTTTGTCGAGGATTTTTGCATCTTGTTCATCAAAGATAATGACCTATAGTTCTCTCTCTCTCTCTCTCTCTCTCTCTTTCTCTCTCTTGCATCTTGTTTATCAGATGTATTGACCTATAGTTTTCTCTATTTCTCTCCCTCTCTCACTTTCTTTCTCTTTTGTCATGTCTTTATCTGGTTTTGGTATCAGGGTAATACTAGCCTCATATAATTAATTTGTAAGTTTTCTTTCCTCTTCTATTTTTGGAATAGTTTGAGAATAATAGGTGTTACGTTTTCTTTAAATGTTTGATAAATTCTATATGTGAAGCTGACTGGTCCTGGTTTTTGATTGCTGATTTGATTTCATTGATTTCATTGCTGGTGATCAGTCTGTTCATATTTTCTATTTCTTCCTGATTCAGTTTGGGGAGTTTATATATTTCTAGAAATTTATCCATTTCTTCTAGGTTGTCCTATTTGTTGGCATATGCTTTTTCATCTTTTTTCTTTTCTTTTTCATTATGTGAAGTGTACTCTTTAATCCCCATCACCTATTTCACCCATCCCTCCCACCCACCTTCCCTCTGGTAACCATCAGCTTAGTTTGTTCTCTACAGTTAAGAGTCTGTTTCTTGGTTTCTCCCTCTCTCTTTCTCCTTTTCTTTGCTCATTTGTTTTGTTTCTTAAATTCCACATATGAGTGAAATCATATGGTATTTGTCTTTCTCTGACTGACTTATTTCACTTAGCATAATACTCTCTAGCTCCATCCATGTCATTGCAAATAGCAAGACTTAATCCTTCTTTATGGCTGAATAATATTCCATTGCATGTATATACTACATCTTTATTCATTCATTTGTCGATGGACACTTGGGCTGCTTCCATAGTTTAGCTATTGTAAATAGTGCTGCTATAAACATGGGGATACATGTATCCCTATGAATTAGTGTTCTTGTATTTTTTGTGTAAATATCCAGTAATGTGATTACTGGATCGGAAGATAATACTATTTTTAATTTTTTGAGGAACCTCTATACTGTTTTCCACAGTGGATGCACCAGTTTGCATTCCCAAGAACACTGCACGAGTGTTTATTTTTCTCCACATCCTCGCCAACACTTGAACTCTTCTTTAAATGTTATGTAGGATTCACCTGTGTCCTAGACTTTTGTTTGTTGGGAGATTTGATTACCAGTTCAATTTTGTTATTAAAATCCAGTCTGTTCATATTTTCTATTTCTTACTGATTCAGATGTAGGAATCTATTTATTCTAAGTTGTCCAACTAATTGTCATATAATTTCTTTTCCTTTTCTTTTCTTTTTTCTTTCTTTTCTTATAATCTCTACAACTAATGTGAGGCTTGAAGTCATGACCCCGAGATCAAGAGTCAAATGCTCTACTGACTGAGCCAGCCAGGAGCCCCAGCATATAATTTTTCATCGTAGTATCTTATCATCCTTTATATCTCTGTGTTGTTGTCTATTGCTTCTCTTCTTTAACTTCTGATTTTATTTATTTGAGTCCTCTCTCTCTCTTTTTTTATGAGTCTGGCTAAAAGTATCATTTTGTTTATTTTGTGAAAGAACTACCTCTTGGTTTCACTGATCTTATCTATTATTTTTTAAGCCTCCATTTATTTCTGCTCAAATTTTATTATTTCCTTCCTTCTACTAACTTTGGATTTTGTTCTTCTTTTTCTAGTTCCTTTAGGTGTACAGTTTGGTTGTTTATTTGAAATTATTCTTGTTTCTTGAGATAGGCCTGTATTGCCTCTTAGAACTTCTCTCTTAGAACTGCTTTTGTTGCATCCCAAAGACTTTGGACCATTGTGTTTTCATTTTCAATTGTCTCCATGTGTCTTTTTTTCTTCATTGATCCATTGGTTGTTTAGTAGTGTATTGTTTAGTCTCCATGTGTTTGTGATTCTCCAGGTTTTTTGCCTTGAAATTGATTTCTAGTTTTAAACACTTGTGCTCAGAAAAGATGCATGATGCTCAGAAAAGGTGCTCTAAATTTTTGAGACTTGCTTTATGGACTAACATGTGATATATTCTGGAGAATGTTCTATGTACATTTGAAGATAATCTGTATTCTGTTTTAGGATGGAGTGTTGTGTGTATAAGTCCATCTGGTGTGATGTGTCATTCCAAGATGCTGTTTCCTTATTGGTTATCTGCTTGGATGATCTATCCATTGATTTAAGTGAGGTGTTAAGGTCCCCTACTTTTATGTATTACTTTAAAACTATAGAGTGTTAAGAGTCATTGCTACCAAAAATATCTCCCACTGAATCATAATTTGTCAATGTCTAGCTTAAGACAAAGTAGGCCAACTTTAATTCGAATGATAAAGATAGAAAAATTCATTTTTTTTCATCCAATTAGTTTTTTATGCCACTTTTCTTCACCTACCACTTCCATGTGAAGGTCCCCTACTTTTACGTATCACTGTCTATTTCTCCCTTTATGTCTTTAAAATTTGCTTTATGTGCTTAGGTATTCCTACGCTGGGTGCATAGATATTTGCAGTTGTTATTCTCTCTTGTTGGATTGATCCCTTTATCACTATGCAATGCCCTTTTTTGTCTCCTGTTACATTCTCTGTTTTAAAGCTATTTTGTCTGGTAAAGTATTGCTTTCCTGGTTTTTTTCACTACCATTTGCATGCAATATCTTTTTCCATCACTTTACTTTCAGTCTGCATGTGTCTTTCAATCTGAAGTGAGTCTTCTGTAGGCATCATATAGATAGTTCTCATTTTTTTTATCCATTCAGTCACTCTGTTTTTGATTGGAGAACTTAGACCATTTACATTTAAATTAATAATAAATGTGGACTTACTGCCATTTTGTTCACTGTTACCTGATTGATTTTTGTAGGTCTTCTCTGTTCCTTTCTTCTTCTCTTGCTCTCTTTCCTTGTGATTGATGATTTTCTTTAGTGTTGTTCTTGGCTTTCTTTTTATTTATTTATTTTTGTACATTTATTATAGGTTTTTTACGTTGTGGCTACCCTGAGGTTCATATATAACATCATAAGTATAGAGCAGTTTACATTCAGTTGATGATCACTTAAGTTTGAACACATTGTAAAAGAACTTCATTTTTACTGCCCCTGCCATGTTTTGTGTATGTTTTCATGTTTTAGATGTTTTTATTTTGTGAGTCCTCTTAACTAATGCTTTGGATATAATTGAATTTACTACTTTTGTCTCCTAACCTTCACACTAGCTTTAGAGGTGATGTTTCTAATAATTTTACTATATAGGTTTTTTTTACTCATGAATTTTTCCCCTTCCTAATATTCTAATTATGGCCTTTTCCACTATGAGAAGTTTCTTCAACATTTCTTATAATGCCAGTTCAGTGCTGTTGAACTCCTTTAACAGGTGGGTTTTTTGTTGTTGTTTTTTGTTTTGTTTTGTTTTTTTGGTCTGGGGAACTTTTATCTCTCTTTTAATTCTGAATAACTTGTCACATAGAGCATTCTTGGTTGTAGGCTTTTCTCTTTCAGCACCTGAATATATCATGTCATTCCCTTGTGGTCTGCAGTTTCTGCTAAAAAATCAGCTAGCCTTATGGAGTTTCCCTTGTAACTAGTTACTTCTCTGTTTCTGCTTTAAAAATTCTCTTCATTTCTAATCTTTGGCATTTTAATTATTATGTGTTGTGATGTGGACCTCCTTGGGTTCATCTTGTTTGGATCTTTCAGTGCTTCCTGAAACTGGATGTCTGTTTCTTTCCCCAGATTAGGAAATTTTTCACTTATTAATTCTTCAAATAGTTTTTTGCACCTTTCTCTCTCTCCTTCTTCTGGGAACTCACAATATGAATGTTTGTTAGCTTGAAGTTTAAAAGCTTCCTTCACCTATCCTCATTAATTTTTTTTTCTGTCCGGCTTAGGTTCTTTCCATTATTATCCTGTCTTCTCGATTGCTGATCCATTTGTCCGCATCCTCTAATCTACTGTTCATTTCCTCTAGTGTATTTTTAATTTCAGTTATTGTATTATTTAACTCTAAATGGTTCTTTTTTTATCTTTTATATCTCTTTGTTGAAGTTCTTACTACCCTTCTCTCTACTCCAGTGAGCATTTTTATGACCATTGCTTTGAAATCTTTATCAGACTGATTGCTTATATCCATTATTTAGTTCTCTTTTGTTTCCTGAAGTTTTGTCTTGTTCTTTCATTTGGAGCCTATTCCTCTCTCATTTTGTTTGATTTTCTGTGTTCCTATAAATTAGATGGAACAACTACTTCTAAATTTGAAGAAATGGTTTTGTGCATGGCTGTTCCCTGTGTTGACTCTATGTGCATGGTGGCTTTGGCTGACTGGCTGAAGCTGTCACTTGCATGGCCTGGGGGTCCCACGCCAGAGACTCTCTGATGGGATGGTGGAGCTGAAGTCATCATAAGTAGGAGCAGTCCCAGATCTTTTCACACAGAGGGTACTGTGGCAGAACAGCTGAAGCTGAAGTGGGGAGAAGCTGGTATGTTTCAGGGTAATCCATGCAGGGGACCCCTGGGAGAGCTGCTGCAGTCAAAATGGCTGTGAACCAGGAAGTTTCAGAGTACTCTGCACCAGAGATGACCTGCCAAATCGTCTGCAGCCAAAGTGTTACAGGCCTGGGTGCTTTGTGCCCGCGTCATCTTGGTGAGACAGTATGTACTGTAGACCAGCTGAGTAGACAGCTTAAGCATGGACCAGGTGTGCCCCATTGTGTGCCTAGGTGGGATAGCTGAGGCTGGTGTAGGCTAGGGACCCAGAGCTCACTGAGGTGGTAGGTTGGCTAGGGCATCCAGTGCTCCTGGCTACCCTATGAAGGTGGAGGGGGAACATAAACTATAGCATTCACCAGCTCTTCTGACCTGGAGAGAATTCTAGCAGCAACCTATCATTTGGCAGAGTTCCAGAGGTGGATCATTTATATTCTAGTTGTTCTTTTCAACCATGGCTTTTCACATATTTTTAATATGCAGTTAGATTATCTGTTTAAGTGGCGTAGTCTACTTACACTTATTGTGATTACTGATGTTATATATATTTATTTGTGTTACCTTCTTTTGTGTTTTCTCTTTTCCATATTTGTCCCTTTGTCCTTTTTTTCCCCCTTTGGTAGCCTGTAGTTTCACTGACAACATTTATTTGCATTCTCTCTCTCTTTCTGTCTATCTCTCTTTTTATTTTTCTCTTTCCTGCCCCCCTCACTCCTAACTTAGATATTATAGCTTGTATTTCTATTCCTTAAGTGTAAATATGTGTAAATAAGTGTAAATCTGACTTAATTTTATACTTTTCTAACAAAGCCTGAAATTATCAGTATCTCTCTCTTACTCCTACAATATCAGTGTGATTTAGTCTCCAAACACTGCCCCTTTATTTGTTTAGGGCATTGTTATTTCTGCTATTTTTAAGTTAGTGATTATTAATATTAATTTTAGAGCCCATAGTTAATTAGATTGCTTTTATATTTCATATATCTTTCCTGAGATTTGCAAGTTCACAAGTCCATTGGTTCTTCATTAAGCAATTATATATGGGATAAACTAACTCAATTCTAGAACTTCAAAATGGTATTTTACCTTTACTATGAATGATAGTTTATCTAGTAATAGAGTTCCATGTTAAAATTTATTTTCTCTTTCTGTCAACTTATGACATAATTGCTTCTAAGTCTGCTATGAACTTAATTTTCACCACTTTGTAGGTAATATGTCCTTTTTTCCTGTTACTATTTAAGATTTCCAATTTTTTAAATTTTCTTTATTTTTATTTTTGTGTAACTGTGGATTTATTTTTATTCTTGTGTTTCAGTTTCTGGGCTTTTTATGGTGAATTTTTATCTTCAATTCAGAAAAAAACACTAAGCCAGAATCTCTTAAAATATTACCTTTCTACTATTCTTTTTCTTTTCTACTTTTGGAGCTCCTATATTAGATAGAAGATTGAGCTTCTCATGTCCTCTGTGTCTCTTAACTTTTACATATTCCATCTCTTTATCTGTCCTGAATTCTGTGTCAAATTCTGTGTCTCAGAGCTTTTCTCAAGTTCACTAATTCCTTCTTGGCTGAGCTCAATCTGCTGAGTTTATTTTAGTTATTACATGTTTTATTTCCTAAATCTCTATATTAAAAAAATCATCTCTTTCCTTGACTTATACTTATCTATTTTTGTTCATGTTATCTTGTTATTGCTTTATGGATGTGTTTTTTCTCTATTCCTTTGAGAATTTTGACCATATATCTTTTAATGTCTCATTCAGAAGTTTATACTCTTGGTAATAAATTTTTATCACTTATTGAATTTGTCACATATTATGAATTTAGTTTTCATTTATGAAATTTTAGTTGCAAGATCAAATGAAATTTTTCTTGTATTTATTGTGCCATTTTCCTTTCTATTCTACTCACTGCTCCATTTCTTTTTTAATAGTTGCCTCTTTAGGTTATCCAAGTCCTCAGCCAGAAACAGGTCTTGTTTTGGCAGTTCAGAATGACCATTCTGCGAATTACAACCAATCAAGTATCCAAGACAGTATATGACTTGAACTATATCCAGCTGTTCCTGCTTCTTCCTGCCATGCTACCCAGCAGTACACTATAGGTTATGACCACCAACAATGATTTTGGATTCTTAAGTTTTTTCCCTACTTTAGCTCCTGACTTGAATATGGAAAGCTTAGGTCCCATTTCCCAAAGAGATTGAGCTCTTAGTTATTTCTTTGTGTTTTCATCTTATGGTATAGTCAATCTCCAGCTCATTGCTGTTTGTTTCTTATCAGTTGTTGGTTCATAAGAGATGTTTATCTTTTTTTCCAGTGCAACAATTACTCTATAACTATAACTTATAGATATTATTGCTATATTTTTATAGTTGGTAGAAGATAGTTTTTATTTTTTAATTTTTTTAATGTTTATTTATGTTTGAGGGAGAGAGAGACAGAGCATAAGTGGGTGAGGGGTATAGAGAGAGGGAGACACAGAATCTGAAGCAGGCTCCAGGCTCTGAGCTGTCAGCACAGAACCTGACATGGAGCTTGAACTCACAAACTGTGAGATCATGACCTGAGCCAAAGTCAGCCTCTTAACCATTTGAGCCACCCAGACATCCCCAGAGAGGTAGTTTTATATAAAAGTTTACAACCCAATTTTGGTCAGCATACTACCTGTCTAGTAATCTGAACTTTTATTCCAAGAAATGGGAGTGGCACCACAATTAGAATCCTCAGAGAATTAATTCCTTTTTGTGTGTGTGGGCAACCATGTTTACACAAAATATTTTTCAGAAATCTTGCAAACTATAGAGTGTTAAGAGTCATTGCTACCAAAAATATCTCCCACTGAATCATAATTTGTCAATGTCTAGCTTAAGACAAAGTAGGCCAACTTTAATTTGAATGATAAAGATAGAAAAATTCATTTTCTTTTCATCCAATTTGTTTTTATGCCACTTTTCTTCACCTACCACTTCCATGTCCACTATTCCCCAGCTCAGATATTCTAAGCTATTATCTTCTCTTTGTCTCTTCCCCTTGGAAAACTGGAATAGGTTTAGGATCAGTAATTTGAAACTTTTGACCAATTGATGAGGCATATTTTAATGAGTGCATTCAGACATTATGTTAACTTGAATAGTGAACAGTTTGTAGCTAATGGAAGATCAAAGATTTTGTATTCTTTTAAGGAATTTTAGTTAGTAAGCAAATAAAGCTGTTGTTTGTTCATTCAGGGCGGGAAGCCCTTAATGTCACATTAGACCAATTTATTGGATAAACCATGAAAGCATGATAGAGGGAGGACAAAGAAGGCACAGACTATGAACTGTATACCCTAGATCAGGAGTCAAAATCATGCTTGCTGGTCAAAGGGAGCCCAATGTCTGATTTTGTATATAAAGTTTAATTGTGTCATTTACATATAGTCTATGGCTGTTTTCACAGCAGCAGAGTTGAGAATTTTCTACAGAGACTGTATGGCCTGCAAAGCTGAAAATAATGACTATATAGTTCTTTATGGAAAAAGTCTACTGACCCCACACTAGATGGTTTCCCTACTTTGTTGAGGAGAAAAATTAGTAACTGACCTAGCCACCAAAGGGAGGTCTGAGTGTCTTCCATAGAAGAACTTATGTTCATTTTATACCAGCTTCTGAAAGTTATGGGCCTAACCTGCCCTATTTCTGGTTTCCCAACCTTCCCTCTCTATAAGTGCATACCTACTTCCCTGCCAAACTCTTTTTCTTCCTCCAACCATCTCCTTTTTTCCTCCATACCAAAATCTTATGTCCAGTTGGATACATTATATCATGCTTTCCTTTCATTCAACATGTAATTGCATTGTGCTCTAACATCTTTCATCTGCCACATACCTTTGCTTCATGTGCAGCTAGCCAGTCTCCCTCTGATATGTCTTACACTTACTGTATTTCTCTAGTGTCACAGCTTCTTAAATTCACTCATTCATCCATTCTTTCAAACAATACAACATGTTTCTGCAGCATCTACTGTGTGCACCACGTATACTGGCAAGCACAGGGAGACAAAGGAGCACAGACAGAAAGAAGACCAAAAAAAGAGGCAAACAGGTGATAAACTATAAACAATAGGGGCACCTGGGTGGCTCAGTCGGTTAAGCGTCCAACTTGGGCTCAGGTCATGATCTCACGGTTTCCAAGGTTGAGCCCCCCACATCAGGCTCCGTGCTGACAGCGCAGAGCCAAGGGCCTGCTTTAGATTCTGTCTCTCTCTCTCTCTCTGCCCCTCCCCTGCTCACACTGTCTCTCTGTCTCTCTCTCTCAAAAAAAGAGAAACATTAAAAAATTTTTAAACTATAAACATGTGATAGACTATTACAATTGGGTTTCATTTGGGAAGAAAAAAGAGTATGGGATCAAGTCTACCTTAAGGAAATGAGGAAATGTGTGAGGAACAAAATCTGTGAAGAAACTTGTTTTGCTAATAAAAATATTCCTGTGGATATACTAAAAGTCCTGAGGAAACTAAGATTTTATGATTTAGTGTAGTAAAATACACACAAAATTCTGAGATATGAATGTATCACAAATATGCTTTCAAGTAGTTATAAGAGACAAGTGAGGCAACATGAAATTAATTAAATATAAATAGAACATGATTGATCTCCTGCCCTTAGGAATTCATTAACTCTTGCTGATTGGATTTGAATAAATCAGAATGCACAGAGTTCTCTTTAGTGGAGGTGGTGCTGAAGTATGGGCTCTAAGAGCAACTAACAAAGGAATTGTCAGATAAAAAATCTCTAAAAGGAACAGTAGGTAAAATAGAGAGGCAAAGTTGGATAGGAAATTTATGTTGGTTTCTGATAATAATTAAGAGAAAAGGAGGGAGGAGGTAAAGAAAAGAAAGAGAGAGGGAGGGAGAAATATCTTCCCAACTGATTTGGGAAATCTATTAGAAGATTAGAATTTTTAAATAACAGTTCTCAATTTGAAAAAGGAGGCACAAACTATCTGTATTTGGAAATTGATCAAGGTAACCAGAACTGACCTTTCCCAACCCATTCTATCCACTTGGGCAGGAGCCAAATCAACTCTTTAGAGAAAAGTTGGCTTTCCCCCTGGAAGCAACTCTAGCAGAGCAGGCCTGATAAAGTCTAGTTACAACAGACACTTAAAAAAAGGATTAAAGCTGAAGATTTGAAGAATGGGTTGCTTTGAAAAAATGTAAATTCCTGATCCCAGAAAGTTTTCAAGTGGGACTAAAACTGTTTGAAATGTTACAGCTTTTCCCCCTCTTATATCTGGAGGAAAGCTGAACTACTTAGATAACTTTTTAGTTTCATTGAAACTCTGTGGCTTATCCAATAGCTGCATTTTATGACCCTATGAAAGCCTGTAAGCCAGAATCTAGTACATAAAAGGTATTCAATATGAGTCTTCACAAAGAATAAGTGAAATACTATGAGTTGATAGACAGAAGGAAGGATAAATAAGGAGGGAGAGAAAGTACCCACTTCATTTCAACCAAGTGAGATCAATATGGTCTAAGTCAAATAAGGCTGCCTTGAATGGGGTATGCATTTAATAGTGTGTAACTTTGAGGAAAATTTCTTAACCTTTCTGAGTTTTAATTTTGCATTTGCAAAATTAGAATAATAGCACCTATCTCATTGGGTTGATTTGAAGAATAAATGAATTACATATAAAGTATATATTATACTTCAGAGTAGATAGAACATCTATTGAATGTTTATCACTTGTTGGCATTCTTGCTGTCATTCTGTTCCTGTTATCCATTTCAAATGTGGCATTTGAAAGAATTCTAGAACTATAAAGATGTTGTGAACTGAATTCTATCACCCAGCATGAAAGCTATGAGGACACCTCTAAGCAGAAGTCAATATAGAGGTGAATACATCTAAGGAATTTTTTTATGTAGTTAACTTCTATAAAAAAAAAACCTACATGGTCTCCCTACCATATTTTCTTATTTTAGCCACTCAGAGTTATGAGATTTTAAGGTGACTTAGAGGCAGGGAAGCCTGTGTTTTCTTTTGTTTTTATTGGTATCTTTTCAGTCTGTTGGCAACTAAGGAAAACAGTAAGTCCCTGCTCAGAGACGTCTGTGTGGAAATATTTGAACCATATCAATTTCAGGGGTGCCTGGGTGGCTCAGCAGTTAAGTGTCTGACTCTTGATTTTGGCTCAGGTCCTGATCTCACAATTGGTGAGGTCTCTGTCTCCCTCTCTCTCTGCCCCTCTCCCACACTCACTCTCTCTCTCTCTCTGTGTCCCTCTCTCTCTCTCCCTTTCTCTCTCTCAAAATAAATAAATAAACATTTAAAAAATAAACCATATCAATTTCAAAGAGTGTCCATTGCAAGAAAATATTGCTTCTTTTCTAATGACTAATGTAAATCAGATTAAGTGGTTTAAATAGAAATAAACCTATAAAGGTTACTAAGGTGTTGATAAGCTTTTATAATAGACAAAGAGGGGATATCCCTTATATTTAAAAGGAGACTTACAGAGACAGAATTTATTAAAGAACACTAACCTAATGAAAAATGAAATGTGACACTCTCTAGAAGATATGTGACCTTTCCAAAGCTCCAGAAGGATACAAGTTCTATGAAAACGAGTTTCTTAACCCATGATCCTGGAGGATATTTCCTTAGTTCTTGGAACACTTTCAATATCACTCTCCCTTTGCTAGCAATCAACAAGTAAAATTTGTGATTTTTTTCAAAGGTTTTTTAAACATCTGAGTAGAAATATAAGCATTTATTCACTAAATACCCTCCCTCATTGAGTTGAGGTTGCCCTCAAAGGTACTAGTTACTCCCCCACTTCAAGACTGACAGGCTCTGCACAGTGCCATTGAGATGGGAGGGAAGCTGCCAGAGTAAGGAGGGTCCGAGGTCCCATGAAACCATCTATGCTGACTGTGACTGAAATCAGAGGTGGTTGTAAGGATGTGGCACTGGGTACCAAAGCCACAGGATTATTAGGAATAACCCTTTCTGCACTGAGGACATCCAGACAGAAAGGACTTTGAGCACTTTGCAGCTCACCCATAGAACATGACGTACCACATATTATTTAGCTTGGGAGGTGGGGAGACAGAAGGGAAGATGTGCTCATACAGCTACTGAAATGATAAAGCCAAAGTAGGCAATACGGAGACTTTGCCACTGTGCATTTCTCTTTGCACTCTCTCCTCCCTAAGGATTACCTAACAAAATTGCTAAAACCCCTTTCTAGCTGTTTCTATTCAGTAGGATTTTCTTCTGGTCTTTAGGACCATACATGTGTTCCAGGCTAATTTCTGGAGCACTCACATCAAGCCTGTACCCTATTCCTCTTCCACAGTTTGAGTTTGTCTGTCCCTCTTCCTGGAATCCTTTCTGCCCATATGCATGCCCAAAGTCTTCCTTGTTTTAGTCTTCTAAAACCCTTATTTGATTATTCTGTCTCACAAAGCCTTCCTAAATACAATCCCCTATTTTCTGGTACTTTGCATTCTTTATGTTACAGCTATTTATGGGTCTATTTTATCTCCTCTCTTAAATAATAAAGTCCTCAACATAAGGATCCAAATCTCATTGATCCTGTGTGCCTCACACTATTTAACATATGGTGTGGTTTGTAGTAAATATTCAATAAACATTTATTGGCTAAATAAACAAAAGTTGAATTGCAACCTCCTTGTACATAGGAGTTGTGAAAACTTGTGTGTGTGCTTTCAACATTGCCTTGTGCAACATTAGATAAATGACAGAGATTTTTATGTGCCTATCAAACCTCATTTTTCCTCCCTCCTAGCATATATTTAAACTATGTTCTCATTTTCATTATAGTTACATTGGGCATTGTGACTGAGTTTTGCTGGTAGAATGTGAATGCAAGTGATGTATACCACTTCTAGAACAGCTTTCTAAGCCTCCAGCATGTCCTCTGTGCTCTCACTCTTCCCTTCATTTAGAAAGTCAGCAAAGGTACTAACCCAGTGGATGTGGAAGCCACCAAATGAAACAAGCTTAGGCCCTTGAAAGACGAGACAACAGGCTTCTCTCATCCCTTCTCTGACCCACATTAGACTGGAATATGAGTAAAGACTAAACTTTGATAAGAACTGAGTTTTGTGGTTATTTATTATGGCCCTCAGCCTACCCTAACCAACATACATATTAGATATTTTTTTAACTGATTTTACTAACTCTGGCTAGAAGTACTAATGCTATATTTCTTTGAATGTAAAACATCATCGAATGTAAGACGCCTCATTATTTTGTTCTATTAAGAAAGAATGAAGACTGCCAATCAACTATGAAAACCCTTCCCAATTTCAGAGGTGCTAAATTGTGCAAAGAATGTGAATCTTAGAATTAATGAAATACCATAGCAATAATTCACATGTAAAATAATCTTACAATTCATGAGTGCTTTAATGAAATATCTGACCCATTTTACAACATGCATTCATTAGTCACTTCATTTATGCTTAATATTTTCTTGGTCCTGAGAATAAGACATAATTGCTGCCCTCATAGAGTGTATAGGTTAGTAAGACAGACCCCTAGTTAAAAACAATTAAAATTCAGTTTATTAAACAATGAGAATATAGCTGATATATACTGTATATACTGTGTCCTAGATGCTGTGAGTTAGATATATTTTCAGGCTTATGTCAATCCTATGAGATCAGTAATATTTTGCCTATTCTATCATGTTGCCCAGTGAGTATACTAATGGAAGTCAGTCTACACAAGTTCAGCAATAGCCCTGTAGAGGACATAACTAAGTGTATCATTGGAGGGGCTGGGCAAAAACGTACAACACAAGGGTCAAGGGCTATGTTACAGAGATAATGAGGTTTATCTATCCCTTGAAACTGAAAAGTATCCAGAGGGGCAATGCAAACATTCTAGGATGAAGCAAGAGTGTGTATGAAGCAAAGAAATAATGAATGTTTGCAAAATGCTGATGTATACTGTCTGAGGGGGTGGGAGGTAAAAGGAAGATGAGGCTGGAAGAGTGTAGTGGATAGTTCAGAGTTCCATGTATGAGGCTAGCTTTTGGACTAGTTCATAAAGATGATAGGGATTTAGGGAGGAGTTGCTATGGGCATATTACCAAAATAAGGTCAAAATGGCAATTTAAAAATTCTTTAAAATGTCTACCTCTATAGACATTTAGTTCATATTAACAAAGAAATAGGATCCTCTATGTCTCCATATCATTCAATCAACAAGAATAAAAGATAAATAGTGAGATCCATTAAGCTGGCAAAAACATCAAGGACATTTGTCACTGAAATTCATTTGAATTGATTTCATATTACACATGCATAAAAAGATACTTTTCTATTCTTTTTGCAGTTTTGTGAGTTATTACCTTAAAAAGAAGACTTTACAGCAATCACTCATAAATCCATTCAGTTCACTTATTACCTCTGGAATATTTTCTTTTAAAAATATTACTGGGAGCAATTTTAACCAGCCCAAGTTTCAGGCTTTAAAAGGCAGCTATTTTACATACATAGTAAGTACTTTTTCTGAAAATTTTGTGTTATAGATTCATAATTCACAGTGGGCTACCCCTGTTAATATTGCACTCACAGCTGCATACAGCCCTAGGAACCATTATTATATTAAGAATAATGTAAAGACACTTAAACTTATTCTGTATCATCATGCATATTACCAAGTGTGTGCCATTATGAATAGCAGTCACAGCATACCGCATAATGGTATGTTAAAAAAGATGTTGTGGTGTAAACTAAATGCATATTAAGAATACACAAAACTCTGCTGAATTTTAATCGTCCTTATTCATAGGACACAGAGTTCTAATGATCCTCAAAAAGCGTGTGATTTAAATAAGCCATCTTATTCCATTCCATTTAAACCCTTGGTGTGAGTTAATCAGCTTGGGTGGACTCATTTCTAGAGATAAAAGTGAAGAAAGCTTTGCTCACACATAGAAAAATGTGTAGTACACAGTGAACAAATAAAGCGAATTACCTCTAATCTACCTCACTAAAGACACCCCACTTACTTTGGGGCCTAATCATAAAGTTGTATAAATTTAGAAGAAACCCACCAATTGATCTCCCCTTCTGAAAGCTAATCTCCAAAGGATTTACATGTAAGAGAATTACAACTATAAGAATTTTGCCAAAGTCACTGTCAAAGTGCAAAGGAGAGATCTTTATTGTTATTCTGATAGTTAACTTAATAAATAATATTAGCAATAACCAAACAAAACTCACCATTAAACTCCTTTCAGTGATTGCAGTAGGTTTATTTCCTTTGAGTTGATGAATGTAACTCTGCAGAGGAAAATAGCAGGTCTATTACAAGGAATCTCATGATCCCTTCCTGAACTTCTTCCAAATCTGGTTGCAAGACTATGAATTTCAATGAGTAGATTTGAGGTTTTATGTTCTGCTAAAGAGGAAATCATATGTGATCTTTCTCTTTTTCATTTTTAAAACGTTTCTGCATGGTGATTTTCTTTTAGAGGGGTGACGCAGTATATGAACAATATTAATATGGGTACAATATTAAAATCCCTTAGAGGCCACTAACTAGCCATAGTAGACTGCAAGGTCTATGCTTTTGTCTGCTTCTTCTGGTATATACCCACTTTCCTTTGTGAATTAATGTTTTCTAATCCCACTTGGGGTTATTAATCCCAGTGACCTGCCCTCACCTGGTCAACAGGGGTCTAAACCTTGCCAAAGTACTCATGAGCCTTGGAGTCTAATCATTAACATAGGGATAGGAACCTGACTCAATCAAGACCAGAAATTCTGTTCCAAATGTTCTGGAGCTAACAGGAGAAACAAATGTTATCCACTAGATATGCTGAAGTAGTCAGTGTTTCCAGCTTCACAGCAAGTATGAAACTTCCAGTTGCCACTTTGCCCACCTTGTGCAAAGGTCTGATTACTAAAATAACACCAAATAGAAAGAGAATGCAAGAGAGTCATGCCAACATCATTTAGGCTCCTGGCCACTGGCTCGAACGAAGTCAGTCAACCTCTCTGGACTTCCCATGGATGTGAGCCAGTGAATGTTCTTTTATCCTTAAGGTATTTTGAGCTAGGTTCCTATTAGTTGAAAGAGATAAAGAATCCTAAATATAGATAGCTTTTCCAGCATCCACTCACCCTTTTTTCAATAACGCTAGCTCAAATTTACCTGGGAAAACACCCTGTTTCCATTTTTTAGTCATGGTGTTTCAGGTAGGACTCCAACTACAGCCACAGGAGTGTCCACCTAGAGCATCAAATTCCTTTGAACCACAGTGATTGGTTCAAGAATGAGAATGTGCCCCAATCAAAGCCAATGAGGCAGAATGAGAATTTTGAAAACAAGACACAACCTATTCTTTACTGGATATGAACATGGGAGGAAGGGAGCATTGAGTTTACAGGGACTACCATGGTAGGTCTAATTATTAAGCCAGTAAGTCAGAAAGTAGAGTGAATAAATGGTGAGAGAGAGAGAGAGAGAGAGAGAGAGTAAATACTAATGTCTCATCTGAGATCCTAAGACCCTAGAGGCACTCGGTGGCTCAGTCAGTTAAGTGTCCGACTTCGGCTCAGGTCATGAGTCTGTGAGTTTGAACCCCATGTTGGGCTCTGTTCTGACAGCTCAGAGCCTGGAGCCTGCTTCAGATTCTGTGCCTCCCTATCTTTCTGCCCCTCCCCTGCTCATGCTCTGTCTCTCTTTCAAAATAACAAATAAACATTTAAACATTTTTAAAAATGAGAGATGCTAAGATTCTGGATCAACATGTATCCGAAGATAGATCCTGGTTTTAGATTTTTATTCAACTGTTTCTATTTATTTAAATCAGCTTGAAGTTTTGGGGTTTGTTGTTGTTCACTTGTAATTCATCATTGATCATTTGAATGCACTAACAATTATTTTATAAGTAGGTTACATAGTTGCTATAGTAAGTATTTATAGATTTCCCTTGGTTTTTATCTCTTTATTACTGGAGTGAAATGGTTCTGTGGCCTTTTATCTAGTCTCAGACACATTTGGGGACATGATCCTGCAAGTCCTCCTATAACACTAGTGGAAGAAATTTTAGGAGTATGCTTCTATATACCAGAATTATAAGTCTGAGGAGTCTAAGTAACTAGTTAGTCATAAAAGCTAGAAAGACTCAGAACCAATGGCTTCCCCAAGCTGAAATTGTTTACACCTACTCATTCCAAATGCAGAATGAGCAGAACCTCAGAAGCTGTTCCTGGGAGTCATGGGACCTTTATCCTCCTGATTCATCTCTGCTGTTATTATATCCGGTAGCCTTTCCTAAACCTAAACAATGCTAGGTGAAACCTATGGTGTCTTCTGAGTTTATCATTCCAATTCCAAGATCAATACTGCTGTTAAGCAGAGAGGGTATAGCAATCACAGAACACAATTATCTCCTATGCTAGAAGGCTGATCAACATAATTATGAAAAAAAATATCTTTCCTTGAAAATATGTCATAGATTTTAAGGAAAAATATTCAAGTAAAATTTCAGTGTGTATGTATGTATATGGTGTGTGTGCATGTGCATTGCCACCAACTCCTAATACTGTTGATTATTTTAAGCATTCTCTTTTCCATAATGTTCTCCTTCACAGATTCCTCCTTACTAAATAATGCTTTTGATGTAATTTTATCTTATTCAAAAGTCTCAACTTCCATATATTTTCTTCTGCCTGCTAAATTTGTAACTCCAGCCCACGATCCTTTTTGGACCCCAGATATGTGTTTCCACTGTACCTCTCCACCTGGATGTCTTTGTCAGCATCAAAAATTCAACATTTCCTAACTCAGCCCCTAAGAAACATGATATGAAAGTACCAAAAGATGCAGTATTTTAATTCAAGCAAACCTAGATTTAAATCTCACCCCTACCACTCAATAGCTGTGTAAATTTATCGAGTTATTTAACTTCTCTGTGCCTCAGGTTTGTTTTCTATAAAATGGAGATAAAAATACCTATTTTAAAGTACCATTGAAAGTATTTAAAAGAGCTCTATAAGTACTAGGGCTAATGTTTACTTTCTACTCTCATTTCCATATATGTGTGTAATTCCAGTGTCTCTTCCTAGAAAGAAAAATAAAAATGAGGTCCACTTCCTCCATTTCTCCACCTTTCACTTATGCCTTCTCCAAAACAGGAGAAGAACCACTCTGGTGAATTCGGGAGGACTTGAAGCTACTCAGGTCTGTGACTTCTAGGTTGTCTTTTAGAACCTCTGCCTTTAGAAAGGGTTCTTCTTCATCTGTTCCCAGCCTGTGGTAAATATCTACAATTATCCAAATTTGGAAGAGAAATAAGAATGCTATTTCTTGGCTTACTAAACCCCACCAGTATGGAAAGTGCCCAAAACATTCTGGCACACATGAGGAGCTCAAAAAGCATCAATGTCCTTTCTCTATAAGTATCTGATGCTGCTGCCCTCATTCTCTACTCCAGACCCTCAAACCAAAGACTTGGTTGACTTTCAGGTCTTCTTCTCCCTCATTTCTACATCTAACTGTTCACCAAGTGGTTTATTATACTGTACTGATTTGTCTTGAATCTATCTTTTTTTAAAAGTTTATTTATTTTTGAGAGGGAGAGACAGAGTGTGAGGAGGGTTGGGACAGAGAGAGAGAGAGAGAGAGAGAGGCAGACACAGAATCTGAAGCAGGCTCCAGGCTCTGAGCTGTCAGCACAGAGCCTAATGTGGGGCTCAAACACATGAACCACAAGATCATGATCTGAGCCGAAGTCAGACACTTAGCTGACTGAGACACCCAGGCATCCCTGTCTTGAATCTATCTTGTTTACTCTACCCTCACTTCCACTGTCTTGGTTTATAAGCTAATTATTTCACTCCTAGATTAGTTCAATAAATGGGGAGCTGATCTTGATGCCTGCCTTCTCTCATCACTCCTGTGAATACATCTTTTATACTGTAACTAGAATGATGATCTAATATGATACAAACTACATCCCTTTAACAAAGTACTAAATGTATTCCAATTTTTCTTTCCAGCCTCATGTTTTATTACTTTCTACCATCCCAGTACACACACACACACGCACACACACACACACACATACACACACCACTGTTGACATGCATACACCCTGGTCAGGATACTTGTCCCAATTCATCACTGCCCCTTACAATGGGGGTAAATCAGGGTAATTCTGGGGATTGTTCTTGTAAACCTAATGAAAAAGGTAAATGGAGGCAAGTTCAAGTTACCAGTTTATTCAGGAATAGCAGAGGAATTGCAATTTGGAAAATCCAACCTATAGTAAGATATAAGCAAGTCCATTGAGGGTTTGGGGTGGGCTGTATTTATGGGAAGGGAGTACAAAGGGGAATATCTAGCCAGAGTCCAAGCAATAAGTGCATTGGCTTGAGGATCAGGAGGATTTTGGCATATGTTTATTGGTCGGGAGATAAGTCTCAGCCTTCTGTATATCAGGCATTTATGAGAAATCAGTCTTTCAGTTAAGTTCTGTTTTCAGACCGTGCATGTGTGATATTTTCCATTTCATGTTATCCAGTTCCATTTTAGATGAAAATTATTTCACACTCAGCAGGTATACACTAAGCTATATTCTCCAACTTGGCATATATCAGTAGTAAAAATGATATTTGGTTCTCCATCTGCTACTCCATTGTCTTATTTGACAATTTGTTCCAAACCCAAGGCAGAGAACAGAGATGCAGTGACTGGCCATTTTTCCAAATGCTCCAACACTTCTGTGTGCAAATGTGTACCTGTCTTCCACCCTTGACATTCCCTGTCTTACCTTCAACACCTAGTTCAAATATCTCCACTTCTGTAAAGCCTGTCCTGTCAATCAAAGGCATTAGAGTTTAGTAGTGTTATGTACTTACCTTTCTGCCTTTGGATTAAAAACAAAATATTTTAGACAAATTGAGTCAAAATAAAAACAAAAGTATCCGAGTTGTTAGTAGTAAAACTCATTTGGAAAATTCAGCATTGTCTCTTACAACTACCCCCTACAAAAACACACTTAAGTATACACACCAGTCACTAATAAATAGAGAAGTGAACTCCCTCATCCTTGCTCAGAACTCTGTCCAGTGAGAGACTGATCTTATGAAAACTGAAAACAAAACCTGTTGCTTCCAAAGACAACTGTCCTGGAAATCAGGTGGATCATATATGAACAAAAAGAGCAATGCCTAATAAATGCCTAATCAATAATAAATAATTGATAATAAATAATCACTAATAGAAAGTGAGACCTAGTGAATGTCAGGCTCTTATCAATCTCACCAAGAGCTAACTCTTACCAAGAGTTAAGGTGGAGAAGAAGGAAGAAACTCTGTCCCCACAACTTCTTCAAGAGCCCTTAAGTATGAGAGGTCATTCCTTCCTGCATAGGTAAAGATGGAAATTAGGGAAAGAAGATTTGTCTCCCCTTATATTCCCGTGATACTGTTATTTATAATAAGAAATTTATTATTTGATCTTTGAATCCATTCGTAGTCAAGGCTCCTAAAACCCTTGGAATCTTCTGGATTAGACCTGTAAACATGTCTTTTGTTAAATTGATAAAGTGACTTTTGGAAAGCTTCTAGGTAACCTAGGGAAGGGGGCTGGTTGCCAGAGGAACCAACCATGTGATTAGAGGGTTGGGACTTTCAGTCTTACCCCTGACTTCCTGAGAGCAGAGCATGGATGGGGATTCAGTTCGGTCACCAATGGCCAAAGATTTAATCATTCATGCCTATGGAATGAGCCTCCATTAAAAAGCCCCCAAAGGACAGGGTTCATACAGCTTCTATGTTGGTGAGCATGTGGAGGTTTGGGGAGAGTAGTGCTTCCTTCCCACATACTTTGTCCTATCCATCTCTTTCACCCAGGTGCTGCTAAGTTACATCTTCTTACAATAAGCTTGTAAACATAAGCAAATGTTTGAGTCTGTGAGCTGCTCTAGCAAATTAAACTGAAGAAGGGGATCCTGGGAACCTATCCATAGCCAGTTGGTAAATCAGAAGCACAGATAACAACCTGGAATTGCAGCTGGCATCTGAAGGAGGAGTAGGACTGAATCCCTATTCTGTGGCACTAACTCCAGTTAATATCAGAATTGAGATGAATTATAAGACACCTAGCTGGTATAGGAGGATTATTTGGTGGTATGGAAAAAAACACATTATAATTTCTCATCTTTATTTTCTTAATCCCAAACTCTTCTGAGTTTCCCATGAAATTTAGTCATCCCTCTATTAATAGGCTTATTTTGCTATATATGTATCCATTTAGGTATATTCCTAGAATATTGAATTATTTTTTGAATTACAAGTATTTTTCTATATTCCAATGCCTGGCACATAGTAGGTTCTTAATAAATATTTACTGGCCAGCTAGATGAAGTGGAATCAGAGAATATGATAAATAAGGATCTTAGAAGTCATCTACCTCAATTTCACATCCAAAGCCAAGAATCCTACATTCAACATCTCTGAGCATTGACCGTCTATTCCCAGTTTGAATACTTCTGTAAATAAGAACTCAACTTTATAAATTGTAGCTAGACATAGGGATGATTACAGGTCACCTTTATGCATTCAAAAGGATACAATATCACTTCTTTGGTATTGTCAAAAGGCATAAATTTATTCCAGAGATGAGAAAACATCAGATGAACACATACTGAGAGACATTGTACAAAATAACGGATCAGTACTCTTTAAAAGTGTCAAAGTCATGGAAGAAAGACTGAGGAACTGCCACAGACTGGTGGGGACTAAGGAAACAGTGCAACGAAGTACAATGTAGGATCCTTGAACAGAATAATGATATTATTGGGAAAATTGGGTGAAGTTAAAATACAGTATATAGTATAAAATACGGTATGGAGTTTAGGTACTAGTATTAAACCATGACAGTTTCCTGCCTTTGATAATTGGACAATGGTTACTTGAGGTATTAACATTAAGGGAAGAGAGGCAAGGGATATACAGGTACTCTCTGTACTATCTCTGCAAGTTTTTTTATAAATCTAAAATAAATTCAATATGAAAAATTTTTTAAATCACTTTTATAACACATATATGAGTATGGGTTTACAATAGTGTAGAATCTTACCAATCCTTTGGTCTACTTCACACAATAGTGACAGCCATAAAATTATATCTGGGACATATTGACACTTTCAAGTATCAGAGCCAATGAGAAATAGCTGAATGTTGATGGTTAAGCAGCAAACAGTACACAAATATATTTCAATATTTCATTGTCACTAACCTATCTGTCTCCTCACATATCTCTGAAAACCAGATGTAAAACAGCTCTCTTATCGTTGGGATTAATTTATTGTTGTGAAAATGCAGGCAACAGGGTGGTATAGACATTTGAAGGGGGCCTCCAGGGATCTTCAGTCTTTCTGCTTCTCTTTCCCAAGAGCCCAGTGTCCTCACTTCCTACCTGCCAGACTTTTGCTTAAGTTACATTTAAATGTCCTTGAATAGAGTTTCTGGGTCATCTCTATTCATTTAATAGATTTCATGAAGACAAAATGTATTTCACATTGAAAATAAGATGGGGGCCTCTAGTCAGTCGTTGGAGGCGTGAGGTATACGGGCTCACACCAGGGGAGTTAAGAGATGTGATGTTGATTCTCTAATTCTCACAATATCTGGAAATGAAAAATCTTAGAACATTAGTAAACTTCTGAGTAATGTTAGCTATTACAATTTTATTAGAATTTAGAGTAATGCTACGTGTAGTTGAAAACAATTATATTCTATTTAGATTATTGCATGTGAAGCTTCTTCATATATTTACTAAGAGCCTAGTATGTCCCTGGTAGGACCCTCTTACCCAACACTCCAGAACCTCTCAGCCTCATTTGTACATTTCTCCATCAATGTCTCAGGAATTGACTCTACATGGACCTCAATCAGCTTTAAGGAGAAACATTTCAATAGCACCTGGCTTCAGGCCTGTGCTGCATGTCCTGGCCTCCTACTCTGGGGTTCCTGGGTCAATTGTAAGAACTTGTTTAGTACAGACACATGTACAATTTGAGGGTCAATCCGCCCATGGGTGAAACCTTTGAGTAAGGAGAGACAGGAACTAATGGATACTATCACTAACATTAGGTACTGAGACACATTTCAAGTTGTTTCTCAGATGTCTGACAAGATTGATCAACGAGTTCCCCAGAGTGGAGACTAACTCCATACCACATCATCAGAATGGCATTCTCTGCTTCCTTGCTTCAGACTCTGCTCCCTGGAGTCACATTTCAGATGAATCATAAGTCCCAGGCTGCTCATTCCAGGGAACCCAGTTGAAAATTGCATTCTTGCAAACTGCAGTTAAAATATCCCATGATGGGGATGCCTGGCTCAGTCAGTGAAACATCCAATTTCAGCTCATGTCATGATCTCACTGTTCATGTGTTCAAGCTCCACATCAGGCTTCCTGCTGTCAGCACTGAGCCTGTTTTGTATCCTCTGTCCCGCTCTCTCTCTCTGCCCCTCACCCCCCATCTCAAAAATAAACATTTAAAAAAATGTTTTAAAAAATCCCAGGGGAGAGGAGGAGTCAAAAACTAGCAACAGAAGAATTAAACAAAACTTCTAAGAGAACATATATTAAAGTCTGGGGATTTTTTCTACTAAATCTATCACTGAAATTTATGCATTAATAAACATGTTCTTAGTTTAAATATATACTGTGGGCCAGCCAAGAGTAAAACAGAAGACCAAAACCACTATAAGAAGAAGTAGAACACACCTTGCCCTTTGTTGTGGGATACACAATCTTCCCAAAAACAACTGACCAAAATAATGCTTTTCTTCCTGCTTCCTTACACGTCTCTGTCTCCATATTCAGAAACTGCAAAAGGCAATAAATATCACCAGAAAGAGATGAGTACACTGAATTGTATACAGCATCTTAGGATGCATAAGTGCCTGAAAAAAAAGTACTTATTTACAGTGAGGGGACATGAAGTGGGATGGGAGAAGTACATGCTGGTAGAAAGCAGTCTTCCTCATTCTAAACTTGTGCTAAGAATTACTATGGATTACTTTGAATCACAAGCATGGGCAGAGAGCCTGACTACAGAAAAATATCCATCTTGGCCAACCAGACCCATCCTGGATGACAAAGTTGCTAGAAACTGAATGTGGGGACTATATATATATATATACATACATATATATATGTATATATATATGTATGTATATATATATACATATATATATGTATGTATATATATATATGTATGTATATATATATATTTTTTTATATATATAATCACTTTGATTACATAATATATATATAATGATATATATTATATATATATCACTTTGATTATATAATGTATATATATGATATATATTATATATATATCACTTTGATTATATAATGTATATGTAATGATATATATTATATATATATATCACTTTGATTATATAATGTATATGTAATGATATATATTATATATATATCACTTTGATTATATAATGTATATGTAATGATATATATTATATATATATCACTTTGATTATATAATGTATATATAATGATATATATTATATATATATATCACTTTGATTATATAATGTATATATAATGATATATATTATATATATATATCACTTTGATTATATAATGTATATATAATGATATATATTATATATATATATCACTTTGATTATATAATGTATATATAATGATATATATTATATATATATATCACTTTGATTATATAATGTATATATATAATGATATATATTATATATATATCACTTTGATTATATAATGTATATATATAATGATATATATTATATATATATCACTTTGATTATATAATGTATATATATAATGATATATATTATATATATATCACTTTGATTATATAATGTATATATATAATGATATATATTATATATATATATCACTTTGATTATATAATGTATATATATAATGATATATATTATATATATATATATCACTTTGATTATATAATGTATATATATAATGATATATATTATATATATATATATCACTTTGATTATATAATGTATATATATAATGATATATAATCACTTTACCCGTTGGACCTAAATCTGAGAGGTGGAATTTTCCAACAACTGCTAGACAGGGAGGGTTTTAGGAAACCTATTTCCCATGTCTACAGACAAACATGAGACCTAGAGAGCTTTCCTCCCCTCCAAGAAAGAGCAGATGACAAAAAGCAATGCCTGAGAAAGGAATATGTTGAAAACTCATAAAAAGGCATGCAGAAGACAGACTATTTTAGAAAAGCATCTATTTAGTGCTCTCAAATAGATGCAAGACAACAAGGCTCTCATGACACAGATGACAAAAGCATAATGTAAATACAGTGAAATAAAGACAAAAATAATAGTGAATAAAAGGAGAAAGGGTTTTAATGAGTCCTAAAATGTAATTCAAAATTTTTAAATTAGGCAATAAAAAACAAAGTTGACATTGCATAAAATTAAATCTTTGATGACCTGGTCCAACTTACAATGCTCTCCTAGAATACAAAAAGAGTGAATATAATAAAGATATAGGATAAAGCACTGAGATGCAAGCTAATTCATGTGAATGACCTGAAGAAAAGAAATTTGAAACTTAAAACCCTTGAGGAGGCAGTGTGGATTAGTGGCTGAGGGTGTAGAATTTAGAATGAGGTATTTGGGGCTCAAATTTCCTCCTATTTACTAATTGTGAGGGCTTGGGAAAGTTGATGAACATCCCTGAGCTTCAGTTTGCTTATCTTTAACATGAGGATAACACTAGCTATTGCTAGGATTAAATTAGATAATGCATGGCATTTGTTTAATATCAGCAGTTTAAACACCCAATGAATAACTTAATACCATCACCATCATTAAACACAATAGTCAAAGATGTGTTTTAAGAGAATTTTCCTGAAGTATAAAAGAAAACCTGTGGTGTGTAAATTGAAAGAGCTCACTATATTCTAGTTGTGTTTAATAAAAAGGTAGACACCAGGCTATATGCAGGTTATTAAAACTAATTATAAGATAATGAAAAAAAACCTACAAATATCACAGCTTCTGACTCAGAACAATAATCGTAACTTCCAACTTTTCTTACAATGTTAAACACCTGAAAACAATGAGGCAGAATGACATTCTCAAATTATGCCACTTACAAATCTCTCTAGAAAAAAAAATACTTAAAGATGTTCTTGCTTACTATGAGATACTCAAAATCAAGAGATCAAGAATGGAAAGTTGCATTAAAACTAATTAGTACAACTGCTGCAAATGCATTTACAATATTTATATGGACACACGCACAATACTTCTATATTCTGTGGCCTTCAAAGATCTCACTAGGGAGGAGAAAAAGAATGATGATAAATTCCTCAGCACATCAGCAATATCATCTCTCTTAATTCTTGATATTAATGAAGAAATAGGAATTATGTATTTGATAAACTATAAGCAGCCAGAGGTAGAATTTAGAACAGAATGTGTACTTGCCACATTATTGAAGAAAAAATACATTTATCAAAAGACTGAAAAATAGAAAGGAAGGATAGGAGGAGGAAAGAAGATGGTACAGTATAACTGTGAAGCAAAAGAGAAGGCGAAGTGAAAAAGCATTAAATTGAATAGATATATAAAGACATAAAAAGAAAAGTTTTTTGAAAATTTTAGGAGAAATTGACAGAGGTATAATTGTAGAACTTCACAAGTCATTGTCAATCCGTGGAAGATACAGTTGCCAGAATTGTGGCTTACATGTTCAAATAATATAATTAATAGGTTTTATTAGGTAATAAGATTTTTCTAAATAATAAATATAAGTTTTCAAACATTCATAAAACATTCCTATAGAGCACTGCATACATATTAAAACTATGAAAAAACCCAACAAGATTCAAGTATAGCAATATTTTTTATTGTATTAATAATATAACCTGAAATCTATCCCATCAACGCTTTTGTAAGTGTGTAGCAGTGTTCACTGCATTGTACAACACATCCCTAGAACTTTCTCATCCTGCGGAACTGAAACTTTAAGTCCATTGCATAGCAACTCCCCATTTCTCTTTCCTCCCAGTACCTGGCAAACCACATTCCACTCTGATTTACAAGTATGACTACTCTAGATATCTCATATAAATGGAATCATGCAGTATTTGTCTTTCTATAACTGAATTCTTTTGCTTAAAATAATGTCCTCAAGATTCATCAATGTTGTAGCATATGAGGAAATTTCCTCCTTTTTTAAAAGCTAAATAATAATGATTAAATGAAGAAATGGAAAGAACGCAATTAATTGTATGTTTATATTACATTTTCTTTATGTATCAATGAGCATTCATGTTGTTTCTACTTCTTGACTATTGTGAATAATGCTGCAATCAATATGGGAATGTCAATATCTTTTTGAAGTCCTGTTTTTAATTCTTTTGGATATATATATACTGAAGTGAAATTGCTGAATCACATTGTAGTCCTATTTTTAATTTTTTGAGGAACCTCCATACTCTTTTCCATAGTGACTGCACCAATTTACATTTCCACCAACAGTACACAAGGGCTCCCTTTTCCCTGCTCCTCACACATATTTATTTCTTGTCTCTTTGATGGTAACCATTCTGACAAGTGTGAGAGAATATCTCACTGTGGTTTTGATTTGCATTTCCCTGATGATTAGTAGTGTTGAGTATCTTTTCATGTCCCTATTGGCTATTTGTATGTCTTTAGGAGAAGTCTATCCGAGTGCTTTGCCCATTTTTAAATCGGGTTACTTTTTTTTAAGCTATTGATTTGTAGGAGTTTCTTATATATTTTGGATATTAACCTCTTATCATATATATGGTTTGCAAATATATTTCCCATTTCACATACTGCTTTCAACTCTGTTGATTGTTTCTTTTCAGTTGAAGCTTTTCAGTTTGATACAGTCCCACTTACTTATTTTTTGACTTGTTGCCTGTGCTTTTGTATTATATCTAAAAATCATTGTCAAGTCCCATGTCACAAAGCTTTCCCATTATGTTTTTCCTCAAGTTTTACAGTTTTAAGTCTTGTATTTAAGCATTTAATCCATTTTGAGTTGATTTTTGTGCGTAATGTGAGATAAGGGCCCAATTTCATTCCTTTGCATGTGGATATATATAAACACACACACCAGATCTTATCTATTCATCTATTAATAGACACTTTGGGTTGATTCCATATCTTGGCTATTGTAAATAATGCTACAATTTGGGGTTCATATCTCTTTTTGAATTAGTTTTCCTTTATTATGAGTAAATACCCAGTATTAGAATTACCAGAGTACATGGCATTTTTATTCTTAATTTTTGAGAATCCTCCATACTGTTTTTCAGTATTTGCACCAATTTACATTCTCAGCAAAAGAGCACAAATGTTCTTTTTTCTCCACCTTCTCACCAATACTTGTTACTTCTGGTCTTTTTTGATACTAGCTATTCTGACTGATATGAATGATATCTCATTGTGGTTTTGATTTGCATTTCCCTGATAATTAATGATGTTGAGCATCTTTTCATGTATCTGTTGGCTGTTTGTCTTCTTTGGTAAAATGTCTATTCAGGTCTTCAAACCATTTTTTTCTTCTTTTTAAATATAATTTATTGTCAGCTTAGCTAACATAGTCTATACAGTGTGCTCTTGGATTCAGAAGTAGATTCCCATGATTCATCGCTTACATACAACACCCAGTGCTCATCCCAACAAGGGCCTTCCTCAGTGCCCATCACCCATTTTCCCCTTTCCCCTGCCCTCACCATCAACCCTCAGTTTGTTCTCTGTATTTGAGAGTTTCTTATGGTTTGCCTCCCTCTCTGTTTGACACTATTTTTCCCCTTCCCTCCCCCCATGGTCTTCTGTTAAGTTTCTCAAAATCCATATATGAATGAAAACATGTGATATCTGTCTTTCTCTGACTGCCTTATTTCACGTTGCATAATACCCTCCATTTCCATCCACATTGTTGCAAATGACAAGATTTCATTCTTTCTCATTGCCTAGTAGTATTCCACTATATATATAAACCACATCTTCTTTATCCATTCATCAGTTGATGGACATTTGGGCTCTTTCCATAATTTGGTTATTGTTGAAAGCTCGGCTATAAACATTAGAGTACATGTGCCCCTATGAATTGGTACTCCTCTATCCTTTTTCAATCAGAGTGGGATTTTTTGGGGATTAAAATGTATAAGTTCTTTATACATATTGGATATTAAGCCCTTATGGTACATATCATTTGCAAATAGCTTCTCCCACTCTTTGTTGATGGTTTCCTTTGTTTTAAAAAAGGTGATTAGTTTGATGTAGTCCTGATTGTCTATTTTTGCTTTTGTTTCCTATGCCTGACAAAACATGTCCAGAAAACACATCCAAAAGATCTTGGACTTTAAAGAGTTTTATGGTTTCAGGTCTCCCATTTAGGTCTTTAATCCATTTTTAAAGGGTTTAACGTGTTTATTCTTTTTTAAAATTTTTATTCCAGTATAGTCAACATACAGTGTTACATTAGTTTCATGTGTACAATAGAGTGATTGAATAGATTTAATATTATTCAGTACTCATCATAAGTGTCATCTTAAATCTCATTCACCTATTTCACCAATCCCCCAATTCACCATCCCTCTAGTAACCATTAGTTTTTCCACTATAGTTAAGTCTTTTTGGCTTAACTCCTTTTTAATTTGTTCATTTATTTTGTTTCTTAAATTCCACATATGAGTGAAATCACATGGTATTTGTCTTTCTCTGAAAGACTTATTTCACTTGGAATTATACTATCTAGATCCATCCACATTGTTGAAAATACAAGATGGCATTCTTTTTTATGGTTGAGTAATATTCCATTACGTGTGTGTGTGTGTGTGTGTGTGTGTGTGTGTGTGTGTGTGTATAAAACCTTGGGTTGCAGGTAACTTGTTCTGTGAGTGTTCTGCAAGACAGGCAAACATTTCTAATAAATTTTAACTTGATAAATGAGTAATGTTTTGCAATACAAGTAATACATGATGCCAAACATCACATGATCACAACTGAGCCAATGGTTCTTCTCTTGCTGCAGGATTGTGGGTGGGGTGATTGTCTCCCATGCTCAGATTCTCAGTCTCAGAACATGGTTTTTGACAGAAATCCATGATTTTTCAGGATGTTGAAATGTGCCCACAACTGACACCAGTGTATTTTTTTTTTTTTTGTCACTTCAAAGCACCTATGGACAGTCCTTTGCTTTTCCATACAAGAGTAAGCTTAGGAATGCTTTGCTTCATTCTAGGTCAGGCTGCCTGCAGATACAGACCCTTTCTGCTGCTGCCTTATTGCCAGTTACATTAAATACAGTGTATGACAAGAGTTTATTAATACCGTACTATAGTCAACATCTGGAGAGCATATACAATGACCCCCCCCCCATGCAGAAAAAGGTTGAAAAGAAAGTCAGTAAGAAGGAGACAATTATGGTGAAAGGTAAAGAGGAAATCATCAAAACGTACAAATGAGGTGTGCAAGTGGCTGATATTGCAAGATTTTATAAGAAGTCTACATTGACCATTTGCACAATATTAAAGAAGAAAGACAAAATAAGGGGGCTACATGCAGCAAAAGTAGTCATGAGAATATCAAAGCAATGGTTGAGTATTATGGAAGATGTAGAAAAGTTGCTTCTAGCTTGGTTAAATGAGAAGCAACTGGTAGGTGATACTGTGACCAAGAACTTTATCTGCAGGAAGGCAAAGGCCTTGTACACCAACCTCATAAGTAAACTGCCAGACATATCAGAAGAAAACAAAGAAGGCTTCAAGGAAAGCAGGGGATGGTTTGATAACTTAAAGAGGAGAAGTGGCATCAATATTATTGTGAGTCATGGAGAGGCTGCAAGTTCAGATGCTAAGGCAGCTGAGGCATTTGTTACTGAGTTCCACAAGGTCATGGTTTTTGAGTGTTACCTTCTGGAGCAAGTTTTCAACTTAGACGGGGCTTTTTTGGAAAAGGATGCCAAAGAGGACCTACATTACAGAAGAAGAGAATGCAGTGCCCAATCACAAGCCCATTAAAGACCATCTCACCCTCTTGTTTTGTGCTAATGCGAATGGGGATTTCAAAGTCAAGCCTGGTGCTCATGTATCATTCCAAGAATCCACAAGCCTTCAAGAAATGCAAGGTGCAGAAGAGCCAGATAAATGTTATGTGGAAGTCCAACCGCAAGGCTTGGGACACTTGTATCTTGCTCATTGAGTGGATCAGCAAGGTCTTTAGTCCTCCAGTGAAGAAATACCTTTTAGTAAAGAATCTGCTACTCAAAGCCTTGCTGGTTATGGATAATGCTCCTACTCATCCTTCAGGCTTTGAGGAAAACTTACTGGAGGAATTTGAGTTCACTAAGGTCAAGTTCCTTCCTCCCAACACTTCAATCTTCCAGCCCATAGATCAGCAGGTCATTTCAAACTTCAAAAAGCTTTACGCCAAAGTACTACTTCAGTGATGCCTCGAGTGACCTAAGGAACAAACCTTATCCTCTGAGAGTCTTGGAAAATTATTTCCACATCGTGAACTGCCTCAACACCATCAATAAAGCCTGGGATGGGGTCACCAAAAGAACCCTCAATTCTGCTTGGAGAAAGCTGTGGCCTGATTGTGTTCTTAGACATGACTCGAGAGGCTTGCTCATGAACAGAAGCCGCCAGTTGTCCATGAAATTGTGTCCTTGGGGAAGACCACAGGACTGGAGGTGAATGAGGATGACATTCAAGAGCTGGTGGAGAAACAAGGGCAGGAGGATGCCCACTGACAAACTGATGGATCTGCATCATGAGCAACAGCAAGAGGTTATGGAGGAGATGTCGTCTACAGAAGAGAAGGAGAAAAAGGCGAAGGAATCCCTCACTTCAAATGAAATTAGGAAAATTTGTAAACTGTGGGGAACAGTGCAAAATTTTGTAGAAAAGCACCACTCACATAAGGCTATAGCACTGTGAGCAATGAATCTGTTTAAAAACAATGCAATGTCACATTTCTGCAAAATCCTCAAAAGAGGCAAAAGCAAGGTCATTGGATAGGTTCCTTGTTAAAGTTGCACGAAAAAAATTCCAGTGAGCCAATAGATAGCAGTGATTCCATTAGTGATAGTGAAAGTTGTCCTACACAATAACCCTCCTCTCTCACCTCCTTCACACCAGTCACAAAGGTTTTCAAAGTAAGTGCAGGTTAATTTGTTTATTTTTCTTTATATTTTGTATTTTCTTTATTATTTTGTAATATATTACAGTATTGTAATCATTTTTATATGAATATTTTTGGGTTGTGGAGCAAATAATCTGAGTTTCCATTATTTCTTAAGGGGAAATTCACTTTGATATACAAGTGCTTTGGATTACAAGCATGTTTCTGGAACGAATTATGCTCGCAAACCAAGGTTTTACTGTGTGTGTGTGTGTGTGTGTGTGTGTGTGTGTGTGTGTGTCTCATCTTCTTTGTCCATTCATTGATAGATGAATATTTTGGTTGCTACCATATCTTGGCTATTGTAAATAATGCTGCAGTAAACATAGAGGTGCATATATCTTTTTGAATTAGTGTTTTTGTATTCTTTGGGAAAATACCCGATAGTGGAATTATTGGATCATATAGTAGTTCTATTTTTAATTTTTTGAAAAATCTCTATACTATTTTCTACAAAGACTGCACCAGTCTGCATTCCCACCAACATTCCACATTCTTGCCAACACTTGTTTTCTTGTGTTTGTGATTTTAGACATTCTGACAGGTGTGAGGAGGTATCTCATTGATTTTGATTTGCATTTCCCTGATGCTTAGTGATATTTAGCAGATTTTCACGTGTCTCTTGGCCATCTATATGTCTTTTTTTGGAGAAATATCTGTTAATGTGTGTTGAGTTGTGTCAGTCCTTTATATATTTTGGATACTAACACTTTATGGATATGTCATTTTCAAATATCTTCTCCCATTCAGTAGGCTGTCTTTTAGTTTTATGGATTGTTTCCTTTGCTGCTCAGAAACTTTTTATTTTTATGTAGTCCCAATAGTTTATTTTTGCTTTTGTTTCTATTGTCTCTGAAGACATACCTAGAAAAATATTGCTATGGTCACTGTCAGAGACATCTTCCTGTGCAGGAGTTTGATAGTTTCAAGTCTTACATAGGTCCTTAATCTATTTGAGTTTTTATTTGTGTATGGTGTAAGAAAGTGGTCCAATTTCATTCTTTTTCATGTAGCTGTCCAGTTTTCACGACACCATTTGTTGAAGAGACCATCTTTTTCCCATTGCATATTCATTCCTCCTTTGACAAAGGTTAATTAATTAACCACATAATTCTGAGTTTATTTTTGGGTTTTCATACTGTTCTGTTGAACTATGTGTGTCTTTTTGTGCCTGTACCATGCTATCTTAATTACTACAACTTTGTAGTATATCTTGAAATCTGGGTTGTGATACCTCCAGTTTTATTTTTCTTTTCCAAGGTTGCTTTGGCTATTCAAAGTCTTTAGCGGTTCCACATACATTTTAGGATTGTTTGTTCTAGCTCTGTAAACACTGCTTTTTGTATTTTGATGGAGATTGCATTAAATCTGTAGATTCCTTTAGGTAGTATGGATATTTTAATGCTACTCGTTCTTCTGATCCCCGAGCAGGGAATATCCTTCTATTTTTGTGTCATCTTCAATTTCTTTCATCTATGTTTTACAGTGTTCAGAGTAAAGGTCTTTAACCTCCTTTGTTAACTTTATTTTTAGGTATTTTGTACTTTTTGGTATAATTATAAATGGGACTATTTTCTTTATTTCTCTTTCTGCTACTTCATTATTAGTGTATAAAAATGCAACAGATTGATGTATATTGATTTTTTCTTCTGCAACAATACTGAATTTTTATCAGTTCTAGTAGTTTTCTAGTGGTGTTTCTAGGGTTTTCTATATATAGTATCATGTCATCAGCAAATAATGACAGTGTTACTTCTTACCAATTTGGATGCATTTTATTTCTTCACTGACTGCTGTGGCTAGGACTCCCAGTATTATGTTGAATAAAAGTGGTGAAAGTGGACATCCTTGTCTTTTCCTGATCTTAGGGGAAATGCTCTTAGCTTTTCACCATTGAGTGTTATGTTAGCTGTGGGTTTTCATATATGGCCTTTATTATGTTGAGGTATGTTCCCTCTAAACCTACTTTATTAAGGGTTTTTATCATGAATGGATGTTGCACTTTGTCAAATACTTTTTCCACATCTATTGAAATGATCATATGGTTTTTATCCTTTCTCTTGTTGATGTGATGTAACATGCTGATTGATTTGTGAAGATTAAACTACCATTACATCCCAGGAATAAGCCCCACTTAGTTGTGATTAATGATATTTTAAATATATTGTTGGATTCAGTTTGCTAATATTTTGTTGATGATTTTTGCATCTATTCATCAGAGATATTGGCCTTTGTTCTCTTTTTTTGTCGTGTCTTTACCTGGTTTTGGTATTAGGTATTACTGGCCTCATACAATAAATTTGGAATTTTTTCCTCATATGTTTTGGAATAGTTTGAGAGAATGTGTATTAGTGCTTCTTTAAATGTTTGGTAGAATTTGCCTGTGAAGCCATCTGGTCCCGGACTTTTATTAGTTGGGATTTTTTGAATACTGATTCAATCTCCTTGCTGGTAACCAGTCTGTTCAAATTTTCTCTTTTGTCTTGTTTTCTATTTTGTCCTGTTTGGGTAGGTTATATGTTTCTAGGAATTTATCCATTTCTATTTGGTAGTATAATTTGTTGGCATATAGTTTTTCATGTTATTCTTTTAGATTGTTTGCATTTCTGTGGTATTGGTTGTTATTTCTTCTCTTTCATTTCTGAGTTTGAGTCCTTTCTCTCTCTCTCTCTCTCTCTCTCTCTCTCTCTCTCTCTCTCTCGATGAGTCTGGTTAGAGGTTTATCCAAATTGTTGATCTTTTCAAAGAAACATTTCCTGGTTTCATTAACCTGTTTTATTGTTTCTGTATCATTTATTCCTGCTCTAATCTTTATATTTCATTTGTTTTGCTGGTTTTGGATTTTGATTATTGTACTTTTTCTAGCTCCTTCAGGTGTAAGATTAGGTTGCTTATTTGAGATTTTTCTTGCTTTTCATTTAGACTTATATTGCTATAAACTTGCCTCTTGGAACTGCTTTTGCTGCATCCTAAACAGTTTGGACCATTGTGTTTGCATTTTCATTTGTTTCCATGTAATTTTTTTATTTCTTTCATTTCTTGGTTGATCCATTTATTGTTTAGTAGCATGTTATTTAACCTCCATGTATTTGTGCTCTTTCTAGATTTTTTTTTCTAGTGGTTGATCTTTAGTTCCATAGTGTTTTGGTCAGAAAAGAAGCATGATATCACTTTGATACTTTTTAATGTCCTGAGGCTTGTTTTGTGGCCTGTATGTGATCTATTCTAGAGAATGTTCCATGTACACTTGAAAAGAAAGTATATTCTGTTTTAGAATGGAATGTTTTAATATATCCGTTAAATCCATCTTATCCAATATGTCATTCAAGGCCACTGATTATTTGTTGGTTTTCTGTTTGGATGATTTGTCCATTGATGGAGTGTTAAAGTTTCCTTCTATTATTCTATTATTGATTAATTCCTTTATGTTTGTTATTACCTGTTATATGTATTTGGGTGCTTTCATATTGGGTGCATAAATATTTACAACTGTGATATCCTTTTACTGAATTGTCCCCTTTATTAATATACAGTGTCTTTGTCTCTTTTTACAGTCTTTGTTTTAAGGTCTATTTTGTCTGATATAAGCATTCCATTTATATTGTTATTTAGCAATATAAGCTAAATAGCATTTATATTGCTATTATAGCTTTCTTTTGACATCCATTTGCATGATAAATGTTTGTCCATCCCCTCACCTTCAATCTTCAGGTGTTTTAAGCCTGAAATGAGTCTCTTGTAGGCAACATATAGATGAGACTTGTTTTTTTATCTACTCTCTCACCCTGTGCCTTTTTTTTGTAGCATTTAGTCCATTTATTCTCAAAGTAATTATTGATAGACATGTATTTATTGCCTTCTGCCTTTTTGTTACTTGTATTGTGGTTGGTTTTCTATTTTTTTTTTCTAATCCTTTCTCTTTCTCTCTTTCATGGTTTAGTGCTTTTCTTGGTGATATATTTGGATTCCTTTCTTTGTATTCTTTGCATATCTATTAGTGGTTTTTGAAATGTGATTACCATTAGGTTTGTATATATCTTTTACATATAGCAGTCTATATTAAGTTGATGGTCAATTAAGTTTTATCCCATTCTTTACTCCTGTCCTGCCCACATTTTAGGTGTATGATATCATATTTTACATCTAATTTTATGAATCCCTTAACTGATTTTTACCAAAATATTCATTTTTGCTGCTCTCGTGTTTCCTACTTTCATACTGTCACGTATGGTCTTTCCTTCTACTCAAAGAATAGAATATATAATATTTCTTGTAGGGCTAGTTTAGTGGTCATGAAATTGTTTAGTTTTTGTCTGAGAAAACTCTTTATCTTGCCTGGTATTCTGAATGATAGCCTTGCTGGACAGAGTACTCTTGGCTGCAGATTCTTCTGTTCTCATATTTTTTAAATATGTCAAGCCACTCCCTTCTGGCTTACAAAGTTTCTGCTGAAAAATTTACTTACAGCTTTATGTGGGTTCTTTTGTCTGTCACTGTCTCTTTTCTCTCACTGTTTTTTTTTCCTTTGTCACTACTTTTTGCCATTTTAATTTCTATGTGTCTTGATGTGGACCTGCTTTGGTTGATTTTTTGGGGGGCTCTCTGCATCCTGGATCTGGATTTTATATATATATATATATATATATATATATATATATATATATATATATATATTGTGTGTGTGTGTGTGGAGTCTTTAGAATTTTCTATATAGTATGAATTCATCTACAAATATTGACAGTTTTACTTCTCCCTTACCAATTTGGATGCCTTTAATTTCTTGTCTGATTGCTGCATCTAGGACTTCTAGTACAATGTTGAATAAAAGTGGTGAGAGTGGGTGTCCTTGTCTTGTTCCTATTCTTAGAGAGAAAAGCTCTCAGTTTTTCACTTTTGAGTCTGACATTAGCTATGGGTTAGTCATATATGGCCTTTATTTTGTTGAGGTATGTTCCTTCTATACCCACTTGGTTGAGAGTTTTTATCATAACATGCTGATTTTTGTGAAATGCTACTTGTGCAGCTATTGAGAGGATCATATGATTTTTATTCTTTGTTTTGTTAATGTGGGGTGTCATGTCGATTGGTTTGCATATTTTGAACCATCCTTATGTCCCTTAAATAAATTTCAATTTAGGATGGTGAATGATCCTTTTAATGTCTTTTTGAATTTGGTTTGCTAGTATTTTGTTGGACATTTCTGCACCTATCTTCATCAAGGATATTGGTCTGTAATATTCTTTTTTTTTTTGTAATGTCTTTGTCAGGCTTTGGTATCAAGTAATGTTGGTCTCATAGAATGAATTTGGAAACACTACTTTCTTTTCTGTTTTTTGGAATAGTTTGAGACGAATAGTTATTAACTTTTAAGTTTGGTAGAATTTCCCTGTCAAGCTATCTGGTCCTGGGCATTTGTGCTTTGTGGACTATTTTGAATACCAGTTCAATTTTGTTACTGGTAATTGGTGTGTTCAGATTTTCTATGTCTTCCTGATTCAGTTTTGGAAGATTGTGTGTTTCTAAGAATTTATCTATTTTCTTTAGGCTGTCCAATTTGTTTGTAATCCCATAGTTTTTTATATTTCTGTGGTATCAGTTGTAACTTTTCTTTAACTTCTGATTTATTTGTTTGAGCTTTTTTTTTTTCTTGACTAGTCTGGTTAAGCACATCAGTTTTGTTTATCTTTTCAAAGAGCCAGCTCTTAGTTTCCTTGATCTTTTCAAATTTTTTTAGTCTTTGCTTCATTTATTTCCTTTCATATCTTTATTATTTTGGGACTTCTAACTTTAGAACTTTCTTTTAGTTCATTTAGATTGTTTATTTGAGATTTTTCTTGTTTGTTGAGACAGGTCCGTAATGCTATAAACTTTCTTCTTAGAATTACTTTTGCTTCACCCCAAAGATTTTGAACTGTAGTCCTTCCATTTTTATTTCTCTCCAGGTATTCTTTGATGTAATCTTTGGTTATTTGTTTGCCCATTGGTTGTTTAGTACCATATTGTTTAGCCTCCATGTGTTCTTGTTTCTTCCAATTTGGGGGGATGGTTGGTGGGAGTCTATTTGTAGTTTTATACAATTGTGGTTAGAAAAGATGCTAGAGGGGTACCTGGGTGGCTCAGTTGATTAAGTGTCTAACACTTGAGTTTGTCTCAGGTCATGATGTCACAGTTGTGAGATTGAGCCCCACATTGGGCTCTATGCTGAGCACGGATCCTGCTTGGGATTCTCTCTCTCTCTCCCTCTCTCTCTTCTGTCTCTTGCTCACCCTCTTTCTCTCTCTCTCAGAATAAATAAATAAACATTAAAAAGAAAATTTGCAAATGACATCTCATAAAGAGTTAGTATCCAAAATCTATAAAGAACTTAACAAACTGAACACCCAAAAAACAAATAACCCTGCTAAGAAATTGGAAGAAGACATGAATAGACACCTTTCTAAAAAAGACATCCAGATGGCTAACAGACACATGAAAAGATTCTCAACATCACTCATTATCAGGGAACTACAAATCAAAACCATTATGAGATACCACCTCACACCTGTCAGAATGGCTAAAATTAACAACACAAAAACAACAGGTTTTGGTAGGATGTAGAGAAAGGGCAACACTCTTCCACTGCTGGTGGGAATATGAACTGGTGCAGCCACTCTGGAAAACAGTACAGAGGTTCCTCAAAAAACGAAAAATAGAACTATCCCATGATCCAGAAACTGCACAATTAGGCCTTTATCCAAAGGATAAAAATACAGATTCAAAGGAGTACATTCACCCCAATGTTTATAATAGAATTATCAACAATAGCTAAACTGTGGAGAGAGCCCAAATGTTCATCAACTGATGAATGGATAAAGAGGATGTGGTATATATACACAATGGAATATTATCCAGCCATCAAAACAATGAAATCTTGCCATTTGCAATGACATGGATGGAGCTAGAATGTATTATGCTAAGCAAAATAAGTCAATCAAAGGAAGAAAATATCATACAATTTCACTTATATGTGTAATTTAAGAAACAAAACAGATAAATGTATGGGAAGGAGTAGGGAGAACAGAAAGATAAACAAACCACAAAGTCTTAATGATAGAGAACAAACTGAGGGTTGATGGAGGGAGGTGGATGGGAGATGGGCTCGATGGATGATGGACATTAAGGAGGGTACTTGTGATGAGCACAGGGTGTTGTATGCAAGTGATGAATCACTGAATTCTACCTCTGAAACCAATATTGCACTGTATGTTAACTCACTATTTTAAAAGAGAAAAAGAAAACAAAAAGACAAAAGAAAAGATGTGAGATAGGCTTCCAGTCTTACATTTATTGGGACTTTTTTTGTGGTCTAATATGCAATCTGTCCTATAGGTAGTTCCATTTAGACTTGAAAAGAATGCTATTCTGCTGTTTTCAGTTGGAATGTACTGTATATATCATGAAATCCATTTGGTCTACTGTGTCATTCAAAGACACCTTTCTTTACTGATTTTCTGTCTGGATAAGTAAGTATTGTCCCCTCATATCACTGTATTATTGTCAATTTCTCCCTTTATGTCTGTTAATATTTGCTTTATATATTTAGGTGCTTCTTTGTTGAGTTCATATATATATTTACAATTATTATATACTCTTGTTGGGTTGATCTCATTATCATTATGTAATGCCCTCTTTGCCTACTGCTTACAGTCTTTGGTTTAAAATCTATTTTGTCAGGTACAAGTATTGCTACCTCAATACTTTATTGTGGCTTTTAATTGCATGGGATATCTTTTTCTATCCCTTCAATCTCTGTCTGTATATCTTTAAGTCTGAAGTGAGTCCACCGAAAGAAGCATATAGATGGATGTTGATTTTTTATCCTTTAGTTACCCTTTGTCTTTTAATTGGAGCATTAGTAGTTATTTAAAGTAATTATTGATGAGTATGTACTTATATTTTATTTTATTTTTTCATAATGATAAGTATACTCTTTAATCCCTATCGCCTATTTCTCCCATTTCCACCCCCAACCTCCCCTCTGGTAACCAACAATTTGTTCTCTATAGTTAAGAGTCTGTTTCTTGGTTTGTCTCCCTTTATTTCCCTTTGCTCATTTGTTTTGTTTCTTAAATTCTACATGTGAATGAAATCATATGATATTTGTCTTTTTATGACTGACTTATTTCACTTAGCATTATACTCTCTAGCTCTATTCATGTTGTTGCAAATGGGAAGATTTCATTCTTCTCTATTGCTGAATAATATTTCAATATGTATATATGCCACATCTTTTTTATCCATTCATCTATCAATGGACACAGGCTGTTTCCATAATTTGGCTATTGGAAGTAATGCTGTAATAAACATTGGGGTTCCTGTATCCCTTTAAATTAGTGTTTTTGTGTTTTTTGGCTAAATTCCCAGTTGTGCAATTACTGGATTGTGGGATAGTTCTAATTTAATTTTTTAAGAAACCTCCATACTCTTTTCCCCAATAGCTGAACCAATTTGCATTCCCACCAATAGTGCAGGAGTGTTCCTTTCTCTCTACATCCTTCCTAACACCTGTTGTTTCCTGTGTTGTTGATTTTAGTCATCCTGACAGGTGTGAGATGATATCTCACATTTGATTTGCATTTCACTGATCATGAGTGATGTTGAACATTTTTTCATGGGTCTGTTGGCCATCTGTATGTCTTCTTTGGAGAAATATCTGTTCATGTCTTCTGCCCATTTTTTAATTGGATGTTTTGTGTTTTGGATATTGAATTTTATCAGTTATATATTATATATTTTAGATAGTAACACTTTTTTGGATATGTCATTTGAAAATATCTTCTTCCATTCAACAGGTTGCCTTTTAGTTTTTTTGACTATTTCCATTGCTGTGCAGAAACTTTTTATTTTGATGTAGTGCCAGTGGTTTATTTTTGCTTTTATTTCCCTTGCCTCAGGAGGCATGTCTAGAAAAATGTTTCTATGCCAACATCACAGACAATATTGTCTGTGTTATCTTTGAAGATTTTCATTGTTTCATGTCTCACATCTTGGTCTTTAATCCATTTTAAGTTTAATTTTGTGTATGGTGTGAGAAAGTGGTCCAATTTCATTGTTCTGCATGTAGCTGTCCACATTTCCCAACACCATTTGTTGAAGAGACTTTTTCCAATTGTATATTCATTCCTCCTTTGTCAATGATTAATTTGCCATATAACTGTGGGTTTATTTCTGGGTTTCGCCTCTATTCCATTGACCTATGTGTCTATTTTTATGCCAGTCCATACTCTTTTAATTACTACTGCTTCATAACAGAACCTGAACTATGGAATTGTGATACCTCCAGTTTTGTTTTGCCTTTTCAAGATTGCTTTGGCTATTCAAGGTCTTTTGTGGTTCCACACAAAATTAAGGATCGTTATAATTCTATAAAAAATGTTTGGTATTTTGATAGAGATTGCATTAAATCTTTAGATTGCTTTGGGCATTGTAGACATTTTAATAATATTGTTCTTCTGATCCAAGAGCATGGAATGTCTTTCCATTTCTTTGTCATCTTCAATTTCTTTTATCAGTATTTTATAATTTTCAGAGTACAAGATTTTTACCTCTTTAGTTATGTTTATTCCTAGATATTTTATTGGTTTGGTGCAATTGTAAATGGTATTATTTTTCTTAATTTATCTTTCTGCTGCTTCATTAATGATGTCTAAGAATGCAACAGATCTCTGTACATTGATTTTGTATACTACAACTTTACTGAATTTATTTATCAGATCTAGCAGGTTTTTTTGTATTTGGTGATATCTTTAGGGTTTTCTATATATAGTATTATGTTATCTGCAAGTAGTGAGAATTTTACTTCTGTCTTATATTTTATTTATGTTGTCTAATTGCTGTGGCTAGGACTCCCAGTATTATGTTAAATAAAAGTGGTGAGTGTAGACATACTTGTCTTTTTCCTGATTTTAGGGGAAATGCTCTCAGTTTCTCACCATTGTGTATGATGTTTGCAGTGGGTTTTTCATGTAAGGTCTTTATTATATTGAGATATGTTCCCTCTAGATCCATTTTCCAGAGGATTTTCATCTTGAATGGATGTTGTACTTTGTCAAATGCTTTTTCTGCATCTATTGAAATGATCATATGATTTTTATACTTTCTCTTACTTTTTTATACATATGATTTTTATACTTTCTCTTACTACTTTCAATTTGCTAGTATTGTTTTGAGGAATTTCGCACCTATATTCATGAGAGATTGGCCTGTAGTTCTCTTTTGTGGTGTCTTTATCTGGTTTTGGTATCAGGTTGATACTGGCATCATAGAAAGAATTTGGATGTTTCTTTCCTCTTTTATTTTTGGGGATAGTTTAAGAAGAATGAGTATTAACTCTTCTTTAAATGTTTGGTAGAATTTGCCTGTGAAGCCATATGACCCTGGGCTTTTGTTTTTTGAAAGTTTTTTTTTTTTTTTTTTTTTTTATTACTGATTCAATTTCATTGCTGGTGATTGGTCTGTTCAAATTTTCTATTTCTTCCTGCTTTACTTTTGGTAACTTATATGATTCTAGGAATTTATTCGTTTCTTTTAAGTTGTCCAATTTGTTGGAATCTAGGTTTTCATAACATTGCATAACAGTTGTTTGCATTTCTGTGGGGTTGGTTGTTATTTCTCCTCTTTCATTAGTAATTTTGTTTGTGTCCCCTTTCTCTCTCTCTCTTTCTCTCTCCTTCTTTCTTTCTTTTTCTTTGAGTCTTGCTAAAGGTTTATCCATTTCATTGATCTTTTCAAAGAATTAGCTCTTGGTTTCATGGATCTGTTATATTGTGGGTTTTTATTTTTATTTTATTTTTTTGGTTTCTATATTATTTATTTCTGCTCTAATCTTTATTATTTCCTTCCTTTTGCTGGCTTTGGATTTTTTTGTTGGTCTTTTTCTAATTCCTTTAAGTGTAAGGTTAGGTTGCTTATTTGAGATTTTTCTTGCTTTTGAGGTAGGCTTATATTGCTATAAACTTGCCTTAGACCTACTTTTGCTGCATATCAAAGATTTTGGACCATTATGTTTTTATTTTCATTTGTTTTCTTTTTTTTTTCCCAATATATGAAGTTTATTGTCAAATTGGTTCCATACAACACCCAGTGCTCATCCCAAAAGGTGCCCTCCTCAATACCCATCACCCACCCTCCCCCCCCCCACCCCCCATCAACCCTCAGTTTGTTCTCAGTTTTTAAGAGTCTCTTATGCTTCTTGCACTGTTGGTGGGAATTTTAATTTGTTTTCATGTAATTTTTTATTTCTTCTTTGATTTATTGGCTGACCCATTCATTATGTAATAGCATGTTATTTAACTCCATGTATTTGTGCTCCCTCCAGAATTTTTCTTGTGGTTAATTTCTAGCTTCATAGCATTGTGGTCAGAAAGATGCATGGTATGACTTCAATTTTTTAAAATTTGTTGAGACTTGGTTTGTGGTATAATATATGATCTGTTCTGCAAAATGTTTCATGTGCACTTGAAAAGAATATATATTCTGCGTTTTAGGATGGAATGTTATGAATATATCTGTTAAATCCATCTGGTATGTGATTCAAGTCACCATTTCTTTGTTGGTTTTCTATTTGGATGATTTGTCCATCAATTTAAGTGGGATGTTAAAGTCCTCTACTATTATTGTATTACTATTGGTTTTTTTTTATGTTTGTTATTAACTGTTTTATGTATTTCAGTGCTCTCAAGTTGGGTGCATAAATATTTACAATTTTCATATCCTCTTGTTGGTTTGTCCCCTTTATTATTACATAGTGTCTTTCTTTGTCTTTTTTTACAGTCTTTGTTTTATTTTATTTTATCTTATCTTATTTTATTTTATTTTATTTTATTTTATTTTATTTTATTTTATTTTTTAATGTTTGTTTATTTTTGAGAGAGAGACAGACAGAGACAGAGCATGAGTGGGGGAGAGGCAGAGAGAGAGGGAGAAACAGAATCCAAAGCAGGCTCCAGGCTCTGAGCTGTTAGCACAGAGCCTGACATGGGGCTCAAACTACAAGGTCATGACCTGAGCTGAAGTCAGACACTTAACAAACTGAGCCACCCAGGCACCCCAGTCTTTGTTTTAAAGCCTACTTCATCTGATACAAGTATTGCTCTACCAGCTTTCTTTTGACATCTATTTGCATAATAAACGTTTGTCTGTCTCCTCACTTTTAATCTGCAGGTGTTTTCAGGTTTGAAATTGAGTCTTTTGTAGGCAGCATATAGGTGGGTCTTCCTTTTTTATGCATTCTATCACTTTGTGTCTTTTGATTAGAACATTTAGTCCATTTACATTCAAAGTAATTATTGATAGATATGTATCTATGGCCATTTTGTTAACTGGTTTTTGTGATTGCTTCCATAAATTTTCTTGATCCTTTCTCCTCTTTCTCTCTTTCATAGTTTGTTGGCTTTCTTTAGTGATATACTTGGATTTCTTTCTCTGTATTCTTGAGCAGGAACTAATGTGGGCAGGCTAGTGGGGGGATGTTGACCCTCAGCCAAGATGGCTTCAGTGACCTGCCTCACCTGCTGTGGTGGCACTTGTGGGAAGGGCTTGTCCCTTGCATAGCTGGCTGAGCCTTGCTGTAGCCACTGTTGTTTTGCTGGTGGGTATATCCAGCCTTCAGCCCAGCTGTCTACAATGACCTTCTGTGACTGCTACAAGCATGCTAATGTGTAGGGTTTGCTCCTCCCCTCCACAGGAGTCACTTTGGAAGGATACCTGTCACAGCTGGGACTGCCCATCAGATGTCATGGGATGGTAGATACCTTGTGGGGGATGTTGGTCCTGACAGAGATTGCTACCATATGTGGAAGGGTAGAAAACACTTTGAAGGGACACTTGCTGGGTGGGTGGGTTGAGTGGGATGGGTCTGCAGGGAAATTCTAAGGCAGGGAAAGTGGTGCTAGCAAGGTAGATGGAAAGTTTCAAAACTGGCTCTTGCAAGCATCTGGCTAACTAGACGGAAAAAATATGCAAGAAGAAATGGTGCCTACCAACACTTCCATTTCCAGGAAAAGTCCCTGCAGGTACCTGCCCCTCCAGCACATGCCCTAAATCAATAAATCATCATGTACTACCTAGTTTCTTTTCAAATTAGTACTTCTGTGCTGGGCTTCAGTCCTAGTGAAAAAGTGTGCTGGTTCTTTAAGTGTAAATCCTCATTTCCTATGGCCCTCTGGCTCTCCTAGAATTAAGCCCCACTGCTTTTTAAAGCTCCCAGTTAAGCACCCCTGATTTTCAAAGGCAGACATTATGAGGACTTGCCTTCCTAGTTTGGGACCCCAGAACCAGAGGTGCCCAGTGTGGGGCTTGATCCCTTCACTCCTCCATGCTTATGATCTCCTGCTTGCTTGTAGATAGCAGTGACAGAGGTTTGGTTCCCAACTGTTCCTTCCCCTCCTACCCTTTTTGGTGCAGCATTCTTTATGAATTTAGCTGTGGAAGATCTGCTTTGCCAATCTCAGATGGTTTTCAGAGTAAGCTAAAATAATATATAGTTATTGCCTTGGCGTGTCCATGGGAAGGGGTAAGCTCAGGATCTTCCTACTCTGTCGTCTTCTTTTCCCTCCTTTATGGTACCTTTGTTATCTTCCTTGTGTTGCTCTTGATCTCAGAAGAAAAGATTTTAGTTTACCATTGAGTATGATGTTAGTTGTGGGCTTTCTTATATGAACTTTATTATATTGAGATAATACCCTTCTATTCCTGTTTGTTGAGTGTTTTTATCATGAAAGGGTGTTCAACTTTGTCAAATGTTTCTTCTGAATCTATTGAGATCCTCAGGTGATTTTTACCCTTCATTCTGTTAATGTGGTGTATCACATTGATTTTCCTATGTGGAATCGTCCTTGCATTCCAGAGATAAATCCCACCCACTCACGACATGATCTTTTTAATGTGCTGTTGATTCAGTTCACTGTTGTTTTGTTGAGGATTTTTATATTTCTGTTCATAAGGGATATTAATGTATAGTGTTCTTCTTGTGTCTGTGTCACTTGTGTCAGCGCAATGTTGGCCTGATAAAATGAGTTACAAGTGTTCTTTCCTCAATTTTTGTAAGAGTTTGAAAAACATTGGTATTCATTCTTTAAATATTGATAGAATACTTAAGTGAAAGCTGATCTTTATCCCTGATTAGTGACCCAATCTTCTTATGAGTTATAGATCTATTCAGATGTTTTATTTCTTCTTGATTCAGTCTAGGCAGGTAGTATGATTCTAGGAATTTATCAATTTTTTACTAGGTCATATAATTTATTGGCATATAATTGTTCACAGTAGTCTCTTAAAACTTTTCTTTTTTATTTCTGTGGTACCAGTTGGCATTTCTCCTCTTTCTTTTCTGGTTTTATTTGAGTCCTTTCTCATTTTCTCTTAGTCTAGCCAAGAATTTGTCAATTCTTTGTCAATTTGTCAATTTTATTACCTATCATGTGATCTATCCTGGAGAATGTCCTGTGTGCACTTGAGAAGAATGTATATTCTGCCTCTGTTAGGTGGAATGTTCTGTATATATCTGTTAGGTTCATTTTATCTAAATGTAGTATAAGACAGCTTTTTACTTTCTGTCTGTATGTTATATCCACTATTGAAAGTGGGGTATCAAAACCTCTAATTATTGTGTTGCTGTCTATTTCTAACCTTCAGTTTTCTCAGGGTTTCCTTCATATTCTTGCCCACTCTGATGTTGGTAGATATATATTTATAATTGTTGTATCTTTACGTTGAATTGACCCTTTCTAATTACATGATGTACTTTTTTGTCTCTTGTGAAATTTTGTGAAACTTTTGGACTTAAAGCCTATTTTGTCTGTTATAGATTAGACTGTTCCTGCTCACTTTTGTTACTATTTGCAAGGAATGTCTTTTTCTATGCTTTCACTTTTGGCCTATGTGTGTCCTTAAATCTAAAATGAATCTTTTGTAGAAAGTTATAACTTAATCATGCATTTTGTTCATTTAACATCTCTATATCTTTTGATTAATGAGTTCAATTCATTCACATTTAAAGTAATTACTAATAGGGAAAGACTTATTAAGGCCATTTTGTTATTTTTTTTCTTTCTGTCCTATAGCTTTTTTGTCCCCTTTCCCTCTTTCTATTTTCCTTTGTTTTTCATTGACTATTTAACAGTGACATACTTTGATTCTTTTCTCATTTTCTTTTGGGTATCTTATTTTTTTAATGTTTAGTTTTGAGAGAGAGAGAGAGAGAGAGAAGGTACAGAGAGAAATGGAGACAGAGGATCCAAAGAGGGCTCTGTGCTGACAGCAGAGAGACCAACAGAGAGACCAATGTGGGACTTGAACTCACAAACCATGAGATCATGACCTGAGCCAAAGTCGATTGGTCAACTAATAGAGCCACCCAGGTGCCCCACAAAGGTATTTTCTTTGTGCTTACAGTGAGTTTTATGTAAAATAGATGTATAGCATTCTGTTTTAAAGTGATAATAGTTTGACTTCAATTGCAAATTTGTTTTATTTTACAAATTTAATATTCAAAATTTGTGTGTTCTTTTTTTTGCCATGAGCATGTATTATTTTAATAACTAAAACAACCCATAAAGCTGTTCGCATTTTTAGAAGTAAACTAGTAAAGTGCTATACAGCCATATGAGTAATCCTTGAGAAGACAGATAATGTAAGTAGGAAACAGGTCACCTTTGTGGCTCCCTTTCCCCTAAAGAAAGTTCTAGGAGTGATTTTAGGTCTAAAGTAGAAGTTAAAGGGGAAGTGAAAAACTTGAAATGTTTCGACTAGTGCTAACAAAGAAGAGAAGAGATACAGAGATAAGGAGGCAGATGAGGGAAAAAAACAAAGAAATGAGACTTCTCTGTCTACTTGTATTAACTGAGAGAATGATAGAGAAACATTGCCACTGCCCTGTATGAGATGAATAATTCTTCAGAATTACAGGATCTGATCAGGCTTCTAAGAACTAGTCATTTCTCTTTGGTTGAAAGGACTGAAGTTCCAGAAGCTAGAATGCAAATAAAAGATATTTCAAGAGTCCTAGCTTCCAAGTTCTCTAGGATTTCATTCAATCCAATTTGTGTTACATATGTAGCAGTTTTAATTATTTATTTTCAGAAGATGAAAAATGAGTAAACTTAATGGTTCCTATCCATTATACAATTTAATCACAAAGTTTACCAAAATTTCTATTTCCTGTGATAGATGTCATATGCCCACAGAGAAGCCAGCAGAGACAAATAAATAAAATAAAACGATTTTTTAAAGACCCACATTCATAGCCCTTTGTATGGGTATCTTGAAAGTTACCCTGTGCACTCGGATCTTTTCAGGATGATTTATCAGGTCTGAGCTCCATGTATACGACAGCCCGTCACTAAGGCAAATAGTGTTATTTTCCCCAACCTTATAGTTGAAGAATATATGACATAGTTCTTAAAATGGAGAATTACGTATCTTTCTTAATGAAATTACACAAGAAGAAATTTGTGGAACAGACTACGACATTCTGTTAGCTATTTCATCCAAAATGTCTAAAATGCAGGTGAACTTGAATTAATCTTTCAACCTAACTAATCTAGATAAAAGATGTGGCAGAGAAATGAAACATTCACACAATCTAATGCTTTATAATAATTTAGTTTAAGACAAGTTTCAATATGATGTTTCAATTCCTCAGCAACCCAAAGCTAATTTTAAAAACATGAGACATGCTTATGTGACAAAAGAGAAAAACCTAGCAAGGTTTTAGCCTGGGAAATTAAGAAGGAGACAGCACACAACCTGATATTTTCAATTAACACCCTATATGTTTCTTCAATCCCATGACCTGCCTGAAATTAATGAAACCTTTTCTACATCCTGCCTCAATTTGTATGAATCAGTCCATAGTGTGAGAAAGAATAGAGTGAACAAACTCTTCTCCCTGGTCACTGGCACTGATGTAAATATCACAAAGTCATGAAATAACAAACACAAGAAAAATAGCATACACCACATGAAAACATTGCTGTGGAGATTACACAAAAGAAAGCTGAATTTAGGTGGATTAAGTAAAAAGCTTATTTAAAAGACTGTTTTTCACCCAGATCAAATTATAATGGCTATGATTAATTCTTTTTTTTTCTAAATAACTTCCTTGCACCCCATCCCAAAATATGATTCCTGTTGCAGACTTCTTATAACCCAAAGGAAAAAAAAACCTATTGATCACTGTTTTTGCTCAACTCTAATTATAACTGGGAAAGTACTTGCACCAAGTTAAAATCCCCTATGTCCACACTGTATGCACAAAAATCAGAGAGGGTTATTAAAATAGACTCTTCTCTAATAATCTTTGTAGATGGTTTAATCACACATTCTGTGTTTTTAAAACAAAATCTCAGTCCTAGTCACATCTTTTAACACTTGCAGGGGGGGTGAGAGGTGGGGAGAGATGACAATAATTGAATTTGAAGTTGATTTTATGATGCCTATTGAATCTAAGCCAAAAACAAAGCCCAAAAAAACTTTACATGATAATACAATTCAGAAAAATAATCTTGTTTTTAAAATCCTTACCTTAAAAAAGAATAAAATAGGGGTGCCTAGGTGGCTCAGTTGGTTAAGCATCCAACTCTTGATTTCAGTTCAGGTTATGATCTCAGAGCTTGTGAGTTCGAGCCCTGCATCAGGGTCTGTGCTGACAGTGTGGAGCCCACTTGGGATTCTTTCTCCCCCTGTCTCTCTGCCTCTCCCCCACTCATGCTCTATCTGTCTCTCAAAATAAATAAACATTAAGAAAATTTTTTAAGAATAAAATATTATTTTTCTTTTTATCTATCCAACTTGTATTTCTGGTGTAATTCATCATAAAGATTTTATGGACAGCTTTGAAAAGAATTGTTCTTATATATATTTACGCATTGAATAAGAATGATCACTTCATTACTGAAGTGCTTGCATTACTGATCATGAGGTGCACAGTGGTTTATTCTTGCGCATATGACACAATTCTGTGTGGTAATAACCCTTATTGTGAGATGTATAGGGAAATAGAATGTAAATAGAGCGCCAAAGCAAGGTGAAAAGTTTTGACTGATGTTTGAAAGAAGACAGAATCTATGAAATGGAGAAATAAACAATGTCCATTACTAAATGCTGAAGGAGGCAAGTTCTTGCATGATGTGGAAGGCTTCACACCATCTCAGGTTAAGTTCACACAAAGAAAAATTCCTGAGAAAACTCTTACACTCCTTCTATTTTTCTTATGTTTACCTCCCCCCTTACTACCCTCCAACAGTTCAGTTGTTTTCTCAATACAAGCTCGAGTCCATCCTTTCCCTTCCCTTTCAACTTGGAAATATTTGGGGGCACTGGAATGGCTCAGTTGGTTAGGCGTCTGATTTCAGCTCAGGTCATGGTCTCAAGATTTGTGAGTTGGAACTGAGCGATGGGCTATGCACTGACAGCCTGGGGCCTGTTTCAGATTCTGTGTCTCCCTCTCTCTCACTGTCCTTCCCTCGCTTGTGCTCTCTCTCTCTCTCAAAAATAAATATATAAACATATTTATAAAAGAAACATATCATTTCCCCCAGTTAATAATACTTTTCCACTTCATTTTATTGCTCTTTCTACTTATCAATCAATAGCACCCTTTCTTTTTTATTCCAAACAATCTAAACAAATGCCCCCAATTCCTGACTTATTTTCATCTTAATTTCTCATATTCTGACTCTTGCCCCTACTACCAATATACTACCATCATTGCCAATGACCTCTTCAACTTGCCAAGCCCCGTGACTTTCTGTCAGTACCATTGTTCTTTCTGAAGTATATTTGATCCTCTCTTTGATACATATTTGACACCCTTATTTGATACATATTTGAGACTCTACTGGAAACATTCTTCTCCCCTGGTGTTTTAATTTCATTATCTTCCCCCAGTCCTATAATTAATCCATCTCAGTATGTTCCTCCTCTTTTTAATAGAAGTATTCATTATAATTATAAAAATTAAAACCTGTATTTTATGGCATTTTATTTTTTAAAAAAGTGAGGACTATAAGAGACAAAACAGATGAACATAAGGGAAGGGAAACAAAAATAAAATAAAAACAGGGAGGGGGACAAAACGGAAGAAACTCATAAATATGGAGAACAAACTGAGGGTTACTGGAGGGGTTGTGGGAGGGGGGATGGGCTAAATGGGTAAGTGGCACTAAGGAATCTATTCTTGAAATCATTGTTGCATTATATGCTAACTAATTTTGGATGTAAATTTAAAAAAATAAAAAATAAAACAAGAATGAAAAAATAAATAAAATAAAATAAAAAAGTTTATTTTTGAGAGAGAAAGAGAGAAACGGTGCATGTGTGAATGGGGGAGGAGGCAGAGAGAGAAGAAGAGAGAGAATCCCAGCAGGTTCTGTGCTGTCAGCACAGAGCCCAACACAGGGCTGGATCTCACAAACCGTGAGATCATGACCTGAGCCAAAATCAAGAGTCAGTTGCTTAGCCAGCTGAGCCCCACAGGTGTTTTAGTAAGTATATACAATACACGGTTATTTGTTTGCCTTATTTGACTCTTAGATGTTCTTTACATTGCCTTACTTCCTCACTGAGCTTAAATGTACTTAAGATTTTAACTTAAACTTTTAAGTTTCAGCCATAAAACTGTTGAGATTGGAATGCAAAACTACCTCTCCAGCCCAGATCTACTATGTCTACTCTACTTATTTCAACTATTTTCAAAACACTTCTGTCTGGAAATTTGCTTACAAGCTCAAATTCAGAGCATCCAAATGAAACCTATGTTACTCTTTTACCCAATGTGCTCTACCTGCAGGAAAGAGAGAATGGAAGATCAGCAATAATCTTCGACTACCTTATTCTATCTCTAGCTTTGGAATTTCCAGTGCAGTAATAGGTGATATGAGAAAGGCAGCCCCATCTGCTTCTTGTCAATCCATTTTTCCTCATCCCTGTACTGAGACAAGGGCCATTAAGCATAGAACAGCATACAATGTGGATAAACATCCCAAATACCTGATATTAATCCAATACAAGTGGACTTGATCCTCAAAATAAACAAACAAATTAGCTTGGTAAACAGAGTTTGGGAAGGATGGCTTCAGAGACAGATATCCCTAGAATTGGCTTTCAACAAATTAAATGGAGTTTCTAAAGTGAATGGAGATGTTTGAAGTGGGTTAAATCATTAGAAAAAAACCTGAAGCTTAAAGAATAGTGGCTTATGTTTGATTCAAACCCACTAGGAGCATCACCCAGGCAAATAACAGGACAAAGTGCAGTGAAGATCTGCCACCAAAACTGAACTGTTATGAGAATGCAGACACATATATACACTTAAAAACTTATCTGTAGTTCTCTATTAGGAAGGGACTGATAAGGAATACTGAACTAGAAAAATACAACTAGCCAATCTGGGGCAGGGAGTCAGATTTCTTGACCAAGAAACATGCTCTAATGCCAAGATAAAGATCTGACAAATTATTTTTCATAGGCATCTCTGCTTCCATAATATATTTTTATTATTATATTCAGAAATGCAGAATATGATCAGTGTATATGGTGTAGACCTGCAGTTTCCTCACTTTTTCCTCCCTAAGTGGATTTTTTAACTGAAAATCCTTCCTTCTTTCCTTCCTCCCTTCCTCACTCCCTTCTTCCCTTCCTTCCTTCCTTCCTTCCTTCCTTCCTTCCTTCCTTCCTTCCTTCTTTCCCCCCTCCCTCCTTCCCTCCATTCCTCATTCTCTCCCTCCCTCCCTCATTTCATTTTGGTGTAGTTGATTCAGAATGTTATTTTATTAGTTTCAGGTATACAACAGTGATTCAACAATTCTAAACCTTGTGCTATGCTTACCACAATCTGTCACCATGCAATGCTACAAAAATACCATTGACTATATTCCCCACACTCTACTTTTTTTCCCATTACTTTAAAAAAGGTATTTATTTATTTTGATAGAGAATGACCATGAATTGGGGGGAAGGGGCAGAGAGAGAGAGGAGAGAGAATCCTAAGCCAGGCTGTATCTCATGAACTATGAAATTATGACTTGAGCTGAAATCAAGAGACCAACACTTAACCGACTGAGCCTTCAGGGATGCTTCCCCATGAATTTATTCATTCCATAAGTATAAGCTTGTACCTCACATTCCTTTTCATCCATTTTGCCAGTCTCCCAACCACCTCCCCTCTGATAACTATCAGTTTGTTCTCTGTGTTTATAGGTCTCTGTATTTATATGTTTGATTCTACTTTTTTGTTAGTTTATTCATTTTTCAATTTTTTTAAGTTTTATTTATTTCAAGAGAAAGACAGTGTGAGTGGGGGAGGGGTAGATAGAGAGGGAAAGAGAGAATCTCAAGTAGGCTTCATGCTCCCAGTGCAGAGCCCAAGAAGGGTTCGAACTCATGAATCCATAAGAACATGACCTGAGTTGAAACCAAGAGTCTGATGCTTAACTGATTGAGCCACCCAGGCACCCCTAGTCATTTGTTTTATAGATTTCCTATTTAAGTGAAACCATATGGTATATGTCTTTCTGACATATTTTACTTAGTATAATATCCTCTTAGTATAATATCCATGTTGTCACAAAAGGCAAGATCTCATTATTTTTAATGGCTTAGTGATATTCCATTGTGTGTGTGTGCACATACACACACACATAGTACACACACACACACACACACACACACACACATATCTCTTCTTTACTCATTTATCTATCAATGGACATTTTGATTACTAAGTGTCTTGGTGTGGACCTGCTTTGGTTGATTTTGTTGGGGGCTCTCTGCATCCTGGATCTGGATTTTATATATATATATATATATTGTGTGTGTGTGTGTGTGTGTGTGTGTGTGTGCGTGCGCGCGCACGTGTGTGGAGTCTTTAGAATTTTCTATATAGTACAATTCATCTGCAAATAGTGACAGTTTTACTTCTCCCTTACCAATTTGGATGCCTTTAATTTCTTGTCTGATTGCTGCATCTAGGACTTCCAGTACAATGTTGAATAAAAGTGGTGAGAGTGGGTGTCCTTGTCTTGTTCCTATTCTTAGAAAAGCTCTCAGTTTTTCACTTTTGAGTCGGACATTAGCTATGGGTTAGTCATATATGGCCTTTATTTTGTTGAGGTATGTTCCTTCTATACCCACTTGGTTGAGAGTTTTTATCATAACGTGCTGATTTTTGTGAAATGCTATTTGTGCAGCTATTGAGATGATCATATGATTTTATTCTATGTTTTGTTAATGTGGGGTGTCATGTCGATTGGTTTACATATTTTGAACCATCCTTATGTCCCTTAAATAAATTCCAATTTAGGATGGTGAATGATCCTTTTAATGTCTTTTTGAATTTGGTTTGCTAGTATTTTATTGGACTTTTCTGCACCTATCTTCATCAAGGATATTGGTCTGTAATATTCTTTTTTTTTTTTTTTTTTTTTGTAATGTCTTTGTCAGGCTTTGGTATCAGGTAATGTTGGTCTCACAGAATGAATTTGGAAATACCACTTTCTTTTCTGTTTTTTGGAATAGTTTGAGACAAATAGTTATTAACTTTTCTTTTAAGTTTGGTAGAGTTCCCCTGTCAAGCTATCTGGTCCTGGGCATCTGTGTTTTGTCGAGTATTTTGACTACCAATTCAATTTTGTAAATAATGCTGCAATAAACAAGGGTGCATGTATCTTTTTTAATTAGTGTTTCCACTTCTTTGGGTAAATGTCCAGTAGTAGAATTACTGGATCATATGGTAGTTCTATTTTTAATTTTTGAGAAAACTCCATACTGTTTTCCACAATGACTGTACCAATTTACATTCCCACCAAAAGTGTACATGAGTTGTTTTTCTCTACATCCTTGTCAACACTTGTTATTTCTTGTCTTTTTGATTCCAGCCATTCTTACGGGTGTGAGGTGATATCTCATTGTGCTTTTGATTTGCATTTCCCTGATTATTAGTGATGTTGAGCATCTTTTCATATGTCTATTTGCCATCTGTATGTCTTCTTTGGGAAAATATCTGTTGATGTCTGCTGCCCATTTTTTAAATAAGAATATTTGATTTTTGGTGTTAAGTTATAGAAGTTTTCTATATATTTTAGATATCAATGTTTTGTTGGATATGTCAGTTGCAAATATTTTCTCCCATTAAGTAGGTTGCCTTTTGTTTTGTTGATTGTTTCCTTCACTGTACAAGAGCTTTTTACTTTGATGTAGTCCCAATAGTATATTTTTGCTTTTGTTTCCCTTACCGAGGAGACATATCTAGAAAAATGTTGCTATAGCTGATATCAAAGAATTGCTGCCTATGTCTTCTAAGAGTTTTATGGTTTCAAGTCTCACATTGGGTCTTTAGTCCATTTTAGATTTATTTTTGTGTATGGTGTAAGAAAATGGTCCAATTTCATTCTTTCACATGTAGCTGTCCCGTTCTGTTGAAGATTGTCTTTTCCCCATTGTATATTCTTGCCTCTTTTGTCATACATTAGTTGATTATATAATTGTGGGTTTATTTCAGGGGTCTCTTCTGCCCGATTCATCTGTCTGTACAATATTGTTTTAATTTTACAGTTTTGTAATATATCTTGAAATATGCGATTCAGTTTTGTTCTTCTTTCTCAAGATTTGGCTATCAGGGTATTTTATAGTTCCATAAGAATTTTAAGATTATTTGTTTTAGATCTGTGAAAAATTGATATTGATATTTTGATAGGAATTGCATCAGATATGTAGTTTGCTTTGAGTATCATACACATGTTAACAATACTGGTTCTTCCAATCCATGAACATGAAATATCTTTTGATTTGTTTGCATCATCTTCAATTTATTTGATCAGTGTTTTATAGTTTGTGGAGTGCAGATCTTTCACCTCTTTGGTTAAGTTTATATCTAAGTATTTTCTCTTTGGAGTAAATGAGATTGTTTTCTTAATCTTTCTACTACATTTTTAGTGTATAGAAATACAACAGATTTCTGTATATTAATTTTGTATCCTGCAACTTTACTGAATCCACTTATCAGTTCTAGTAGTTTTTGCATGGGGTCTTTAGGATTTTCTACATATGGCATAATGTCATATACAAATAGTGAAAATTTTATGTCTTCCTTATCAATTTGGATGCCTTTTATTTCTTGTCTGATTGCTGTGGCTAGGACAAAAGTATATTTCTAACCCACAGAGGAAGACTCTGGGAAAGCATGTTGTTGTTATGTGACCCACCTTGTTCATCAGAGTTGAGAGAAACTGCTGTAGACAAACCTTTTTACACATAGTTGTCACACACACACACACACACACACACACACACACACAATTTATAAATGGTATATAGGTTCCATGAGGAAGTAGAGCTAATGTATCTGTAATCTACATCTAGCAAAGTGTTCCATATATAATAGGTATTTAATGAACCGTGTTTTGGCTATCTAGGCATTTTAGAAGGCAATAGAAGCACAAGTAATGCTGTATATAAAGGCAGAGAAGTAGGAATGTGGGGGCTCTGTGTTGGAACATTGATTAGTAGCTCCATGAGGAATGGGTGGTGGTATTGGTGAAGGGGTGTAATAAAAGAAGAGGCTCCAGTTTCCAGATGTTGCCACCTTAGTAAAGGAATTAAGAATTATAAACCATGGACTACAACATTTGGAACTGTGAAAGATTTCTTAACCTCTGTTGTGCATTATCTCAAGCTGTGCCTGTACTATAAATGCCTTAAAATGCAAAAAGCCCATGTTCTTGTGTTCAGAAACATTGACAAAGGGAAGAACTTAGACCATAGCCTATCTGCAAACACTCTTTGAAATAGGGGGGAGAAAAATCCAGATGGAGAGAGTGGGAAGGAATAGATAAAGAGGAAAATCAAGTAAGCTAAACTCCTGTAGCCAGTAGAAATTTTTAAAAAAGCTAAGCACAAAGTCTTTTGAGCCTAAAATGTCATCCTGGGGCCTAACACTTCCAGAGGAGTTTTCTCCTGCACAAGTGTCAGTAAATGGAATTTAATGGAATGTCAGTAAATGGTCAGGGAGCTCTGGACCACAGAAAAGCATTCAGAAGTCTAGATTTAAAATTACCTACTCTATTGTGAAGGCAATAAGGGTAAAGAGAGAAAATGAAGTAAAGTGGACAGGGACAGAACCTATTTTCAAGAGATTGGAAAGATGAAAAACATACACACACACACACGCACACACGCACACACAGGAAAGGTACCTTCAAAAATAGAAAAAAGTTATATAGGCACAGGAGCCCAAGGACAAAGAATGTTCCAGGTTGTAAAAAATGATCAAGTATCAAAGAATGCCACGAAAAACTAAAGGACAGGAACTAAGAACAGTCAAGATGAAGGTCATTGGCACGACCCTGTATATCTCTGGCATGTGAAAAGCAAGTCAAAGAGAGAAAGCGTGGGTAGAGTCAGGTGCAGATTTTATGGGAAACCACAGATCTTGCACAGAGAGGTACAGTTATCTTGCTTTCTTGAGGGATATAGATAAATATATGCCAGAATCTTAACTCACATTAAAAAATGTTTAGTTGGTCCTTGGTAATCATGGAATTGATGTAGCTTATCTTAAACCTGAACTATAAGGCCCACTACAATGAAACCCCAAATTTCACCCTTACCTCTCTTACCTTTTTTCACTCTTACTGGAACTCTTGACTGCATCAAAAAGGGACTACTCACTTTTTGAAAAAGTAACTTGTACTTTCCACCCCAAGCCTGTGATCTCACTGACCTACCCAAAATGTCTTCTACTATAACTTCCCTCATCCTCTAAAGTCTGATTTTAATTTAATTCCTTCAAGAAGTATTTGGCATAAAGCCTAAGAACACCTGAGCTCCACAGTTTGACTGGCCTCCATCCTGGTTCCACTGCCTACTAAATATATGACATGACCTTTATCAAGATGCATAATGTCACTGTGCTTCATTATCTTCCCCTGTAAAATGGGAATAATAGTACCTTACTCTTAGGGTGGTAAGGCTTATGTGAGACAAAACATATAAAACACTTAGAACAGTGAATAGCATATAATAAGCTTTCAATAAATGTTAGCTCTTGATAATCATGAGCCTTCTTTAATCACCCTATTTGGAAGTTATCTTATCTTCCTTTTTCATTCTTTTAAGCAATATGGTCTGGTCTATTTACTTGGCCATTAAGTTTTACTACTTGGGATTTTCAAATATCATTTCTTTTGCCTATGTTTGCTTTCTCTTTTTAATTGGATTACAAGATCTTTGAGGAGAGACACTATGTCTCATAACTCCTTATGTCTCAGTACCTAGAATATCCCTTTGCAATACATAAATGCTTAAAAATACTTAGATGATCTATTTCTAAGTCATCTGTAAAAATCCAAAGTCAGACTTTATTAGGGAACTGCATAAATATAATTTTCTATATAAAAAGACTCTTGAACGTCTAAGAATATTATTCAAATATTCAGATTTGTAATGTAATTAACTTTCACAAAACTAATAACAAGAAGAACTTGTAAGTATGTGTGTATGAATATATATATTCATGGATATGTATAATATGGCATGTGGTTCAGAGCACTGAACCACTAAGAGCTGACTATAGCCCAGAAGATCAGAAAACAAACTTTAAGTCTTATTTTCCTCTTGACTACTTCTTATAAATACTACTTGAAGTAACCTTTATACACTGAGAAGTACGAGAAAGACAATGTCTTTTAGCAGATTTTATTCCATCATTGCAAGTTTGTGAGGTAAAAGAATAATTTCATTGAAAATCATATGTAATGCAAAGATATTGTCAGGGGCTATCATTATGAAGCCATTTTGTCTTTCTAATAGGTGGCACAGGGATGGTTGTGGGAGAAAGGTGGTGAGCAGCCCTATCTAATCCATTCCCACAGTCGGGAGATTTGAGGGTCCAAAGAGTCAGGAATGGCTTCAAGACTTCAGGGTCCAAAGTTCTATTAACCTGTTCAGAGCCCCTGCAGTTGCCTTTCCTCTTTACCTCCCAGTGAAGTAGTTTGAATATTTAGGACAATTCTGCAAATCATATAGATTAGGAAGCTGAGGCTGAGAGTAAATAATTTGCCCAAACACATCTTGGTAAAGATTGTACCTAAAATTGCCATATTCAAAACCAACTCTCTTTCCCCTGACCAGCACATTTTGTTCCTCTAAAATCCTGGGTTTTTCCAATGTGCAATGTCACTAGTAACATCTTCAAATTAAGAGAAACTTGAGTTGTCAAAGTTTGGATATGCTCCCATCCATACTTTTGTGAAATCTAATCTAAATTGAAGGTAATTATGGTAAAATCTTTACTGTTCTCTTGTTATCCACATACCTGACACTAAGTATAGTTAGAAGTGCTCTTCCTACTTTAAGGACATTGTCTAATTAACCCTCATATTCTGTGAGGGAAGTATATATTACCTCCATTTTACAGATGAGGATTAGATGGAGAGCCAGAAATTGCTATATAGTCTACCAGTCCCACAAACTGTTCTTAACCAAAGTTATTCTGCAAACACAGCCAGGGAAATTTCACTACAGTTTCTGTGAAATGGAACAATTGCTATCCTTCTCTTCAAAGTGAAATTTTTTGTTGTGATAGAATTAGTGTCCACAATATTTCAAGTTCATCAAGCTACATGCCTGATGGCTAAACTGAAAGAATGATCTTTTTTCCTTTATTGAGAACTTCTGTTTTCTCAAAGATTTTGAGAAAGAAAGAAAGAAAGAAAGAGGAAGAGAGAAGAGAAGAGAAGAGAAGAGAAGAGAAGAGAAGAGAAGAGAAGGAGAGGAGAGGGAAGAGAAGGAGAGGAGAGGGAAGAGAAGGAGAGGAGAGGGAAGAGAAGGAGAGGAGAGGGAAGGAAAGGAGAGCAGAGGGAAGGAAAGGAGAGCAGAGGGAAGGAAAGGGAAGGAAAGGGAAGGAAAGGGAAGGAAAGGGAGGGAAGGAAGGAAGGAAAGAAGAAAGAAAGAAAGAAAGAAAGAAAGAAAGAAAGAAAGAAAGAAAAGAAAGGAAAGAAAAGAAAAAAAGGAATAAAAGAAATGAAAAAGGAAAAGAAAGGAAGTAATCCAAACTGAACTCTGGATGAAGGTGATCAAAATAGCTAGGGAAATTTCCATGAGTAGAAAGTGCTACAGACCTTGGGTATTTCCTGGCCTGGGTCTAGAAATTTAGTGCTTCAAGTTAAATATTGAGGCAAGCATCAGAATCCAAAATCAAGAAATAAGCTGCCAGGAAGTCTCTGGCATTGCCCAGAACTTTCTAATCAGACCCAATAATGTTTTCTGCTGTACTCAATCTCCTATCTATTAAGTTTATAATAGCTATGTTAGTGTAATTACTGGGTGACAACTCCCTGGGAAAATAGATAAAGAGGAAAATTCTTCCTTTACCTCCCAATATTTCTGGGAAGGAAGTAATTAAAAACTTAGGCCTTTGTACACATAAAGTATCCATACACTAGGAGACATTTAGTACAATAGTACAGAGTACAATATGCAATCTCAAAATAAATGTACTAATAATAAATAAACTAAATGATCAAATATTGTCACCAATAATGGGACCTCAAGTACCTCATGATGTCATGCTCTGAAGACACAGCATCACCTGCATAGTACTCCTGACCAGTCATTTTTGCTTTGTTTCCCTTGCCTCCTGAGACATGTCTAGTAAGAAATTGCTATGGCTGAGGTGAAAGAGGTTGTTGTCTGTTTTCTCCTGTAGTATTTTGATGGTTTCCTGTCTCACATTTAGGTCTTTCATCCATTTTGAATTTATTTTTGTGTATGGTATAAGAAAGTGGTCTAATTTCATTCTTCTGCCTGTCGCTGTCCAGTTTTCCCAGCACCATTTGCTGAAGAGTCTTTCTTTCCATTGTATACTCTTTCCTGTTTTGTTGATCATACATTTGTGGGTCCATTTCTGGGTTCTCTATTCTGTTCCATTAATATATGTGCCTGTTTTTGTGCCAGTACCATACTGTCTTGATGATTACAGTTTTGTAATACAGCTTAAAATCCAGAATTGTGATGCCTCCAAATATCGTATGATTTCTCTCATATGTGGAATTTAAGAAATACAACAGATGAACATAGATGAAGTGAAGGAAAAATAAAATAAAAACAGAGAGGGAGGAAAACAATAAGACACTTTTAAATACAGAGAACAAACTGGGAGTTCCTAGGGGGAAGAAGGGGAGATGGGCTAAATGAGTAATGGGCATTAAGGAGGGCACTTGTTGGGAAGAACACTGGGTGTTATTTGTAAGTGATGAATCACTGGGTTCTACTCCTAAAACCAATACTACACTGCATGTTAACTAACTTGAATTTAAATAATGTTTTTAATGGAAAAAAAAGAAACAGACTAGTAATGCGAACTGAAGGACATTTTGCAAAACAATTAGCCAGGATTCAAGACAAATGTAAATATTATGAAAGATGAAAATAAATGTATAGATACATAAATAATTAAATAATGACTATGAAATTTATCTAAATTTAAAAAACCAAAGAGAAATGAAAACTAAATTAAATATGTGATCCTCCAGTGGATTCTAGATTTGTTTTTGTAGAACCATTTTGTTTATTTTATTTATTTAACATCTGTCATCGTACAAAGTTACTACAATATTATTGACTATATATCCTATGTTGTATTTTTCCTCCCTGTGAATTGTTTATTTTATAACTGGAAGTTTGTACCTCTTAATCCCATTCACCTATCCCCTCCCACCCCACTAATCTGTCAATCACTGCTTGTTCTCTATATTGATAAGTCTGTTTCTTTTGTTGTTGTTGTTTTGTTCATATGCTCTGATTTTTAGGTTCCACATATAAGTGAAATTAAATGGTATTTATCTTTCATTATGTGACTTATTTTACTTAGCATATACCCTTTAGATCCATCCATGTTGTCACAAGTGGCAAGATGACTTTTTTTTTATGGCCACATAATATTTTAGTGCATGCATGTGTGTGTGTGTGTGTGTGTGTGTGTGTGTGCATGTGGTGTCACATTTTTATTCATTCATTTATTGATAGACATTTTGGTTGCTTCCATATCTTAGCTATTGTAAATAATGCTGCAATAAGTATAGGGGTGCAAATATCTTTTCATTTTTTTTCCTTTGGGTAAATACCCAGAAGTGGAATTATTGGATTGTATAGCACTTCTGTTATTAGTTTTTCAAGGAAACTCCCTATTGTTTTCTGTAATGGTTGTACCAATTTACATGACCACCAACAGTGCATGAGGGTTCCTTTTTCTTCACATCACCTCGCCAACACAATAACTAATGTTATTTCTGGTCTTTTTTATATTAGCCATATGACTGGTGACAGGTGATATCTCATTGTGGTTTTCATTTCCATTTCCCTGATCATCAGTGTTGAGCATCTTTTCATGTGTCTGTTGGCCATCTGTAGGTCTTCTTTGGAAAAATGTCTATTCAGATCCTCTGCAAATTTGTTATTGGATTATTTTGTCTTTTTATTTTTGTTTTGAGTTTTATGAGTCCTTTATATATTTTGAATATTAGGCCATTATCGGATATATCATTTGCAAATACCTTCTCACATTCAGTAGGTTGCCTTTTATTTTGTTGCTGATTTCCTTTGCTGTGTTGAAATTCTAATGTTGATGGATAAATGAGCAGCCTTGGTAAGTTGTGTTGGAGTAATGTATTTCATTTAACTCATTTATTCAATAAATTGTATTAAATGTCCAACATATATTAGATATTGTGCCAGACTGAAAATATAAAAATCAATCAATCATAAATTCTGCCCTCATGGGGCTTACTTTCTAGCTCAATTTATAGGACATCAGCCACCAATACCATACTTCCTTATGTTCTGTAGCAATCTTAAATTATCACATTTTCTCATGAGACAAAGTTCTAATGAGACCAAATTCTAAGATTAAAGAAGTTGTTGGCAGTGACTTAATATAGTAATACCTCAGAGATACTGTATGTTGGGTTTCAAATCACCACAATAAAGCGAATATCTCAATGAAGTGAATCAAATTATTGGGTGGAGGGTGTCTGGATGACTCAGTCAGTTAAGCATATGACCCTTGATTTTTGACTCAGGTCATGATCCCAAGGTTTTGGGATCAAGCCCCACATTGGGATCCATGTTGGAGGAGCTTGGCATGGAGGCAGGCATGGAGCCTGCCTAAGATTCTCTTTGGAAAGGGTCTATCCACTAAGAAGATCTAACAATTGTAAACTTTTATGCCCCTAATGTGAGAGCACCCAAATGTGTAAGTCAATGAATCACAAACATAAAGAAATTCATTGACAATAATACCATAATAGTAGGGGACTTAAGCACCCCACTTACAGCAATGGGCAGATCATCTAAGCAGAAAATCAGTAAGGAAATGGCTTTGAATGACACACAGGACCGGATGGACTTAATAGGTATATTCAGCACATTTCATCCTAAAGCAGTGGAATACACATTCTTCTCGAGTGCACGTGAAGCATTCTCCCGAATAGATCACGTACTGGGACACAAATAAGCCTTCAACAAGTACAAGAAGATTGAGATCATACCATGTATATGTTCAGACCACAACGCTATGAAACTTGAAATCAACCACAAGAAAAAAATTTTGAAAAACAACAAATACTTGAAGATTAAAGAACATTCTACTAAAGAATGAATGGATTAACCAAGAAGTTAAAGATGAAATTAAAAAGGACATGGAAGCCAGTGAAAATGATAACACCACAGCCTAAAATCTCTGGGATGCAGCAAAAGTGGTCAAAAGAGGGAAGTATATAGCAATCCAGGCCTTCCTAAAAAAAGAAAAAAAGTCTCAGTTACACAAATTTACACCTTAAAGAGCTGGAAAAAGAACAGTAAATAAAGCCTCAAACTGGCAGAAGACAGGCAATAATAAAGATTAGAGCAGAAATCAATGCTATCAAAACCAAACCAAACCAAAACAAAACAAAAAACAGAACATATCAATGAAACCAGGAGCTGGTTGTTTGAAAGAATTAACAAAATTGATAAATCCCTAGCCAGTTTGATCAAAAAGAAAAAGGAAAGGACCCAAATAAATAAAAGCAAGAATGAAAGAGGAGACATCATAACCAACACAGCACAAATACAAACAATAATAAGAGAATATTATGAGCAGTGATATGCCAATAAATTGGGCAATCTGGAAGAAGTGGACAAATTCCTAGAAACATGTAAACTACCCAAAATGAATCAGGAAGAAATAGAAAATTTGGACAGACCCATAACCAGTAAACAAAAAATTGAATTAGTAATGAAAAAACTCCCCAAAAACCAGAGTCCAGGGCCAGATGGCTTTCTAGGGGATTTCTATCAAGTATTTAAAGGGTTAACACCTATTCTTTTGAAGCTGTTCCAAAAAATATAAATGGAAGGAAAATTTCCAAACTCATTCTATGAGGCCAGAATATCCTTGATTCCAAAACCACACAAAGATCCCACTAAAAAGGAGAACTACAGACCATTTTCCTTGATGAACATGGATGCAAAAATTCTCAACAAGATACTAGCCAACTGGATCCAACAATACATTAAAGAATCATTCACCATGATCAAGTGAGATTTATACCTGAGATCAGGGCTGGTTCAATATCTGCAAATAATCAATGTGATACATCACATGAATAAAATAAAGAACAAGGACCACATTCTCCTCTCAATAGATGCAGAGAAAGCATTTGACAAAATACAGCATCCTTTCTTGATAAAAACCCTCAGGAAAATGGGGATAGAATGATCATACCTCAAGATCATAAAACCCATACACAAAAGACCCACCATTAATAACATCCTCAATGGGAAAAAACTGAGAGCTTTCCCCCTAAGGTCAGGAACATGACAAGGATGTCCATTCTCACCATTGTTATTCAACATAGTATTGGAAGTCCAAGCCTCAGCAATCAAACAACACAAAGAAATAAAAGCCATCCAAGTCGGCAAGGAAGAAGTCAAACTTTCACTCTTCACAGATGACATGATACTCTATATGGAAAACCCAAAAGATTCCACCAAAAAACTGCTAGAACTGATCCATGAATTCAGCAAAGTCACATGATATAAAACCAATGCACAGAAACTGGTTGCGTTTCTATACACAAATAATGAAGCAGCAGAAAGAAAAATCAAGGAATCAATGTCATTTATAATTGCACCAAAAACCATAAAATGCATAGGAATAAACCTAAACAAAGAGGTGAAAAATCTATACACTCAAAACTATAGAAAGCTTAGGAAAGAAATTGAAGAAGACAAACAAAAAAGTGGAAAAATATTCCATGCTCATGGATTGGAAGAACAAATATTGTTAAAGTGTCAATACTACCCAAAGCAATCTACATATTCAATGCAATCTCTATCAAAATAGCACCACCATTCTTCACAGACCTACGACAAATTTTTTTTTAACAAAAAATTTTTAAATTTGTATGGAACCAGAAAAGACCACGAATAGCCAAAACCATCCTGAAAAAGAAAACCAAACCTGGAAGCATTACAATTCTGGACTGCAGGATGTATTACAAAGCTGTAATCATCAAGACAGTATGATACTGGCACAAAAACAGACACTTAGATCAATGGAACAGAATAGAGCACCCAGAAATGGCCCCACAAACATGGCCAGCTAACATTTGACAAAGCAGGAAAGAATATCCAATGGAATAAAGATAGTCTCTTCAGCAAGTGGTGCTGGGAAAACTGGACAGAGACATGCAGAAGAATGAACCTGGACCACTTTCTTACACCATACACAAAAATAAACTCAAAATGGATGAAAGACCTAAATGTAAGACAGGAAGCCATCAAAACCCTCTAGAAGAAAGCAGGAAAAACCTCTTTGACCTTGGCTGTGGCAACTTCTTACTCAACACGTCTCTGGAGGCAAGGGAAACAAAAGCAAAAATAAACTATTGGGACCTCATCAAGATAAAAGCTTCTTCATAGTGAAGGAAACAATCAGCAAAACTAAAAGGCAACCAACAGAATAAGAGAAGATATTTGCAAAGACATATCAGATAAAGGGTTAGTACCAAAATCTATAAAGAACTCATCAAACTCAACACCCAAAAATCAAATAATCCAGTGAAGAAATGGGCAAAAGACATGAATAGACACTTCTCCAAAGAAGCCATCCAGATGACTAACAGACACATGAAAAAATGCTCAACATCACTTACCATCATGGAAATACAAATCCAAACCACAATGAGATACCACCTTACACCAGTCAGAATCGCTAAAATCAACAACTCAGGAAACAACAGATGTTAGTGAAGATGTGGAGAAAGCGGAACACTTTTGCACTGCTGGTGGGAGTGCAAACTGGTACAGCCACTCTGGAAAACAGTAATGAGGTTCCTAAAAAAGTTAAAAATGGAACTACCCACAACCCAGCCATTGCACTACTAAGTATTTATCCAAAGGATACAGGTGTGCTGTTTTGAAGGGGCACATGCACCCCAATGTTTATAGCAGCACTATTGACAACAGTCAAAGTATGGAAAGAGCCCAAATGTCCATCAACAGATGAATGAATAAAGATGTATATATATTCAATGGAATATTACTCAGCAATGAAAAAGAATGAAATCTTGCCATTTGCAACTACGAGGATGGAACTAGAGGGTATTGTGCTAAGCAAAATAAGTCTGTGAGAGAAAGACAAATGTCATATGGTTTCACTCATGTGAAATTTAAGATACAAAACAGATGAACATAAGGGAAAGGAAGCAAAAATAATACAAAAACAAGGAGTAGGACAAAACATAAAAGATTATTAAATACAGAGAACGAACTGAGGGTTGCTAGAGGGGTTGTGGGTGGGGAAATAGGCTAAATGGGCAAGGGACATCAAGGAAGACACTTGTTGGTATAAGCACTGGGTGTTATATAGGGGGTGAATCACTGGATTCTACTCCTGAAACAATTATAGCACTATATGCTAACTAACTTGGATATAAAAATTGTTTTAAAAGATTCTCTATCTCAATCTGCCCCCTCTCCCCTGCTCACATGTTTCACCCTCCTCCCCCCGCTCAAAAAAAATGAATTTTTTGGTTTTCCAGTGCATATAAAATGTATGTTTATACTTTAGTCTATTAAGTGTGCAATCACTTCATGTCTAAAAAAGTGTATATAACTTTATTTAAAACATCTTATTTTCAAAATTCAAAAACACTTTATTGCTAAAAACTATCACCTGAGCTTTCAGTGCAGTGTAATGTCATTGCTAGGCGGTGTTCTTGCCTCAGTGTTGGTGGTTGCTGATTGATCAGGGTGGTGGTAACCTAATATTGGGTGGTTTGGCAATTTCGTAAAATAAGGCAATGATAAAATTTGCTGCATTGATTGGCTGTTCCTTTCACAAAGAAATTTCTTTGTAGCATGTGGTACTGTTGGATAGCATTTTACACACTATAGAACTTCTTTCAAAACTGAAGTCAATTCTCTCAAACCCTATTGCTGCTTTATCAATTATGTTTATGTAATATTTTAAATCCTTTATTCTCATTTCAATAATCTTGACAGCATCTTCACTAGGAGTAGATTCCATCTCAAGGAAATATTTTATTTGTTCATCCATTACAAACAACTTTGCATCCATTAATGTTTTATTATTAGGTTCCAGCAATTGAGTTACATCTTCGGGGTCCACTTCTAATTCTAGTTCTCTTGCTGTTTCTACCACAACTTCAGTTACTCCCTCCACTGAAGTCTTGAACTCCTCATCTATAGGATTAGAATCAACTTCTTCTAAACCCCTGTTCATGTTGACATTTTGATCTGTTCCCACGAATGACAAATGCTAATAGCATCTAGATGAAGCTTTTCCAGAAAATTTTCAATTTACTTTGCCCGGGTCCATCAGAAGAATCACTATGTATGGCAGCTGTAACCTTACAAAATGTGTTTCTTAAATAAGACTCGAAACTCAAAATTACTCCTTGGTTCATGGGCTACAGAATGGATGTTGAGTTAGCAGGCATGAAAACATGGATCTTTCTATACATCTCCATCAGAGCTCTTGGGCGACCAGGTGCATTGTCAATGAGCAGTAATATTTTGAAAGAAATCTTTTTTTCTAAGCAGGAGGTCTCAACAGTGGCTTTAAAATATTCAGTAAACCAGTTATAAACAGATGTGCTGTCATCCAGTCTTTGTTGTTCCATTTAGAAAGCACAGGCAGAGTGGATTTAGCATAATTTTAAGGGCCCTGTGGTTTTCAGAATGGTAAATGAGCATTGGCTTCAACTTAAAGTCACCAGCTGCATTAGCCCCTAACAAGAGTCAGCCAGTGTTTTGAAGTCTGGAAACCAGGCATTGACTTTTCCTCACTGGCTATTAAAGTTCTAGATGGCATCTCCTTCCAGTGGAAGGCTGTTTCATGCACCTTGAAAACCTGTTGTTAGATGTAGCCACCTTTATTACCTTAGCTAGATCTTTTGAATAATGTGCTACAGATTCTACATCAGCACTTGGTGCTTCACCTTTCACTTTTATATTATAAAGATGGATTTTTCCCTTAAGCCTCATGAACCAACCACTGCTGGTTTCATACTTTTGTCCTGCAGCTTCCTCACCTCTCTCAGCCTTCATAGAATTGAAAAGAGTTAGGGCCTTGCTCTGAATTAGGCTTTGGATTAAGAGAGTATTATGACTTGATCTGCTTTCTAGACCACTAAAACTTTCTCCATATCAGCAATAATACCGTTTTGTTTCTTAATATTTATAAGTTTTCTAGTGTAGCATTTTAAAATTTTCTCTCACATTCGCAACTTGGCTAACTGGCACAAAAGGCTCAGCACCCCTGTATCTATTGCAGCATTATTCACGATAGGCAAGATATGGAAACAACCCAAGTGTCTATCAACTAATAAATGAATAAAAAAGTTATATATCATATATATATATACATATATAAGTATTAAAAAATGTATATCCCATTAAAAAACTAAAGAGATCTGGCCATTTGTGACAACATGAATGATCCTAGAGGGAATTATGTTAAGTAAAATAAGTCAGACCAAGAGATTAATGCCATATGATTTCATTTATATGTAAAGTCTAAAAAACAACAAATAAGGAAAGCAAAAACAGATCCATAAATTCAGAAACAAACTGGTAGCTGCCAGAAAAGAAGGAGGTGGGAGATGGGCAAAATGGATAAAGGGGAATAGGAGATACAGGCCTCCAGTTATAAAATGATTAAGTCACAGGGATAAAAGGTACAGCATAAGGAATATTATGAATGCTGTTATAATTGTGTTGTATGGTGATGGTAACTACGCTTGTGGTGAACATAGCATAATGTATCATATGTAATTGTTGAATTACTATATTGTACACCTGAATATAATATGACATTGTGTCAATTATACTTCAATAAAAGAAGATTAAAGATAACCATAACAAATATAAAAATAATGAACAAGTTTGAAATATTGCAAGAATTACTAAAAGTGACACAGAGGCAAAAATTGAGAAAATGCTGTTGGGAAAATTATGGTGATAGACTTGCTTGATTGAGTTGCCACAAACCATCAATCTGTAAACAAATAAACAAAAACCCACAATATCTATGAAGCACAAGAAAGCAAAGCACCATAGAAGGAGGTATGTCTGTAGATACTCAGCATCCATTTCTGTCCTTCCCCTTTTTCCTTTTTATGAGCTTTCCCATGGGGGAAAAACTACAATAGATGTAGAAAACTACTGTCTTCATTCCTCAGACATCTTGGTGGCTAGAGCTATAAATGCAAATTAATTTCTGTTAGTTAGATGTACCCTCATGAGATCTGGAAGGTAGAAGAGAATTAAAGACCAATTCCTCCTAACTAATGTTGTCAACAATGGTTATGGGGATAGCGGCAGTTGTGGTGACTGGACTCAGCTTCCCAGTGTCTGGTGATTGGCTTTATTTTTGTCAAGTGACAGTTGTCGAGACAGTGGTGGTGGTGTCTGGGAGACAGAAGCATCTTCCAGAATCCTGGATTGCAGCTATAGTGGTATTTCCTTAAAGTCATCGGTTGAGTTACCTATTAAACCCTGACTCAAACCCTTCCAACAACTTTGTGAATTTTTAATATCCATTTTTATATCCTTTACTGTTTGAAATACATAGGGAGTATTCTATTTCCTGAACAAAACTGTAGGGGAAAAAAAACTGCAACCAAAGATACTCTACCCAGAAAGATTATCACTTGGAATATAAGGAGACAGAGTTTCCCAAACAACCAAAAGTTAAAGGAGTTCATCACCACTATACCAGCATTACAAGAAATGTTGAAGTGAATTCTTTAAGTGGAGAGTAAAGGCCATTATTAGAAGTAAGAAAGTTATGAAAATCACCATTCACAGTTAAAAGCAGACATATAATAAAAGTAGTAATCACCTCTAAAACCAGTATGAGGGTTAAAACACAAAAGTATTAAAATCAATTATATCTACCAAAATTAGTCAAGAGGATATACAAATTAAAAGGTGTAATATATGACATAAATAAAACATGGAAGGGGAAGTAAAAATTACTGCCTTTAGAATATGCTTGAACCTAAGTGAACTTCAACTTAATCTAGACTGCTATACACATAAGATATTATATATGAACCCAATGGTAACCACAAATCAAAAACCTATAATAGATATACATTTTCTTTATTTATTTATCCATCAGTGGACATTTAGGTTATTTTCACATCTTGGTTATTGTAAATAATGCTGCAGTGAACATTGGGGTGTACATATCTTTTTGAATTAATGTTTTCACTTTCTTGAAAGAAACACCCAGAAACCCAGAGTGGAAGTGCTAGATCATATGGTAGTTCTATTTTTAATTTTTTGAGAATCCTCCATACCGTTTTCCCACAGTGGCTGTGCTAACATACACTCTCTCCAATAGTGCACAAAGGTTACTTTTTTTCCATACTTTTACCAACATGTGTTACTTCTTGTTAATAGCCATTCTTACAAGTGTGGGGTTATATTTCATTCTGGTTTTGATTTGCATTTTCCTGATGATTAGGTATGTTGAGCATTTGTTTTGTACCTGTTGGTTATCAGTATGTGACTTTGGAAAAATGTCTATTCATATCTTCTGTCCATTTGTTAATTAGATAATTTATTTGGTGTTGGGTTGCTAAGTTCTGTATATATTTTGGATATTGATCCTTTATAAAATATATCATTGCAAATATCTTCTCCCATTTACTAGGCTGCCTTTTCATTTTGTGGATGGTTCCTTCACTGTGCAGAAGCTTTTTATCTTGGTACAATCCTTCTTGTTTATTTTTGCTTTTATTTCCCTTATTTGAGGTGGCATAGCCATAAATATGTTGCTAAGTGTGATGTGCAAGGGATTATTGCCTATGCTTTCTTTTAGGAGGTTTATGTTTCAGATTTCACATTTAGGTCATTAATCTATTTTGAATTTATGTTTGTGTATGGTGTAAAAGTGGTCCAGTTTCATTCTTTTGCATGTAGCCTTCCAGTTTTCATAGCATCATTTATTGAAAAAACTGTTTTTCCAATGAATACTCTTGAGTCCTTTGTCATAGATAAATTGACCATATAGGTGTGGGTTCATTTCTGGGTTCATTATACAGTTTTATTGGTCTAAGTGTCTATTTTTGTACCAGTACCATACTGTTTTGATTATTACAGCTTTGTAGTATATCTTGAAATCTGGAATTGTGATACCTCCAGTTTTCTTCACCTTTCTCAACATTGCTTTAGCTATTCGAGTTCTTTTGGGATTTCATCTAAATTTTAGGATTATGTCTTCTACTTCTGTGAAAAATCCTATTGGTATTATGACAGAGATTCCATTGAATCTGTACATTGTTTTAGGTAGTATAAACATTTTAATGATATCATTTTTTCCAGTCCCTAAACATGAAATATATTTCCATTTGTGTGTGTCATCTTTAATTACTTTCTTCAATGTCTTAAAGTTTCAATGTCCAGATCACTCACCTCCTTAAATTTATTCTTATTTTTATTCACTTTGGTGCAATTGTAAGAGGGATTGTTTTCTTAATTTCTCTTTTTGCTGCAACTGTATATGGGATTTTTTTCTTAATTTCTCTTTCTGCTACTTCACTGTGTGTACAGAAATGTAACATTTCTTTATATTGATTTCATATCCTGTAACTTTACTGAATTCCTTTATCAAATCAGTTCTAATAGTTTTTTGGTGAAGTCTTTAGGGTTTTCTATATTAGTATGATGTCATCTGCAAATAATGACAGTTTTATTTCTTCCTTACCAATTTGGATTTTTTTTTTTTCTTTTTCTTGTCTGATTGCTGCAGCTAGGACTTCCAGTACTAGGTTGAATGAAGTGGTGGGTGGACTTGCTTGTATTGTTCCTGATTTTAGAGGAAGAGCTTTCAGTATATCACCATTGAGTATGATATTAGCGGTAAGATTTTCATATGTAGCTTTTATTATGTTGAGTTTTGTTTCCTCTAAACTGACTTTGTTGAGAGTTTATTTCATGAATGAATGTTATATTTTGTCAGGTGATTTTTCTGCATCTTTTAAGACTATGATCTTTCTTCTCGTTTATGTGATGTATCATATTGATTGATTTGTGGATACTGAACCACTCTTGCATCCTTGGAATAAATTGTACTTGATTGTTGTGAATGACTTTTTTAAATGTATTCTTAAATTCAGTTTGATAATATTTTGTTGAGAATTTTGCAACTATGTCACAGATATTGCCCTGTAGTTTTCTTTTTACATAGTGTATTTGTCAAGTTTTGGTATCAGTGTAAAACTTGCTTTGTAGAATGAATTTGGAAGTTTTCCTTTCTCTTCTATTTTTTTGGGAAGAGGAGTTATTAACTCTTTTTTTTATAGAAAGTTTAGAAAGTTGGATAAGTTATTAACTTTTTTAAAAGCTTGGTAGGATCCACCTATAAAACCATCTAGTCCTGAAATTTTGTTTTCCGGGAAATTTTGATTACTGATTCAATTTCATTACTAGTAATTGCTCTGTTGAAATTTTCTATTTCTTCCTGATTCTGTTTTGGGAGATTGAATGTTTCTGGGAATTTATCTTTTTCTTCTGTTTGTTGACATATAATTATTAGAATATTCTCTTATAATTCTTTATATGTCTGTGGTGCCAGTTGTTATTTCTCCTCTTCATTTTTTATTTCATTTATTTGGGTTCTCTTTTTCTTAATGAATCTGGATAAAAGCTTTTCAATTTTGTTTTCTTTACAAAGAACCAGCTCTTGGTTTCAATAATGTTTTCTATTGTCTTTTTTAGTCTCTATTTCATTTATTTCTGCCCTAACTTATTTCCTTTTTATCTACTAGTGGTGAGCTTTGATTGTTCTTCATTTTCCTTTACTTGTAAGGTTAGATTGTTTGAGATTTTTCTTGTTTCTTAATATAGGCCTGTATCACTATGAACTTCCCTTGTCATGATTTTAATTCTTATATTTATTAAGACTTGTTTGGTGGACTAATATGTGATCTATCTTGGAGAATATTCCATGTGCGCTTGAAAAGAATGTGTATTCTTCTGTTTGGGGATGAAATGTTCTGTACATATCTGTTAGATTCATCTGGTCTAATGTGTCATTCAAAGCCACTGTTTCCTTGTTGATTTTTCTCTCTGGATTATCTATCCAGTTATGCAAGTGTGGTGTTAAAGTCCTCTTCTATTATGGTATTAGTTTCCATTTCTCCCTTTATGACTGCTAATATTTGCTTCATGTATATAGGTGCTCCTAGGTTCCATGCATAGACATTTACAATTATTAATCTTCTTATTGGATCAATCCCTTTATCATTACGAAGTGGCCTTCTTTGAATCTTGTTGCAGCCCTTTTTTTTTTTTTTTTTTTTTTTTTTACACTGTTACTTGCATTGTATACTAGATCCTCTTTACCACACTCAGACCAACTCTTAGCATTTAAATTTTTTTCCCTATATTTTGGGGGTAAAATGCTGTTTTGTTTTGTTTTTTTTTAATTTGAATTTCCTTTGTGTGTGTGTGTGTGTGTGTGTGTGTGTGTGTGTGTGTGTGTGTGTTTCATACTTTCGTTTTATTTTTTTTTTATTTTTTAATATTTGAAATTTACTGTCAAATTGGTTTCCATACAACACCCAGCCCTTGTTTTAAAGTCTTTTTTTCTTTATAAGCATTGCTACAGTCATTATTTTGTCTATTTTGTTTGATATAACCATTGATACCCTGGCTTTTTTTCACTTCTGTTTGCGTAATATATGTTTTCCCATCCCTTAACTTTCAGTCTGTACATCTTTAGGTCTGAAGCAAGTTTCTTATAGGCAGGATATATATGGATCTTGTTTTTATATCCATTTAATTACCTTATGTTTTGATTGTAGCATTTAATCCATTTGCATTTAAAGCAATTATTGATATACTTCTACTTATTGCCATTTTGTCGTTTTCTGATTATAGTTGTTCTTTTCTGTTCCTGTTTTCTTCTCTTGATCTCTTCCCTTGTGGTTTGATGGTTTTCTTTTGTGTTATGCTTGGATTCCTTTCTCTTTAACTTCTGTGTATATATTATAGGTTTTTGTTTAAATTGGGTTCATACCTAACATCTTATGTGGATAGCAGTCTATATTAAGTTGATGGTTGCTTAAGTTTGAACACATTCTAAAAGTACTAAATTATTCCCCCAAACACATATCTTATATATATGATTCCATATTTTATATCTTTTTATTTTGTGTACACTGCCTAATTTCTTTGTAGATATAATTGACTTACTACTTTTGAGTTTTAACCTCCATACTGGCTTTATAAGTGATTAATCTACTACCTTAACTATATATTTGTTTTTATCTGTGGAATTTTTTCTTTCATAGTTTTCTTCTCTCTTTTCTTTTCACTTAAAGAACTTCCTTTTAACATTTTTTGTAATGCTGGTTTAATTGGTGATAAACTCATTTAACTTTTGTTGGCTGGGAAACTCTACCCTTCTATTCTGAATAATAATCTTCCTGGGTAAAGTATTCTTGATTATAAGGGTTTTTTGTTCTGGTTTGTTTTTTTAGCATTTTGGATACATCATGCCACTTCCTTGTAGCCTGAAAAGTTCCCACTGAAAAATTTGCTGATATTCTTATGGGGTTTACCTTGTATGTAGCTGTTTTCTTTTCTCTTGCTTCTTTTAAAGTACTTTTTGCCATTTTTAAATATTATGTGTCTTGGTGTGGACCTCCTAGGGTTCATGCCGTTAGGGGTTCTCTGTGCTTCCTGGACCTGGATGTTGGTTTTCTTCCCTAGTTTAGGGAAGTTTTCCACCATTATTTCTTTAAATTTCCTGCCCCCTTCATTCTCTCTTCTCTTTGTGGTTCCCTATAATACAAATGTTGTTATGCTTAATGATGTTACTGAGTTCTCTTAACTTAATCTCATGTTTTATTATTCTTTTTTCTTTTTGCTATTCAGCTCAGTTGCTTTCTAATACACTGTGTTCCGGATTGTTTATTTGTTCTCCTACATCCTCTAAGCTGTTGTTGATTTCCTCTAACATATTTTTTATTTCAGTTATTCTCCTATGTCTTGTTTTGAAAGCAGTGGCCCTGTGTAGAACAGTTTCTGTGACCCCTCTAGCACAAGCCCCCCTGGTCACCAAACCCAAGCACTCCAGGGATGTCTCCTGTGCTATATGTGCCCTCCTGTTTTGGCTAAGCTGCAATTTTTTTCATCCCAGTTGGCTGCTGTGACCCGATTTGCCTACTATGGATGCACTAGGCAGGGTTTGCTCCCTGTGCTGTTGAGAGGTCTGGCTGTGGCTGCCATGGGTTTTTTGGTGGCATGGGCCAGAACTCAGCCTTGCTGACTACAATTCCCTTTCTGCAATGGCTGCAGGCACACCAAAGGCAAGGCTTTCTCCTTACAGAACCTAAGTGGCCTGACTACAGAAACTGTGAGTGGATTAGTGCGTGTGGTTATTTCTCCCCTCTTCCCCAGGGCAGGCATCACTTTGGAGTGGCTCCAATCCCTGCTGGGGCATTCTGAAGGGTGTGGCAGGCCAGAAGCTGTATTGGAGCAATGCCAACCAAGGTGCGAAGGTTGGATAGGGAAGGCCTGCAAGGCAGAGTACATGGTGCTAGCAATATAGATACTGAGTGTGAGCACTGGCTCCCATAAGCCTCTGGTCATCTAGGCTGGGTGAGGGAAAGAAAAATGCGACTAACCAGCACTTTTGTTCCTAGAGAAATCTAAAGATCCCTGCCCCTCCAGCCCATGTTCTGAGATTAGTCAATCTTCATGCATACCCCAGGTGCATTGCAAACTGTTGTTTCTGTGTTGTATCTTAGGTCAAATTATTTATTACTCTGAGTTTCCTATTGACCTCTCGGTTTCTGGGAATTAAGCTCACTGATTTTTAAAGTACACTGAGTTAAGCCTGTCTCATTTTAAAAGCTCGTGAAATTAAGCCCCTCTGGTTTTCAAAGCCAGATGTTGTGGGGACTCATGTTCCCAGTGTGGGTCCCCTGTGTTAGGAGTGCCTTGTGTGATCGTCCCTATCATTTGTGGCTCATCTCACTGGGGGGTTGGTTCCCAATTGTGTCTCCATCTCTCCTACCCTTTTCAATGTGCCCTTGTCTCTATGATTAGCTGTGGAAGGTCTGTTCTGCCAGTCTGCAGTCATTTCCAGGGTTAGTTGTATATTTGTAGCTGTTCTCTTGGTGTGTTTGTGGGAAGAGGTGAAGTCAGCATCCTTCTTGCTCCACCATCCTCCCTGAAATTCAAGACAAAATTTTTTTAATCTCTATAATTTCCTTTTTAAAAATCTTTCATTTCTCTCATTATGTTAATATTTCTCTTTAAATCTATGAGCATATTTAAAAAGACCCATTTTAAAGTCCTAGTTTTCTAATTGCATTATCTTTGTCACTTCTGGATCTGTTCATTTCACTGAGTTTTATTCTAGCCATGGGTCATATGTTTGTTTGTCTGTTTATATGGTAGATAAGTTTTGATTAGATGCTAGACATAAAAAAAATGTTATTTTGTTGCATGTTTTTCCCCTTTTTTTAATGAGTTGGGATTAAGAGTGTTTAATAGATAATCTCAGTGACATAGATCAGTTTGATCCTTTTGACACTGTTTTTCAGTGTTGTTAGGGCAGGTCTAGGGCGGCTTTTACTATAGGTCTAGTTTAGCCCTACTATTAAGGACTGGTCATTCTGGTTGCCTACTGAATGTTTTAGGCGTTCAAAGAGATCTGTCTACTAAACTAGTCAGAGCTTGAATATTTTGTAGCCCTTTATGAGGTCTGAAAATTATTTGTCTTATATAGCCTGTAGTTCTTTGATTGTTCTAGTAGAATCGTATTATATGCACATGTAGTTTAGCAGTCCAGCAAAGACACAGTGGATTCCCAGGCTGATTTCTGGAGCCTCTTACTCTAGATAGCTCTCTCCTTTCCTGTGTGATGCTCCACAAATTCCAGCTGCTTCAGCAAACCTAGGACAGTTGTAGTGATAATCACATCTGTTTTCCTTTTCTTATCTTTTTTTTTTTCTGTTTTCCTTTCCTTAATTGCCACAGGCCTGATCTGCCTGTTATCCAATTTCTGAAAACCATCGTTCAACCCATTTTGTCCAGTTTTCTAGTTGTTTACAGTGCGCAGGCTTTTAAAGTAGCAGTTCATTTGTTTTGGCTAGATATAGAGGTAATTGAAATTTTTAAAGAGAAAAACTTTAGGAATTTTTAAAATAAGCCTTTGGGAGTAAGCCTACTAAATCCAGTTATCTTTGCCTTATAGAACTCAATGAAAATTCATATTCAAAGTGATGATCCAAAAGCACTGTAATATTCTAAATTATCAAATAACCTTCATTAAGAGTATTATAGCTATTTTTTCAGAGAGAGCAAAATTACATAAAAATTTGTAAGGGCTAAAATAATCAATTTTTGGTTGTTTCAGTTCACTAGAAAATTTCATTCATGTCCCCATTCCATTACCTGAGTAATCTGGTAAATTAAGTGTTTTATTAAATTATATTTGTTACTAAAATTTTGATCATTTATATTGCCTGTGCTTATCATATGTATGTTTTATTTTTCATTTACCCATAGCTGTGTGTGAATATTAAAATATATTTTTAATGTCTTCATTAAACTGTTTTGGGGACAAATTCTGATTTATCTTTCTGTATTGCAGGGCAAGAAGCACCATTAAAAAGAGTCTCATTTATTTCCCCAAGTAGATAATTGTCCGTAGTTAGTTTCCTGAAAAAGAGTTGTACCCGAACATGAAAAAGAAAAAAGCTCAAATCATGCCAAAATGAAAAATTGAATCGGTGCCTGAGTAGGCTAAAATGGCCTTCTCAGACCTCAATACAGCACTTGGCCTACTTTTTTTCTTAAGATTTTGTTTCTGGCTCCCAGTTTGTCATTTCTGTAATGGGCTTTTAAATGACTTTTTTCTTCAGAAAGGTAGCATTTATCATGGTGGTAGAAAGAGCCCTGGGATGGGACTTGGGAGAACTGGGTTATGGCCTTGCTGCTTCTATGCTTCTATGAGCTGTGTGATTTGGGGCAAATTATTTACCTAGTCTGAAGTTTGGAATAAAACAGGAATTTTTTTTTTCATTCTGTTTTTCTTTTGCTTGTTTTAGCAGTGTTTTTTTTTTTTTTTTAAGCTGAAGCATACTATGTCTGAAAGAATATTTTATGAAAGTTCCAGATGTAAGAGATGAGGGTAGACCTTCCCCAACTGATGGGAAATCTTGAAGGCTCCCCAGCTCATTCTCACCAGTCACTGAGGGTGCCTAAAAGCCATGCGAGACTCCCAAGGGAAGAGTGTAAGAATCACAGGACTACATGAACAGTTTTTCAATTATAGCATTCTTTGATTTCATGTTTCTGTGACATTTGCTCCATTCCATACCTTTCAACCATGATAACCCAGAGGACAATTTCCTCCTCTAAAAAAGGCATTATCACATCATAGAAAAAAATAAAAGATTTTAGTATAGTCTTATCTCTACTTCCTCTTAGCTGAAAGATCTTGGATAAAAAACTTTTTTTCCCTTTATTGTTTCCCTAGATTTATTGAGATGTAATTGACAGCACTATATAAGTTTAAGGTGAATATCATAATGACTTGACTTATATATATCATGAGATGATTACCACAATGAGTACAGTTAACATCCATTGTCTCGATAGATACAAAAAAAAGAAAAATATTTTTCCTTGTGATGAGAATTCTTAGGATTTGCTCTCTTAACTTTCATATATATCATACAGCAGTGTTGATTATAGTCATTGTGTTGTATATTCTATCCCCAGCACTTATTTATTTTATAAATGGAATTTTGTACCTTTTGACTACCTTTATCCAATTCCTGTTCCCCAAACACCTGCCTCTGATAACCACAAATCTGATTTATTTTTCTATGAGTTTTTTTTAATTAAATTTTTTTAACATCTATTTATTTTTGAGAGAGAGAGAGAGAGAGAGAGCGAGCAGGGGAGAGGCAGAAAGAGAGGGAGACACAGAATCTGAAGCCGGCTCCAGGCTTTGAGCTGTCAGCACAGAGCTCGATGTGGGGCTCCAACCCACAAACTGTGAGGTCATGACCTGAGCCAAAGTTGAATGCTTAACTGATTGAGCCAACAAGACTCCCCTCTATGAATTTTTTAAAGATTCTATATATAAGTGAGATCATACAATATCTCTTACTCTGCCTGACTCAAGGTCTATCCATGTTGTCATAAATGGCAGGATTTCCCTGTTTTTTTATGGCTGAATAATACTCCATTGTATGTGTATGCCACAACTTCTTTATTCATTCAACCATTAATGGACACTAACGTTTTCATATCTTGACTGTTGTAAATAATACTGGTATGAAAATGGGGTGCAAATATCTCTTCACCATAGCAATTTCATTTCCTTTGGAGATAGTCCCAAAAACAATATTGCTAATCATGTGGTAGTTATACTTTTAATTTTCTGAGGAATATTTATACCATTCTCAATAGTGGCTGTACCAATTTACATCTCACCAAACATATATGATGGTTTCATTTTCTCCACATTCTTGTTAGCATTTTAAATCTGTATTTTTGATGCTATTCTGACAGGTGTGAAGTTATACTTCATTGTGGTTTTCATTGCACTTGCCTAATTATTAGTAATGTTGAGCATTTTTTCATGTACCTATTAGCCATTTTTATATCTTCTTCAGACAAATGTCTGTTCAGGTACTTTGCCCATTTTTAAATTGCATTAATTGTTTTTTGCTATTGAGGTGTCTGAGTTCCCTATATAGTTTGGATATTAACCCTTTATTGTATATATGATATGTAAATATTTTTTCATATTCCATAAGTTGTCTTTTAATTACGTTGATTGATTCTTTTGCAATGCAGAAGCTTCTTAGTTTGATAGAGTCTCATTTGTTTATTTTTTATTTTGTTGCTGTGTTTTAAGTGTCATGTTGACAAGACACATGTCAAGGTGCTTATTTCCTGTTTTCTTCTAGGAGTTTTATGGTTTTGAGACTTAGATTTAAGTCTTTATTGGATTTTTGGGTTAAGTTTTGTGAGTGGAGTAAGATAAAGACACAGTTTAACTCTTTTACATGTGGATATCGTTTTTCCAGCACATTTTTTGCAAAGAATGTCTTTTCTCCATTGAATATTCTTAGCTTCTTTATCAAATATTAGTGGCATATTCTTGAGTTTCTGTATTGATCTGTGTGACTACTTTTAATGCCACTTACATAATGTTTTGCTTACTATAATTCTATAGTAAGCTTGAGATCAAGAAGTGTGATGCCTCTTGTTTTGTTCTTTCTCAGGATTGCTTTGACTATTTGGGGTCTCTTGTGTTTCCATATAAATTTTAGGATCTTTTTTTTCTACCTCTCTAAAAATTCCCATTGGAATCATATAGGAATTACATGGAATCTATATATAGCTTTTGGTAGTATTGATACTTTAACAATACTAATTCTTCCAAATCATGAGCATAAGATACCATTCCATTTATTTGTGTTTTTGGTTTTTAGCATCAGCGTCTTGTAGTTTCCAAAGTAGAAACCTTTCACCTCCCTGGTTAAATTTACACCTAAGTATTTTTTTAATTGTTTTTGATGCTATTATAAGTGGGATTGTTTCTTATTTTCTCAAGTTTTTATTTAAATTCCAGTTAGTTAACACACAGGGCAGTATTAGTTTCAGTTATACAGTATAGTGATTCAACCCTTGCATAAAACACCCAGTGCTCATCACAAGTGCCCTCCTTAATCCCATTCATCGGTTTCACCCACCCTCCTATCCAACTTAACTCTGGTAACCATCAATTGTTCTCTATAATTAAGATTCTGTTTCTTGGTTTGCCTCTCTCTCTCCTTCTCTTTTTCCCTTTGCTTGTTTTGTTTCTTAAATTCTACATACGAGTAAAATCATATGGTATTTGTCTTTCTCTGACTGACTGATTTTGCTTAACATCATACTCTCTACATACATCCATATCATTGCAAATGGCAAGTTTTCTTGCCATTTCTTGCCATATAGATAGTTATAGATGATATAGGTATGATGTAGATATAGATATAGATATAGATATAGATATAGATATAGATAGATAGATAGATATAGATGACATAGATAGAGACAGATGATATAGATAGATACCACATCTTCCATATGCATTCATCAGTCAATGTACTTGGCTTCATTACAAAATATGGCTATTGTAGATAATGCCACAATAAACATAGGGGTCCATATACCTTTTGAATTAGTAGTTTCATATTCTTTGGGTAAATATCAAGTAGTGCAATTGCTGGTCATAGGATAGCTCTATTTGTAATTTTTGAGGAAACTCCATACTATTTTCCAGAGGAGCTGCACCAATTTACATTATCACCAACAATACAAGAGGGTTCCCCTTTCTCCACATCCTCACCAATACCTGTTGTTTCTTGTGTTGTTGATTTTAGCCATTCTGATAGGTGTGAGGTGATATCACACTATAGTTTTGATTTGTATTTACCTGATGATGAGTGATGTTGAGCATCTTTTCATGCATCTGTTGGACATGTGTAGGTATAGGTCTTTTTTGGAAAAATGTCTGCTCATGTCTTCTGACTATTTTTCAAATGGATTATTTGTTTTTTGGGTGTTGAGTTTATAAGTTCTTTATATATTTTAGATACTTTTTATCAGATGTATCATTTGCAAATATCCTCCCGTTCCATATGTTGCCTTTTAGTTTTGTTGATCATTTCCTTCACTGTGCAGAAATTTTTATTTTGAAGAAGTCCCAATAGTTTATTTTTGTTTCTGTTTCTCTTGCTTTGGGAGACATATCTAAAAGGAAGTTACTACAACCAACGTCAAAAATGTTACTGCCTGTGTTCTCCTCTAGGATTAAAAATTTTTTATGTTTATTTATTTCTGATAGAGAGAGACAGAGCGCAAGCAGGGGAGGGACAGAGAGAGAGGGAGACACAGAATCTGAAGCAGGCTCCAGACTCTGAGCTGTCAGCACAGAGCCCAATGCAGGGCTTGAACTTGTGAACTGCGAGATCATGACCTGAGCTGGTCAGACGCCCAAATGACTGAGCCACCCAGGTGCCCTGGACTCCTCTAGGATTCTTATGGCTTCAGATCTCACAGGTCTGGAATCCATTTTGAATTTATTTTTGTGTTTGATATAAGAAAGTGGTTCAGTTTTACATTTAGCTGTTCAGTTTTCCTCACATCATTTATTGAAGAGACTGTCTTTTTCCCATTGGATATTTTCCTGCTTTGTCAAGGGTTAATTGACCATATAGTTATAGGCTCATTTCTGGGTTTTCTATTCTGTTCCATTGATCTATGTGTCCATTTTCGTGCCAGTACTATACTCTTTTGATCACTACAACTTTGTAATATAACTTGAAGTCCAGAATTGTGATGCTTCCAGGTTTGCTTTTGTTTTTCAAGATTGCTTTGGCTATTCGGGCCTTTTATAGTTCCATACAAATTTTAGGATTGTTTGTTCTAGCTCTGGGAAAAATGCTGTTGGCATTATGATAGGGATTGAATTAAATGTGCAGATTGCTTTGTTTAATATGCACATTTTAACAATATTCTTCCAATTCGTGAGCATGAAATGTTTTTCCATTTCTTTGTGTCATCTTCAGTTTTTGTCATCAGTATTTTATAGTTTTCAGAGTGCAGGTCTTTCACCTCTTTGATAAGTTTATTCCTAGGCATCTTATTGTTTTTGGTGCAGTTGTAGATGGGATTGATTCCTTACTTTCTTTCTGTTGATTCATTAATAGTGTATAGAAATGCAAGAGATTTCTGTACGTTGACTTTATATCCTGAGACTTTACTGAATTCATTTATAGTTCTAACCATTTTTTTGGTGGAGTATTTTGGTTTTTCTATATAGAGTATCATGTCATCTGCAAACAGTGAAAGTTTCACTTCTTTCTTGCCAATTTTGATGCCTTTTATTTCTTTTTGTTTTCTGATTGCTGTCTAGGACTTCCAGTACTATGTTAAATTACAGTGGTGAAAGTGGACATCCCTGTCTTGTTCCTGACCATAGAGGAAAAGCTCTCAGTTTTCCCCATTGAGGAGGATATTAGCTGTGTGTTTTTTTATATATGGTCTTCATTATGTTCAGGTTTGTTCCCTCTAAACCTACTTTATTGAGGGTTTTTGTCATGAATGGATGTTGTACTTTGTCAAATGCCTTGTCTGCATCTATTGCAATTATCCTGTGGTTCTGTTACTAATTCATGGTTCATATGTGGTTCATATTACTGATATGGTGTATCATGTGGATTGATTTGCAAATATTGAACTACCCTTGCAACACAGGAATAAGTCCCACTTAACTGTGGTGAATGACTTTTTAATGTATTGTTGGATTCAATGAGCTAGTATTTTATTGAGATTTTTTGCATCTGTGTTCATCAGGTATATTGGCCTCTAGTTCTCTTTTTTAGTGGAGACTTTGTATGGTTTTGTCATCTGGGTAATTCTGGCCTCTTAAAATGAATTTGGAAGTATTTCTTCCATTTCTTTTATTTTTTGGAATAGTTTGAGGAGAATAGGTATGAACTCTTCTTTAAATGTATGGTAGAATTTGGGGCGCCTGGGTAGCTCAGTTGGTTAAGCATCTAACTTCAGCCCAGGTCATGATCCTGCGCTTCGTGGTTTTGAGCCCCGTGTCGGGCTCTGTGCTGACAGCTCAGAGCCTGGAGCCTGCTTCAGATTCTGTGTCTTCCTCTCACTCTGCCCTTCCCCCTTTGCGCTCTGTCTCTCTGTCTCCCCAAAATAAATAAACATTAAAAAAAAATTTTAATGTATGGTAGAATTAGCCTATGAGGCTGGCTAATCTGGTTCTGGGCTTTTTATTATTATTATTATTATTATTATTATTACTGAGGTTTTTTTTTATTATTGATTCAATTATTTGCTGGCTATTGGTCTGTTCAAGTTTTCTACTTCTTCTTGTTTCTGTTTTGGTACCTTATACGTTTCTGGAATTTGTCCACTTCTTCCAGATTGTCCAATTTGTTGGCATATAGTCTTCCATAATATTCTCTTATAATTGTGTTTCTGTGGTGTTGTCATTTCTCTTCTTATTTGTGATTTTATGTATTTGGGTCCTCTCAAATTATCTTTTTGATAAATCAATTAATTTTTCCAAGAACCAGCTCCGGATTTCATTGATCTGTTCTATGGGGTTTTTTTTTAACTTCTATATCATTTATTTCTGCTTTAATCTTTATTATTTTCTTCATTCTGCTGGATTTAGGCTTTGTTTGTTCTTTTTCTAGCTCCTTTAGGTGTAAGGTTAGGTTGTTCATTTGAGATTCTTCTTACTTCTTGAAGCAGGCCTGTAGTGCTATATACTTTCCTCTTAGGACCACTATTGCTGCATCCCAAAGGTTTTGGACCATTTTATTCTCATTTTCATTTGTTCCCATGTATTTTTTTTATTTCTTCAATTTTTTGGTTGATCCATTTATTGTTTAGTAGCATGTTGTTCAACGTTCATGTGTTTGTGGTCTTTCCAAATCTTTCTTGCGGCAGACTTCTGGTTTCATAGCATTGTCATCAGAAAAGTCACTTGGTATGATTTTAATCTTTTTGTATTTTTTATGGGCTGTTTTGTGACATAATATGTGATCTATTCTGGAGCATGTTCCATGTGCACTAGAAAGGAATGTATATTCTGCTATTTTAGGATGGAATGTTCTGAATATATCTGTTAACTTTATCTGGTCCAGTGTGTCATTTAAAGCTGTTGTTTCTTACTTTTCTGTTTAGATTATCTCTCCATTGATGTAGTGGGGTGTTAAAGTCTCCTACTATTATTGTGTTATTATCAATTAGCTCCTTTATGTTTATTATTAATTGTGTATACATTTGAGTGTCTCTGTGTTGGGAGCATAAATACTTACAATTGTTATAACTTCTTTTGGGTTTTCCCTTTATGATTATATAATACCCTTCTTTGTGTCTTTTTACGGTCTTTGTTTTAAAGTGTAGTTTGTCCGGTGTAAGTATTGCCACTCCAGCTTTCTTTTGACATACATTGCATGATAAACATTTCTCCATCCCCTCACTTTCAATGTGCAAGTGACTTTAGGTCTAAAATGAGTCTCTTGTAGATAGCATATAAATCAGTCCTGGTTTTTTTATTCATTCTGACCCTAGGTCTTGTGATTGGAACATTTAATCTACTTACATTCAAAGTAATTATTGATAGATATGTATTTATTGCCATCTTATTGCTTGTTTTGTCATTATTTCTGGAGATTTTCATTGATCATTTCTTTGTTACTTTTGGTCTCTCATTTGCACTCAAAGAATCCTCTTTAATATTTCTTGTAGGGCTGGTTTAGTAGTCACAAATTCCTTTAGTTTTTGTTTGTATGGGAAACTCTTTATCTCTCCTTCTATTCTGAATCATAGACTTGCTGGACATGGTATTCTTGGCTACAGCTTTTTTCCATTCAGCACTTTGACTGTATCATGCCACTCCCTTCTGGCTTACCAAGTTTCCGTTGAGCAATCTCCAACCAGCCTTATGGGGTAGCTTATGTAAGTTAAGGACCACTTTTGTCTGGCTGCCTTTAAGATTTTTTTTCTTTATTACTATATTTTGCAAATTTAATTACGGTGTGTCTTGATGTTGGCCTGCTTTTGTTGATTTTCATGGGAGATCTCTGTGCCTCCTGGATCTGGGTGTCTGTTCCCTTTCCCAGATTAGGGAGTTTTCTGCTCTTGTTTTTTGAAATAAAATTTCTGCCCCTTCCGTGCTCTCTTCTTCTTCTATTCTTGTGTTGAATAGTTCTTCTTTCTCTTCTGTTTAGCTTCATTATTTTCCATTATTTTGCCTTCTAGGTCACTAATGTGTTCCTCTGCTTCTTCTAGCCTGCTGTTCATTACATCAAGCATGTTCCCAATCTCATTGTTTCCATTTTTCATCTCTGATTGTTCTTTTATAACTCTTTTATCTCTGTGGTAAGGGTCTCTATTATATCTTCTATTCTTTTCTCCAGCCCAGTGAGTGCCCTTATGATTTTGGCTTTAAATTCTTTATGTTACTTAATCTGTTTCACTTAGATCTCTGGCCACGGCTTACCTTGTTCTTTAATTTATTATAAATTCCTCCATCTTGGCATTTTGTCTAGGTCTCTGCCTTCTCTGGGTTAGATAAGCTGGGTATATCTCCTGCTCCTTAAAGTAATGGCCTTATGAAGAAGAGCCAATGTAATGCCCAAGCCTGGTGCTTCAGGAAATGTTTCCATGTATACATTGTATACATACATACATACAATGTATACTGAGTGCACTGTCCTGTTGTGTTTTGACTGCTCTGTCCTTAAAACCATTCATCTTCAGAGGTTCTCTTTCCATGCTATGGGCGATGTTTGGTTCCTGGCCTGAATACGGCAACTTTTAACTAGGTGTGTTCTTGTCTCCTTGTGAAATGAGACCTCACAACAACTCCACCAGAACTGAGGGAATGCCTATCAAAAGATGCGGTGTGGACAGGGGTTTGTGATGGTCTTCTGCGGGAGAAGCCCAACTCTGGGACTGAAGCAAGCTTGACTAAGAAGGTCAGTCCTGCCAGAGCATAGGGAGTGGGGCTTAGTGGAAGCAAGTCAGCCACCCAATGTATGTGTTGACCTGCATCCCTCAGGTAGCTCTGTATTTATGCTGAGGGGTGCAGAAGGGGAATGACAACAGCCATCTCCTTTGTTCCTGGAGAGGTATCTCTGTGAACACTGCCTCCCAAGGAAGTACTCTTAGAATAGCAAATATTCTTCCCACTGTGTGCTCCAGGCATTTTTCATATAGCTGATTCCACACTGTCCCTTGGTTGTTTACCCATTTTCTCTTCTGGAACAATGCCCTATGGACTCTATCCCAGGCAAGCCCCCTGACCTTTAAAACTCCAGGCTTTAAACCCACTGGTTGTAAGAACTCGGGAAGTTCAGCCCCTCTCATTTTCCAAGTCAATGGCTTTGGGGAAACTTGTGAGTCTCCTTGTGGACTCCCCCTTGTGCTTCTCTCTCTCTCTCTCTCTCTCTCTCTCTCTCTCTCTCTCTTTCTCTTTCTCTTTCTCTCTCATCCTTCTCTGCTACCACAGCTCCCTCCCTTCCACAGCATCCTGTGATCCATTTATCCCCTAAAACATGTTCCACACTTCCTACCTTCTTCAATGTGGCCTCTTCTCTCCCTTGAGTTGTGGAGTTTTTTCTGTCAGTCTTCTGGTCAATTTCTGGGGTATTTAGGATGATTTGATAGTTATCTAGTTATGTTCAAGGGACAGGATGAACCTAGGGTCCTCAGACTCTGCCACCATCTGCCTTTCTCCTGCTCTGGGATTGTTTCTATATTTCTTTTTTTGATAATTTGTTATAAGGTATAGAAATGCTACTGATATTTGTATGATAATTTTGTTTCATGCAACTTTACTAAATTTATTCATTATATTTAACAAATTTTTGGTAGACTCGTTAAGATTGTCTAGATATAAAATCATGTCATCTGCAAATGAAAATAATTTTATTTCTGCCTTTCCAATTCTGATACTTTTGATTTTTTCTCACCTGATTGCTCTCACTAGGACTTATAGTACTATGTTGAATAGGAATGTAAGCATATACACCCTTGTCTTATACCCGATCTTACAGGAAAGTCTTTCAACCTTTCATTCTTGAGGATGACGTTAGCTGTGGGCCTATCACATATCTTTTATTATATTGATGTCTGTTCCTGCTATATCTAATTTGTTAAGAGTTTGTGCCATGAACTATTGTTAATTTTGTCAAATGCTGTTCCTGCATCTATTGAAGTGATTATATGATTTTTTTCTTTCATTCTGTTAATGTGATATATCACATTGATTTATATATGATGAAATATCCTTGCATCCCAGAGATAAATCCCACTGGATCATGGTGAATGATCCTTTTAATGTGCAGCTGAATTTGATTTCCTAATATTTTATTGAGAATTTTTGCATCTATTATCACCTAGTATTTTCTTTTCTTGTAGTGTCTTTACTGGCTTTGGTATCAGGGTAATGCAGGCCTTGTAAAAATGGGTTTGGAAGCATTCCCATCTCTTCAATTTTTTTTGGAAGAGTTTGAGAATGATTGACATTAATCCTTTAATGTTTGGTAACATTCACTAGTGAAGACAACTGGTCCTGAGCTTTTCTTCATTGGTATCATAGAAATACATGTGGTATCAGTTGTTTACTACTGTTCTCTCATTTCTGATTTTATCTATCTGAGTCCTGTCTTTTTTTTTTTCTTTTTATTAATGAGTCTGGTTTAGGGTTTGTCAATTTTGTTTATCATTTCAAAGAACTGGCTCTTGGTTTCACTGATTTTTTTTCTATTGTGTTTTCTGTACGTGTCTGTCTGTCTGTGCATCATTTATTTATGCTCTAATCTTTATTATTACCTTTCTTCTACTCACCTCTTCCATCTTATTACTTTCAATCTATGTGTGTCTAGAGGTCTGAGATGTATCTCCTGTAGGAGGCATATAGGTGGGTTTTTTTTTTTTTTTTTATCCATTCCACCACTGTATGTCCTTTAATTGGAGCTTATAGTCCATTTATATTTAAAGTTATTATTGATAGGTGTGTATTTATTTCCATTTTTTACATTTGTTTTCTGATTGTTTTTGTAGTTCTTTACCTCTTTCTTCTCTTGCTATCTTTCTCTGTGATTGATGAGAATCTATAGTGGATTTTTTGGGCTATCTCTCTCTTTATTTTTTTGTGTATCTACCATAGGTTTTGGATTTGAAATATATATGAAATTCATATATAACACCCTAAGTAAATAGCCCATATTAATGTGATGGTCATTTAAGTTCAAACACATTCCTCAAAACAAAACAAAACAAAACAAAACAAAACAAAAAAAACAGGAAAAGGAAAAATCTTTTTTGTCATTTTCCTCTTCCCTTTTTATTTCCTTCTCCACATTTTATGTATATGTTGTCATTTTTTTAGATATTTTTATTTCTATTTTTCTTATGTCTAATTATGGCCATTTCTTTTCCACTTAACGAAGTCCCTTTAACATGTCTTACAAGGCTGGTTTAGTGGTGATAAACTCCTTTATCTTTACTTTGTCTTTAAAACTCTTTATCTCTCCTTCAAATCTGAATAATAACCTTGCCAAATAGAGTATTCATGATTGTAGATTTTTTTTCTTTCAGCACTTTGAATATATCATGCCACTTCCTTCTGGCTTCCAAAGTTTCTGCTGAGAAATCTGCTAATAGTCTTATAGGTTTTCACTTGTAGGTTTTTTTTTTTAATCTCTTGCTGTCTTTAAGATTCTCTCTTTATCTTTTTTTTAAATTTTATTTTATTTTTTTAATTTACATCCAAGTTAGTTAGCATATAGTGCAACAGTGATTTCAGGAGCAGATTCTTTAAATGCCCCTTACCTATTTAGTCCATCCCCCCTCCCACAACCCCTCTAGTAACCCTCTGTTTGTTCTCCATATTTAAGAGTCTTATGTTTTTTGTCCCCCTCCCTGTTTTTATATTACTTTTGCTTCTCTTCCCTGGTGTGCATCTGTTCTGTGTCTTAAAGTCCTCATATGAATGAAGTCATATGATATTTGTCTTTCTCTGACTGACTAATTTTGCTTAACATAATACCTCTAGTTCCATCCATGTAGTTGCAAATGGCAAGATTTCATCCTTTTTGATTGCCAAGCAATACTCCATTGTATATATATATACCTCATCTTCTTTATCCATTCAACTGTCGATGGACATTTGGGCTCTTTCCATACTTTGGCTATTGTTGATAGTGCTGCTATAAACACTGGGGTGCATGTGCCCCTTTGAAACAGCATACCCATATCCCTTGGATAAATACCTAGTAGTGCAATTGCTGGGTTGTAAGGTAGTTCTATTTGTAATTTTTTGAGGAACTTCCATACTGTTTTCCAGAGTGGTTGCACCAGTTTGCATTCCCACCAGCAGCACAAAAGAGATCCTCTTTCTCTGCATCCTCGCCAACATCTGTTTTTGTCTGAGTTGTTAATATTAGCCATTCTGCCAGGTGCAAGGTGGTATCTCATTGTGGTTTTGATCTCTATTTCCCTGATGATGAGTGATGTTGAGCATTTTTTCATGTGTTGGTTGGCCATCTAGATGTCTTCTTTGAATCTCTTTGTCTTTAACCTTTTACATTTTAATTATTAGGTGCCACAGTATGGACCTCTTTGGGTTCATCTTGTTTGGAATTCTCTGTACTTCTTGGACTTAGAGGTCTATTTCCTTCCCTAGGTTAGGGAAGTTTTCAGTTATTATTTCTTGAAATAAGCTTACTGCACTTTTCTCTCTCTTCTTCTTCTAGGACCCCATAATGCAAATATTTGTTCACTTGATGTTGTCCAAGTTATCTCTCAATTTTTCCTCATTTTTATCTTTTTAAACTTTTTTAATGCTTATTTTTGAGAGAGGGAGAGGGAGAGAGACAGAGAGAGAGAAATGGGGGAGGAGGAGGGGGAAGGGCAGAGAGGGAGACACAAAATCTGAAGCAGACTCCAGGCTCTGAGCCATTAGCACAGAGCCTGATGTGGGGCTCAAACCCACAAACAGTGAGATCATGACCTATCCTCATTTTTAAAAAGTTCTTTTCTCTTTTTGCTCTTCAACTTGTGTGCTTTCTCTTATCCTGTCTTCCAGATTACTGATACATCCTTCTGTATCTTCTAATCTACTAGTGATTCCCTCTAGTGTGTTTTCTATTTCAATTATTCTATTCTTCAGCTCTGATTGGTTCTTTTCAATATTTTCTTTGTCTTTATTTAAGATCTCACTGAGTTCTTCCATTCTTTTCCACAGCCTGATGGTTATCTTTATGGTCATTAGATCATTACTTTATGGTGTGTGTGTGTGTGTGTGTGTGTGTGTGTGTGTGTGTGTTAATACCTTTTATTTTATTTATTTATTTATTTACTTACTTACTTATTTATATCCAAATTAGTTAGCATATAGTGCAATAATGATTTTCAGGAGTAGATTCCAGTGATTCATCCCCTATGTATAACACCCAGTGCTTATCCCAACAAGTGTCTTCCTTAATGGTCCTTACCCATTTAGCCCATCCCCCATCCACAACCCCTCCAGCAGTCCTTAGTTCATTCTCTGTTTTTAAGAGTCTCTTATATTTTATACCCCTCCTTGTTTTTATATTATTTTTTCTTCCCTTCCCTTGTGTTCATCTGTTTTGTGTCTTATATTCCAGATATGAGTGAAGTCATATGATATTTCTTTCTCTGACTAATTTCACTTAGCATAATACCCTCTAGTTCCATCCATGTAGGTGCAAATGGCAAAGTTTCATTATTTTTGATTGCCAAGTAATACTCCACTATCTATATATACCACATCTTCTTTATCCATTCATCTTTTGATGGACATTTGGGTCTTTCCATACTTTGGCTATTGATAGCACTGCTATAAACATTTGGGTGATGTGCCCCTTCAAAACAGCACACCTGTATCCCTTGGATAAGTACCTAGTAGTGCAATTTCTGGGTCATTGAGTAGTTTTATTTTTAATGTTTTGAGGAACTGCCATTCTGTTTTCCAGAGTGATGGATCATTACTTTAAATTCTTTATCAGGAATCGTATTTATCTCTGTTTCATTTAGTTCTTTTTCTGAGGTTTTTTTCTTGTTCTTTCTTTTGCAACATATTTCTGTCAACCCATTTTTCTTGGCTTCCTGTTTGTTTTTATGGATTAGGCAGAATGGCTGCTTCATCTAAATTTAAAGGAATGTTCTTGTGTATGGTGTCACTTAGGTCGATTGTAGGTGCTTGGTGACTTTTGCTGGCTAGCTGAGGCTGTGTCTGTATATGCTAGCTACTCTTTCAAACTGTGGCTTTTTACAGAAGGAATAAAGGAAAAATAATAAGAAAATAGAAAAAAAAGAAAAATGGGGAAGAAAAAAAAAAAGAAGAAAACAAGAAAGAAAAGGGTGCCTGCCCGGTTTAGTCACTAGAGCATGCAACTCTAGATTACAGGATCATGAGTTTAAGCCCCACATGTGGCATACAGTTTACTTAAAATTTAAAAAATTAATTAATTGATTAAAATTTAAAAAGAAGGATGCATGGGTAGGCTCAGTCAGTTAAGCATCTGACTTTTGATTTCAGCTAAGGTCATGATCTAACAGTTCATGAATTCAAGCCTCACATTGGGCTTCTCACCGACAGTGCATAGCCTGCCTGGGATTCTGCCTCTGCCCCCCTCATGCACATGTGCGTGTGTGCACTCTCTCTCTCTCTCTCTCTCAAAAATAAATATTAACAAAAATTTTAAGTCAAATAATAATTTAATTAATTAATTAATTAATTAAAAAAGTAAAAAATGTAAACAAACAAACAAAACCCCCCACAAAATCATGGCTTGTGTTCTGTGCCCAGCACCAGGGGGGCTGGTGTGGGCTAGAGAACCCTGGGTTCACTGAGGTCAAAAGCTCACTGTGAAGTAGGCCCTGCTCTGTTCTGGGCTTTTAAGGTGGGGGAGGAGAGAATATACTCACAGTTCCTTAACCGTTTTAAATTGCAACTTCATCTTTTGTTCCAGTGTAGCTAGAGCTGGTATGGGCTTGTGGGCCCTGGGTTTCCTGAGGTTGCAAGCTTTCTGTGACAGCCTGACCTGCATCAGGATCCACTAATTAGGCATAGACTCTGCCCCACTGGGCTTTTAAGATGGAGGGATAGAGAGGCTTTTCACAGCTCCTCTGCCCTTTTAAGCTGTGGCTTCTTTTTCTGTGCCCCAGCACAACTAGGGTTGATGTGGGCTGTAGACCCTGGGCTTGCTTAAGTTGCAAGCTCACAAGAGGATTGGCCCCACCCATTATGTGTCTATACCCCGCTCCAGTCTAGGCTTTCAAGGTGAGGTGGAAATGTAAATCATGTCATTTTGCAGTCCCTTTGACATGGAGAGTTCTCCCACAGCTCCTCCACTACTTGGCAGAGTTCTAGTGTTGTCTTTTTTATATATGAGTTTCCCTTTTAAACAATGGCTTTTTTTTTTCTGTGTCCAAGGACAGAAGGATCTGTTCCCAGTTTCCCAGTGCTATTCCTCCTCACTGTTGTTTAGTGTTGGGGGTAGGGCTTCCCTTTATTACCATGTCTGCCTCCCTTTTGTCATATTATCTCTCTCTGGTTGTTCAGTAGCTGGTCAGTCAGCCCAGAGTTCTTCAGGAAGAGTTTTTCTGTTAATAGTATAATTTGGTGTTCAGTCTTCTGACCTGGCCATCTTGAACCAGAACTTCAATTTCATTTATTTCTGCTCTAATCTTTAACTTTCCTTCAGCTAACTTTGGGCTCAGTTAGTTCTTTTTCTAGTTCCTTAAGGTATAGAGTTAAGTTGTTTATTTGAGATCTTGTTTCTTAACATGGGCATTTGTTGCTATAAACATCCCTCTGATAACTGCTCTCACTACATCCCATAAGTTTTGGTACATTGTGTTTCCATTTTTGTTTGCCTTAAAATACTTTTTTATTTCCCCTTTAATTTCATCTTTGATCCATTGTTTTTTGAGGGGAGTGTTTTTTTATTTCCATGAGTTCATAAAATTTCTAGTTTTTGTCTTGCTGTTGGCTTCTAGTTTCATACCATTGCTGTCTAAGAAGATACTTGGTATGATTTCAATCTTCTTGAATTTGCTAAGACTTGTTTTGTAACCTAACATGGTCTATCCTAGAAATTGTTCCATATACACTTGAGAAGAATGTATTCTGCTGTTGTTGGACAGAATATTCTGTATGTGTCTGCTGGGTCCATTTGGTTTATAGTGGTATTCAAACTGGTGTTTTCTTATTGATTCTCTGTCTGCATAATCTGCTCATTGTTGATAATGGGGCATTAAATTTCCCTATGTATTACTGCTTATTTCTCCTTTTAGCTCTGTTTCTTTTTGCTTCGTATATTTAGGTGCTTCAAGGTTGAGGGAATAAATATTTATAATTGTTGCATGTTCTTAATGGATTGATCGATTTGTAATTATATTATGACCTTCTTTGCCTCTTTTTACATTTTTATTTGAAAATTTATTTGTCTAAGTATCATTACTTTTCATTTATTTTGGTTAACATTTGCTTGAAATACCCTTTTCCATCTCTTCATCTCAGCCTATGTGCTTTAAGATTAAAGTGAAGCTCATATAGGCAGAATATTGTTGGATCTTGTTTTTGTTTTCTTTTCTTTTCTTTTCTTTTCTTTTCTTTTTCTTAACCCCTTCAGCCATTCTATGTCTTTAACTGGAAAATTTAATCCATTTACATTTAACTGAATTATTGTTAGGTAAGGATTTACTGTGGCCATGTTGTTAGTTGTTTTCTGGATGTGTGGTAGTTTTATTGTTGAATGTTTCTTATTCTGCTATCTTATTTTTATGTTTTGATTCTTTTGGTCAGTATGCTTTGACTTCTTTATCATATTCTTTTGTGTGACTATTATGTCTTTTTCCTTGTGGTTACCATGAGGCATACAAAAACTAGCTTAAAATGATAACTTATTTTAAGGTGTTAACAACCTAACTTCAGTAGCATTTCCAAACTACACTTTTACTTACCTCCCCCCTCACAATTTAGGTTATTGTTGGCACAGCTTTCATATTTTTTATATTGTGTAATCAATAACAGACTGTTCAAGTTATGGTTATTTTTACTACATTTTTTTTTAACTTTTAAACTAGTGTTGTAGGTTAATTATGTGCCACCATTACCATATTACAGAACCTAACTTTGACTATATATTTACCATTACCAGTGAATTTTATGCTTTGTTGTGATTTTATGATGTTAGTGTTTTTTAATGAATTTCTCATTTTGTTCATAAATTGTTTCCTAATTTTGTTCAGTAGTCTGTGTGTTCTTGTAGTTCACTAAACTACTTTGAGTCGTCTATTCTAAATTATTTATGTAACAATTCATCAATCTTCATTTCTTTAGGGTCAAGTTACTGGAACTTTGTTAGTTTTCTTTGGCAATGTCACGTTTACCTGATTTTTCTTGATCCTTGATTCCTTATATTTGTATCTATGCATTTGTGTAAGCAATTTCCTCTTCTAGACGTTACAAGTTCATTATGGCAATTTTCACCAGCCAGCTGTTTGGGTTTCTGGACATGTCTGCTGTTAATGCCCTGGGCAGATGTATCTTGCTATCAGGATGTTTTTGTGCAAGACCACTGCCTGAACTCTGAGGTTAGGCAGGATTGCTGCTAGCTGAGAACAATTGTATGGGACTGATGTCTTGGTTTCCTGCCCAAGCAAGAAATGTGCTCTTTGATTGCCTGAGCCCTCTAGTCAGACTTGCTAGGTGGCCAGGACTAGGTTCTATACTCAGCAGTAGATGACACTATGAATTAGTTTCTCTGCCCTGGGTGGGGGAGAGGGAGGCATCAGGATGGGCCCTAACCCTGCACAACTCATTATTTTGAAACCTGAATCAGGCAGACTGTGCACTAAATTCTCTGGCCAGATGGAGCCACTGGTTTTGCTCTGTAGATGGAGAAAGCCACAGGCTGCACTCTTTGTTCAAGTGCCACTGTAAGCAGAGCCATTGAGTGAGCTGTATATCTCCTCATCTATTCTAGTTAAGTTTTCTGGTAAGATATGCTGAAAACTGTATTCAGCAATGGACAGGGCTATAAATTAGTTTCCCTGTCCAAGCAAAGAATGAGAACTGGCTACAAGGCCAGCAAGACTTTGTTTGTGGTCTTAAATCAAACTAGTTCCCATTCGAACAAAGCCATTCACTTTGCTCTGCAGATGATCAGTTTTGCTTGCCATACCCTCCACTCAAATATTACTGGGATACATGTTTTCCAGGTGTTCAGCCCAACCATTTTGGTCAGGTGGGGCCGTAAACTACATTCAGTAATGGACTGGGCTATCACTCAGCTCCCCTACCTGTGCGGGCAAGTCCAATTGCGGGGACAACAATGCTCTTTGAGGATCTGAGTCAGACAGATCTGTAGTCCATCAACTTCTCTGGTCAGACTGTGCCACCTACTTGGCTCTGCAGATGAACAAAACTGCTGGTTGGAACTGCTACTTGGCTGCACAGGTGGGAACTTGTCCTGCCAAGATCCAAATGCTGGCTGCTGCAAGTTTCTCTCCATTTCTCCTTCACAACCTCACTTCTATTGGCCAAGACACACAGTTTCCACTGCAATCCCTGTGGGGCCAGACCAAAGTGGAGGTTCCCAAGAATGACTCACAATGCTGAGGGACCTGAATGTCCATCCTCGGCTCTCTTTCCACTAGAGGAACTGTAGACTCAGGGGAGACTAGATGATGCTAAGAATGCAAATAGGATATGGTTATGGTAAATTCAAATATACTGAAAGAGAATGTTAAAATATTAAGAGGCTGATGTCACATAACATCAGAGGGAGCAGAACTTCAGTTTACTCCCCAGTCTTCACTTTAGAACTTCTCCACAGAGCAGCATCTATGTAGATTAGGGAATTAATCTCAGCAAAAAGGCTAGACCTGAGTAGTTTGAGTTTAATCCCATCACTTCATTGGTTCAGGGCATGTGAGCCAATTACAACCAAAAGACAAAAGTAAAGGTTTGCTAGACTCTTGAGAGATAGTTTTCTTTTACTCTAAAAAGAGCCATCTCTCTCTTTTGCCCAATTTGGTTCCATTGCTACCGACAGCCATCCAGCTACCATACTGGGAAGGAGCTAAATCAATTTGAGTTAAATTTTATTACTTGCAGACAAAAGTGAACTAACATATATCCAAGGTACCTGAACAAAACTCTTTATACTTCAGGTTACTAGGTTCTTGTGGTAAAAGGGATTTTGAAAGAGAAAACAATGTTATAATAAAAGTATTAGAGTAGAGTCAGACAAACTTGTATGTTAGTTTTGACTCCACATTTACAAATTCTGTGACCGTGGGCAAATTACCAAACATCTCTGAATGTCGGTTTCCTTATCTGTATCTACCCTATCTATTTCAAATGAAGATACATATGCTTCACCAAAAATAAAGGATTTTTATTAAAGAAGTGCAGAGCAATGTCAACAAATTTTGCCTTTTTAATGCTTTCCCTAGAAACACTTATCTCTACTCATAATTCAGTTAGAAATGCACAGAAATTTCTGTAAGATGGAAATCTAAACACCATGCACTAATTTAAGTACATTTCTAGCAGCACAGGATTTTTTGAAGGAGCAAAGTGACTTTGAATGGAGTGCTATAGTCACAATGTTCTCTAAAAAGTAAAGGATATTTCAGACAAAATAAATCATGTTGGGGCATTTCAATACTGCTGTATAATTAACATTCAAGGGGACTTCATTAGGTGATTATGTTATCCCTGTGAAATATTACTTGGTTAAAAATATAATTCTGAAACTGTAATACATAACCTGAATGCTTTGGGCAGATGGAATTACTTTCCTCTAGGACCTCAAGGTACTTGGCAAACATTTATTCACTTCTGCTCTGTTTCTGTAAGTCAGGTCAGGGTTTTTGTTTTATGGATGAGAAAACTAAGACCCATGGAGTATTTGAATCCCTCTCATTTCCAACATTGAAAGGGAGAAGATGATATAAAGTTATTCACATTCATTTTTTTAATCGATCTACCATCTTATGCTTGATGTCAGCATTATAGAATTACATGTTTACAAAAAGATACTTTCCTAAAGTATCAGAGTTGGGATTGCATTATGGGCTGAATTGTGTCCCCCTAAAATTCGATGTTGAAGTCTTAATTCCCAATCCTTCAGAATGTGACTGTATCTAGACACAGGGCCTTTCAACAGGTAAATTAATTTTAACCTCATTTTTATGAGGTTGTTAGGGTAGGCTGTAATCTAATATGACCTTATAAGAAGAAGATATCAGGACACAGATTTTACAGAGGGAAGGTGCAAAGCAGGGCAAAGACAAACATCTACAAGACAAGGAGAGAGGCCTGCCAAAACCAAACCTGCCAACAACTTGATCTCAAACTTTCATCTTCCGAACTGTGAGGATATACATTTCTATTGTTTAAATCACCTGGTCTGTGGTACTTTGTTACGGCAGCCCTAGCACACTAACACAAATACTAAAGGAGTTTGGATCCTAAAGGAGAGAGAGTTATAAATTGCAAATCTTGCCATCTACTTAGACTCTTGCAGTCTGAAAGTGTAATTCCTAAGTCCTCACAACTGCTGTGACTCAGGCAGGAATCCAGCATATTTGGTTTCCTTTTGGGGACTTAGCAAGACTTAAATGTCTGAACTAACCAGTTCTGACTCTAGTCAACTTCTGCCTTGCTGTTCTCAGCACCCAACTCATGCTACACTCTGACTTGCAATTGTAGGAAGTCCCTGGGATGTAGCTTTTACTATGGGACTTATCAACAGTGACCTAGGTTGTAAGGGCAGGTTGGCTCACTATTGGGTCTCAGTTTCTTTATCTATACAATGAGTAAGATCATTTTGACAACAGTTTAATATATATTCTGGCTTATACACTTCAGTTCTAATACATAGATATAATTATCTATAATTGGTTTAAGGCAAAGAAAAAATATTGTAAAATATGGTCCATGATCCAAATCTATCCACTGCGTCTTTTTGTACAACTCATGAGCTAAGTATAGTTTTACGTTTTTAAATAGTATTTTAAAAAATCAAAAAGAGGAGGGAAGATAGTGAAGTGGGAAGATCCTGAGCTCATCTTGTCCACAGAAACCCCAAACAATACCTACATCTATAACACTAACTCTGAAAATGACCTGAATACTGGCAGAGCAGATACTCCATAGTTAGTAATAGAGAGAAAGTCACATCAGAAAGGATGGGGGAGCAGACATATGGCTGGGAACCAAACCCCCATCATGACTAATTACAAACAGGAGGATCATCACAAGCACAGATGAGCAAGAGGATCAGGCCCCTTACCAGGCATTCTCAGCACTGGGGACCAACACTGGCAAGATGAGTTCCCATAAAGTCTGCCTTTGAAAACCAGAGGGGCTTAACTCTGGAAACTTTAAAAATCAGCTGACTTAACTCCAAGATAGCCAAAGGGAAATAAGAAAATGAGTCCCCACTCTTAAGGAACCAGTATACAAAACAACTTGGCCTAAGACACAGCACAGAAGAAGCAGTTTGAAAGACACCTGGAAGATATGTGAAGCAGATTTACTGACTAATCTTAGGATGTATGCCAGAGGGACAAGGATGTGCAGAAGCTTTCTTTGGGAACAAAGTGCTGCTAGGTACCATTTCTCTTTCCCTTCCCCAGCCTAGATAGCTGGATGCTCACAGGGGCCAGCACGGGCACTCTCCACCTACCTTGCTAGTACAATGGGCCTACCCCAGAATTCCCCTGTAAAACACCACCACCTAACCACCCAACAACCACCACCCAACTCAGCAGCTATACCTCAAAAGTGGCTCCTGCCCTGCCACCCCTGGCAGGCAGGCCTCACTGGACCAGCACCACTCCAAGGTGGAAGAGGTACTGTACCCCCATACCAGCACACACAATTTCTGCATCCAGGTCTCTTAGCTGATGACACAGAAAGTAAGTCCTGCCCTTTGGTGTGCTTGTAGCTATGGCAGAGAGGGAATTGCAGACAGCTAGAATGAGTGCTGGCCCTACCTACAAAAGAGCCTATGGCAGCCATAGCCAGACCTTTCAAAAATGTAGGGGAAAGTCCTGCTCACTATGCCCAGAGCAGATAAGCAGGTCATTGAAGCCAGCTGGACTGAAAGCAATCACAACTTAGCCACAGCAGGAGACATACACACCCCATACAGGAAATATCCCTGGAGGAGTTGGTTCTGGTGACCATGGGGGAGTGTGCTATAGGGCACACAGAACCTCTTCTACACAAGACCACTATTTCAAGGCCAGAAGATAGCAGACCTAATATATAAAAACAAACACAGTGAGCTAGACAAAATGAGGAGACAGAGGAATATGTCTCAAATGAAAGAACAAGACAAAAATTACAGAAAAAGAGCTAGATGAAACAAGGATAAGCAATATGCTCAATAAAGATTTCAAGGTAATGATCATAAAGATACTCATGAGACTTGAGGAAAGAATGAAAGAACTCAGTGAGAACTTCAAAAAGAGAAAATATAAAAGACAACTAGTCAGAACTGAAAATACAGTAACTGAAATGAAAAAATACACTATAAGGAATAAAGAGCAGATAAGAGGATGTAGAAGATGGTTCAGTGATCTGGAAGACAGAGTAAAGGAAAGCCACCAAGGTGAATAGCAGGAAGAAGAGGAGGAGGAGGAGGAGGAGGAGGAGGAGGAGGAGGAGGAGGAAGGGAAAGAAGGGAAGAAAAAAGAATAAGGGGAAGAAACAGAAGAAGGGGAAGAAGAAGAGAAACTGAGATTAAGTTAAGGGAATTCTTGACATCACCAAGCATAACATTAACTTTGTAGGAGCCTCAGAAGAAGAGAGAGAGAAGGTGGTAGAAAACTTATCCAAAGAAATAATGGCTGAAAACCTCCCTAATCTGGGGAAGGAAACTGACAACCAGATCCAGGAAGCACAGAAAGTTCTAAACAAGATGAATGCAAGGAGGTCCACCAAGACACTAAATAATTAAAATGGCAAAGTGTAATGATGAAGGGAATTTTAAAAACATAAAAAGAAAACAGTTATATACAAGGGAAATCCCATAAAACTATCAACTGATTTTTTAGCATAAAATTTTCAGGGCAAAAAAGAGTGGCATCATATATTTAAAATGCTTAAAGAGAAAAAAAAAACCTACAACCAAGAATACTCTACCCAGCAAGATTACCCTTCACAATTGAAGGTGAGAGTTTCCCAGAAAAACAAAAGTTAAAGGAGTTTATAACCTCTAAACCAGCCTACAAGAAATATTAAAGGGATTTATTTAAGTGGAAGGAAAAGATTATAACTAGAAGTAAGAAAATTATGAAGGGAAAAATGTTTATAGGTAAAAGCAAATATATAGTGAAGGTAGTAAATTAACCATTTATAAAGTCACTTTGGAGGTAAAAAATTTTAGTAAAATCATTTATATCTATAGAAACTAGTCAAGAGATACATAAAATAAAAAGATGTAAAATATAACACTATACACATAAAACATGGAGGGGGAATAAAATTTAGTGCTTTTACCTGTGTTCAAACTTAAGCAACCATCAATTTAATATAGACTGCCATACATATAAGAAATTACATATGAACTCAATGGTAACCACAAATCAAAACCTCTAATACATACACAAGAAATGAAGAGAAAGAAATCCAAACATAACACTAAAGAAAGGCATCAAATCACAAGGGAAGAGAGCAGCAGAAGAAGAAAAGAACAGAAAAGTATAAAAACATCAGAAAGCAAGTAACAAAATGGCAATAAGTGCATACCTATTGATAATTATTTTAAATGTAAATAGACTAAACACTTTCAATCAAAAGACATATGATGACTGAGTGGATTTTTTAAAAAAAGGGTGCATACATATGCTCCCTACAAAATACTCAAGACTTAAAGATACATACAGATTGAAAGTAAAAGAATGGGAAAACATATACTTTGCAAAGGGAATCAAAAAAACCAAAAACCGGGGCGCCTGGGTGGCTTGGTCAGTTAAGCATCCGACTTCGGCTCAGGTCATGATCTCACGGTCCGTGAGTTCGAGCCCCGCATCCGGCTCTGTGCTGACAGCTCAGAGCCTGGAGCCTGTTTCAGATTCTGTGTCTCCCTCTCTCTCTGCCCCTCCCCTGTTCATGCTCTGTCTCTCTCTGTCTCAAAAATAAATAAACGTTAAAAAAAAAAAAAACAGGGTAACAATGCTTACATCAGAAAAAATAGATTTTAAAACAAATCCTGTGGCAGGAGACAAAGAAGGGTACTACATAATGAAAGAGGGATTAGTCCAACAAAGGATACAACAATTATAAGTATCTATGTATGCAACAATAGAAGCATCTAAATATGTAAAGCAAATATTAATAGACCTAAAGGGAGAAGTGAAAAGTAATACAATAATAGTGACTTTAACATCCCACTCACATCAGGGGATAGATCATCCAGACAGAAAAACAATAAGGAAACAGTGGCTTTTAATGACACATTAGACTAGATGGACTTAAGAGATATAGACAGAACATTTCATCTAACAGAAGAATACATACCCTTTTTTTTTTAATGTTTATTTTTGAAAGAGAGAGCACGAGTGTGGGGGAGGGGCAGAGAGAGAGGGAGACACAGAATGTGAAGCAAGCTCCAGGCTCTGAGCTGTCAATAAAGCCTGACACAGGACTCAAACCCACAAACCATGAGATCATTACCTGAACCAAAGTCAAAACACTTAACTGACAGAGTCACCCATGTGTCCTAAGAATACATATTCTTTTTCAAGTGCACATGGAGTATTCTCCAGGATAGATCAATAATAGACCATAAAACAAGTCCCAAAAATTTAAGAAGATTGAAATCATACCATCTTTTCTGACCACAATGGTATGAAACTAGAAATCAATTCCAAGGAAAAAACTAGGAAAAAAAAAAACCCACAAGCCAATGGAAGTTAATCAACATGCTACTAAACCACCACTGGGTCAATGAAGAAATCAAAGAGGAAATCAGAAATACGTGGAGACAAAAGAAAATAAAAAACAGTCCAAAATCTTTGGATTTTGGACATCAAAAGTAGTTCTAAGAGGGAAGTTTATAGCAATATAGGCCTACTTCAAGAAACAAGAAAAATATCTAATAAACAATCTAAACATACTATAAACAGAACTAGAATGAGAAGAATAAAGCCAAAAGAAGTAGAAGGAAGAAAATAAAGCTTATAGTGGAAAAAGTGAAATAAAGACTAAATAAACATAAACTGGTGCAGCCACTCTGGAAAACAGTATGGAGGCTCCTCAAAAAGTTAAAAATAGAACTGTCCTATGATCCAGCAATTGCACCACTAGATATTTACCTAAAGAACACAAAAATACTGATTCAAAGGGACACATGCACCCCAAGTTTATAGCAGCATTAACAATAGCCAAACTATGGAGAAAGAGAGCTGAAGTGTCCATGGGCTGATAAATGGATAAAGGAGATGTGGTATATATACAGATACATACACACACAATGGAATATTACTCAGCTATCAAAAAGAATACAATCTTGCCATTTGCAATGACATGGATGGAGCTAGAGTGTATTATGCTAAATGAAGTAGAGCAGTCTGAGAAAGACAAATACCATATGATTTCACTCATATATGCAATTTAAGAAACAAAACAGATGGACATAAGGGAAGGAAAAAAAGAGAGGGAAACAAATCATAAGAGACTCTAAATGATAGAAAACAAACTGAGGGTTGATGGAAAGGAGATGGGGGAGTGATGAGTTAAATAGGTCATAGGTATTAAGCCTTGAATGTTATATGTAACTGATGAATCACTAGATTCTACTCGTGAAACCAATATTTCACTATAAACTAACTAGAATTAATAAAAATTCAAAAAAATAATAAACATTTTTACAAAAAAAAAAAGACTAAAAAACAATAAAGCATATCAATGACATCCAGGACTGGTTCTTTGAAAAGATAAACAAAATTGTTAAACCTTTATCCAGACTAAGAAAAAAAGAAAGTTCAAATAAATAAAATCAGAAATGGAAGAGACAAATGGAATTGACAAAACAGAAAAGCAAAGAATTATAAAAGGATATTATGAAAAATCATGTGCCAACAAATTAGACAATCTAGAAAAAATGGATACATTCCTAGAAGCATATAATCTTCCAAAACTGAATCAGAAAGAAATAGAAAATTTGAACAGATTTCTTACTAGTAAAAAAAAAAATGAATCACTAATAAAAACTCCCAACAAACATAAGTTCAGGATCAGGTGGCTTCACCAGTGAATTCTATCAATTAAAGAAGAGTTCATTCCTATCCTTCTCAACCTATTCCAAAAAATAGAAAAGGAAAACTTCCAATACATTCTATAAGGCCTAATACCAACACCAAATAGACACTACAAAAAAAGAAAACTCCATGCCAATATCTGTGGAGAACATAGATGCAAAATTCCTTAACAAAACATTAGCAAACTAAATTGAATGATACATTAAAAGGATCACTCACCACAATAAAGTAGGATTTATCCCAGGGATATAGGGTAGTTCAACATTCAGAAATCAATGTGACATCACATTAACAAGAGGAAGGATAAAAATCATACGATTGTCTCAATAGATTCAGAAAAACTATTTGAGTTCATGTGTTCATGATAAAAACTCTGAACAAAGAGGGTTTAGAGGAAACATATCTCAACATAATAAAGGTCGTATATGGAAAACCCACAGCTAACATCATACTCAATGGTGAAAAAATTAGAGTTTCTTCTAAGATCAGGAACAGAACAAGGATGTCCACTCTCACCAATTTTATTCAACATAGTACTGGAAGCCTTAGCTGTAGCAATCAGATAAGAAAAAGAAATAAAGTTATCCCAACTAGTAAGTAAAACTGTTACTATTTGCAGATGACATTATATTATATATAGAAAACCCGAAAGACTCCACCAAAAAAAAAAATTGTTAGAACTAATGAATGAATACAGTGAAGTTGCAGGATACAAAATTCATATACAGAAATTTCTTGCATTTCTATACCCTAGCAACACTGTAGCAGAAAGAGAAATTACGAAAACTATCCCATTTTAAATTACACAAAAAATAATAAAATACATAGAAATAAATTTAACCAAGGATGTGAAAGATCTATATTCTGAAAACTATAAGACATTAGAGAAAGAAATTGAAGATGATACAAGCAAATGGAATGATATACCATGGATTGGAAGATTTACTATCATTAAACTACCCATACTACCCAAAGCAGTCATAGATTAAGTGCAATCCCTATCAAAATACCAACAGCATTTTTCACGGAAATTGAACGAAAAATCCTAAAATTTGTATTGAACCACAAAGGATCTCAAGTACCTAAAACAATCTTGAGAAAGAATAAATTTGGAAGTATCACAATTCCAAATTTCAAACTATACTATAAATCTGTAGTAATCACAACAGTATGGTACTGACACAAAAAAAGACACATAGATCAATGGAACAGAATAAGAGAGCCCAGAAATAAATCCATTCATATATAACCAACTTATCTATGTCAAAGATGGGAAGAATATACAATAGGAAAAAGACAGTCTTTCAATAAATGGTGTTGGGAAATTTGGACAGCTATATGCAAAAGAATAAAACTAGAACACTTTCTTACATCATACATAAAAATAAACTCAAAATGGATTAAAGACATAAATGTGAGCCCTGAAAACCACAACACTCTTAGAAGAAAACATAAGCAGTAATCTTGAACATCAGCCTTAGCAATGTATTTATGAATGTGTCCCCTCAGGCAAGAGAAACAAGAGCAAAAATAAATATCAGAACTATACCAAAATAAAAGGCTTTTGCACAGCAAAGAAAATTGTCAACAAAATGAAAAGGCAATCTACTGAATGGGAGAAGATATTTGTAAATAACATATCTGAAAAGAGGTTAATAACCAAAGAATATTAAAAAAATGTATACAACTCAACACCAAAAAATCAAAAATCCGATTAAAAAATGAGCAGAGGACCTGAATAGACTTTTTCCCAGTAAGACAGATTCATGGCCAACAGACATGAAAAGATGCTCAACCTCATGGGATCAGGAAAATGCAAATCAAAAGCACAATGAAATATCATCTCATAACTGTCAGACTGGCTTATATCAAAAAGATAAGAAATAACAACTATTGTTGAAAATGTGGAGAAAAAGAAACCATCATGTACTGTTTATGGTAATGTACATTGATGCAACCACTGTGGAAAATAATATGGAAGTTCCTCAAAAAATTAAAAATAGAAATACTTTATGATCAGGTAATTCCACTACTGGGTATTTACCCAAAGAAAACAAAAACAATAATTTGAAAAAATACATACACTGTTTATTGCAACATTATTTACAATAGCCAAGGTATGGATGCAATCCAATTGTCTATTTGCTATATAATTAATAAAGAACATATGGGGACACCGGGGTGGCTCAGTCGGTTAAGGATCTGACTTCAGCTCAGGTCATGATCTCATGGTTTGTGGGTTCACTCTGCACATCAGGCTCCGTGCTGACAGTGCAGAGCCTGCTTGGGATTCTCTCTGTCTCTCTCTCTCTCTACTCCTCCCCCTACCCACACTTTCTATCTCTCTCTTAAAATAAATAAACTTCAAAATAAAATAAAGAAGATATTATATATCTATATATGTATAAATATATAGGGGGTTATTAGCCATAAAAAAGAACAAGATCTTGCCATTTGCCACAGATTAATGGACATAGAGGGTATTATGCTGAATGAAATAAGTAAGAGAAAGACAAATACCACATGATTTCACTTATGTGTGGAATCTAAAGAACAAAACAATGAAAAAATAAAAAACAGATGGACTCTTAAACATAGAGAAAAACTGATGGTTACCAGAGGGGAATTGGGTGGGGATGGCAAAATATATGAAGGCAATTAAGAAGGACAAACTTCCGGTTATAAAATAAATAAGTCGCAGAGATGAAAAGTACAGCATAGATAATATAGTCAACATTGTAATAATCTTGTACAGTGACCGATAAGGACTATACTTCTCTTGGTGAGCATGGAGTAGTGTGTAGAATTGTCAAATCAATATGTTGTACATCTAAAACTAATAAAAGCTTGTATTTTAATTATATGTCATTCATAAATGATAAATGGCAAAAGAAGAATAACATTTTTTAACTACACTGGAATTTAAAATAAAATTTTAAAAATTTAAAAACAAGGTAATATTTATATCAAGAGCTTTATAATATGCCATGTAGTCTTCTAAATCTTTGCTTTTATTAATTCATTTAATCTTTACAACAAGTCTGTAAAGTAGGTACTCATATCCCTTTTATAGATAAGCGAAATGAGTAGTCAAAGGTCACGCAACTAATAAATTTTGTTTCTGCTGGAATTCATGATCAGGAAGCCTTAATCCAGAGCTTATGCTCTAAACCTGTGTTGAAAAGGGTCTAACACTATGAGGGTAGTACAAAAGTGCCAAAAGTGCAACATATTCTGAGCATTTCCTGAAAAAAAAGATCTCTGTGTTCAGAGAAGTCAGGGAAGGCTTTGTAGAAGGATGAGGCCACCTTTCTATCAGGATGACAGGGTATACTAACTTTGAACCCCACCTAAGCAAACTGCTACCCATGCCCCCAAAATTCCATTCTTCTCATTAAAAGACTTATATTTGAAAAAATTAATTCTATTATGATTATACAACCTGACTTATATTTATTAATAATATTCAATTATCTTAAAAATTTGTGGACATCTGTTTTCCCTATTTTATATAAGTGCCTATATAATATCCTAGATTTTGCCTCTTGGCCCACAAAACTAAAGTATTTACTATTTTCTCATTCACAGAAAAAGTTTGCTGACCTCTGCTTTAAAATATCGAAGTGTGAAAATAAATTTGGATGATTGCAAAGATGATTGTAAGTATTAATATTAACCTTTCTCTTTTTTATTAGCAAGCTGTTATCAGTAAAATTAGGTGCACTTCAGCCACCCCAGTACTAATTATATTTTAAATTTTAACACATCATTTTAAGTTTTGGAAGTGATTATTGTTTTAATGACAGAAATAAAATGTGTTTTAAATGATACAAAATGAAATAAATGACTGTGTAAAGAAGCATCATACTGTGACTCTTTTAACCAGGTATTCCTGTATCGTTCCTGGGGCTATGGGCCATGCAATGACAACTGGTAGCATTCTTAGACATAAAAATAAAGACAAGGTACATCTTAATGCAAGATAGGTATGCTACCTACATCCTCCATTTGGATTGTTGTTAATTTATTGTTTTGTTTATTTATCTGGATACCGTCATATGGAAATTTCCCCACTGCACATACTCTTTATTTGCATAAAAACATTGCCATTGTATGTGTGAAATTAAATGTGCAGTAGAAACTGAACATAAGTAATTTCTATAACTTTAGCTACATACTTAATGTTTTTAAAAAAAAAAGTCATATGTGTGGTCCAATGAGCTGAGAATTTTTAGCCCTGAGTTCTTTTTCAAATTGACCTAGGCCCATCAAAACATTCAAAATCTGTTCCGCAGAAATGCTAACACATCACTACTTCTCCAAGTGTTGAAAACTGGGTTCAGAATTTTTACACAACTATACTATTTTAGTGACTCAACTCTCACCACATTTGGTAGTGCATAAAACACCTCAAGAGGCAAATTCTGGCAAAATTAAAAGCCAGGGTTTTCTATCGTCTCTTCAAACTCAACGTGGGTGAAACTCAGTATTCTAGTACCTTGCCAAACTAATAAATTCTCCTCTTGTCTGCTGTATTTCTAAAAGTAGTATCAAAATCTATCCAGGAATAAAAATCTCATAATCTTTTGTTCTTTTTTCCTCCGTGGCTTCAACAACTAATCAGTCACTAAAATTGTGAACATTTATCATGGGCCTAATACACACTTTGACAACTAACTGCTTCACATATATCTTATTTTTAGTTCTCATAATAGTCTTGCAAAGTAGTTTTTATAATTTAATTAATTTTTTTTTTTAATTTTTTTTTTTCAACGTTTTTTATTTATTTTTGGGACAGAGAGAGACAGAGCATGAACGGGGGAGGGGCAGAGAGAGAGGGAAACACAGAATTGGAAACAGGCTCCAGGCTCCGAGCCATCAGCCCAGAGCCTGACGCGGGGCTCGAACTCACGGACCGTGAGATCGTGACCTGGCTGAAGTCGGACGCTTAACCGACTGCGCCACCCAGGCGCCCCTATAATTTAATTAATTTAAAAAAACCTGAGTCTCAGGGAGATTAAATAAATTGCATGTATGTATTTACCAAGTACTAGAGTCCAGATTAAAAGCAAGTTAGTCTGATGTCAAAGGCTTTATCTTCCTGCAGTATTACTAATTTTTTCCTTCACTTCTTTATCCTTCTGCTCCTTCCATTCCTGACACCCCCACTGGCTAGCTCAGGTGCCAATCATTTCCCTCTTACCCGCCTCCCAGGCTCCAATTTCTCTCCATTCAATCATCTGTCCACTCCTGCTGCTGCTCATCTTTCATGAATGAGGGAGAGAGCTCTTTGACATCTTCCCTAACTGACTCACAGGATAAGATCTCTCCTTTTGGACCTTTATTGTTTTAATATCAGTTTACTAATATTAGTCTAATATAAGGATTGATTTGTCCTTGTATAATTTTGTCATCTCTTTTCCTATAAGAGTCAAAGATTTTAGCAGGCAAGAATTTATACCCAATAAATATTGCTAAACATATGAAGGATCCTAATTTTTATGCTCCCTAAAGGAATTTTTTGGTTGTTTCTTTTTTTTCCCCCTTTCTGGAAGTCAACAAGGCATTCAAAGGAAATATAGTAGCAAAAGGACCTTGCCATGAGAAAACTTTTTATAAATTTGTGTTTGCTTGGCATGAGAAGACAATTCAGTTTCTCCTTGGGAGACCTGTGCATCATTTGAATAGCATTCAAATGACTATCTTTGCTAAATCTCCCCTCTCATTGCTGTCTTTGTTAAAGTCAGGGCACCAGGGAGTTCAAGGTGAGATTTTACCAACATACTGTAAAGCAATTCTCTGTCCCCTCTTGTATTTTCAAAGATTGCTTTATATTGCCTAAACATCTCAAAATAGCACTGTCCTTCTTTGCTGTGGCATTGCACTGTGAACTCCTGTTCAATTTGTTATCCGCCATCCTCCCCAAATCTCACTCAGCATGACAGCTTCCTGAGTAATACCCCCATAATTTGAATCTGTGCTGAGACTTATTTTCTCTCAGGTGCATATATTATCTTGTGTGTCTTTATATTAAAACTCATCTCACTTTTGTTCAACCAGTGATCTGAATTATCTATATCCTGCTGGGTTTGTAATATGTTATCGTCTTTATCTCCCCTGCCTGCAAGTTTGGGCTATTTGCAGATTTGGTCAATATCACATTGACCTTCTATTCAAGGTCAATTGTAAAAAGAATTAGATGGCAATGGTGCGCTCATGCTCACACCCTGATGGAGCACACAGGACCCACATCCCAGTCCTGTGCTACCCTTATGATAACCACTCTTTGTATCCTCTTTGTAAACCTTTCCAGTTTATCCACCAACTCTTACTGTTCTCCAGACAATACTTATCTAATCTCTCAGTGAGTCCTGTGTGATCAGAGGTCAATTGCCCTGGGAAAAGTAGAAAAGCATCAGGACTATTATAAGAGCCACGGTGGAAAGGGCAAAATGGAATACAATGTCCAAACCTTTTTTTAACCTTTCAATACAGGTATTATAAGGATGAACACCATTTAATTCATTGCTAAAGGCTGCTTTACCCACCATTTCAGATGTTGAGTGTTTTAACTCTATTCTTTTGCTTTTTAAACTCAACATCTGTGCTTTCTTCTCTTAAAGCCCATCATGGGATTTACTTGAAACTGAACACTTCTGTGTTACTCCTCAAATATGTTCACCATTTTATCTCAGTTTTATTTCAATTTATTTATTAAATTTTTAAATCCAAGTCAAATGCTGTTTCTTTCTGTCTGTATTTGAACTCCAAAGATGGTAGCTATTACCGTGCAACTTGGAATTCCTTGAGTAGGAAGCAGAGCTCTGGTCTTGAGTCAGTGGCTGGAGGGGTTACAGACAATGGGCTGTGATTAGGTATTGCTGTGGCCTCAATTCAATTCACTATAATCATTCTTCTCCCCTGTCATGGGGACATTTGGTGTTGTCATGAAGGTGATTTCTGTAGTATTTTTTAACTGTATTTTTTTTGTTTTATTCAGATGTAATTGACATACAGCACTGTATAAGTTTAAGGTATATAGTATAATGAATAACTTGACTTACATATATTGTGAAATGATTACCACAGTTTAATTAATATCCATCATCTCCTATAGACACAAAGAGAAAAAAGAAAAAAATCTTTTTCCTTGTTATAATATTTGGGATTTAGTCTTTCAGAAATTTTCTAATATACTATATGGCAGTGTTAGCTAGAAGTCATCATGTTGTACATTAATCCCTAAGACATTTATCTTAAACTGAAAGTTTGTGCCTTTTGACTGCTTTTCTCCAGTTCCCCTAACTCCTGTCCCTAATTTCTGATAGCCACAAATCTGATCTCTTTTTCTATGAGTTGGGATTTTGAGGGGGAGGTTGTTTTAGATTCCACACATAAGTGATATTATACAGTATTTGTCTTTCTTGTTTCACTTAGCAGAATGTCCTCAAAGTCCACCCGTGTTGTCACAAATGGCAGGATTTCCTTCTTTTTTATGGTTGAATAGTATTTGTGCGTGTGTGTGTGTGTGTGTGGTGTCACATCTTCCTGATCCATTCATCTGTTGGTAGACACTTAGGCTGTTTCCATATCTTGGCTACTGTAAATAATCCTGCAGTAAATATGAGAATGCACATATCTCTTCAACATAGTGTTTTTGTTTCCTTCAGATATATTCCCACTAGAGGAATTGCTGGATCAAATGTTATTTCTATTTTTAATTTTTGAGGAATTTCCATATTGTTTTCCCTAGTGGCTGTACCAATTTACATTCCCACCAACAGTGCACAGGGGTTCCCTTTTCTCCACATTCTTACCAACATTTGTTAATCTCTTGTGTTTCTATAATGGTCATTCTAACAGATGTGAGGTGATATGGCATTGTGGTTTTGATTTGTACTTCCCTGATGATTAGTGATGTTGAGCACCTTTGCACATACTAGGTGGCCATTTGAATATCTTCTTTGGTCAAATTCTATTCATGTACTTTGCCCTTTTTTAAATTAAATTATTTATTTTTTCCTATTGAGTTCTGATTTTGTAGTACTTTTAGTATTTTTAGCATTTTAAATTTCTATGGATATTAACATCTCTAGTCTACAATTTTTTTTTTTTTTACAAAAGAAGTTAAATGGCTCTTATTTTGATCTCCATTCTCTCTTTAACATCCACATCTCTGGTATTTCCATATCCGTTTTCCTTAGACTTTTTAAAGCACTGGTTTTAATAGAAATGCATCTCCAAGTGAACGCTATCAGTGCACCTGTTCTACCCAGAGAAGTTGAGGAATTTCTCAACAGATGGTATAAAATTTCAGTTCATTCTTGGAACTTGAAACAACCTGGAGTCAGTGTCAGTTTACTATCAATAAGTTTCTCCTCCACTTTAGACTACAGAAACCACAGGGCTAAAAACATCAGTAAATGTCCAGCTAGTCTACACTCTAATACAGTGGTGTTAACTAGCTCTAACTCCCCTTACCCCCATCCAGGGGCCGTTTGGCAACAGCTGGAAGCATTTTTGGTTGTCACAGCTTGGAGGGATACTACTACTGGCATCTAGTAGGTAGAGGCCAGGGATGCTGCTAACCATTCCTACAATGCACATGACCGCCCTGTTCCCCAAAATGTTAATAATGTCAGGGATAAGAAACTTTGGTCTAATGTCTTTGTAACATTACACTACTAAGAACAAACAAATCAACAAAAATACCAAGCAAGACAATTGAAGTGAATCTAGATATCTTGGCTCTGTAGGTCTCAGTGTCTCCCAGTAAACTTGCAGTATTTTTACTAATCTTCCCACTCCATCCCTCTGTGCCTGCTTATTAATCCCCATTCTGATTCTCTGTAGAAAAAAATAGATGCCACAACTCCACATAGTCACAGCCCTTTCTTAGCACTAAAGACTCATTAAGAGTCTCTCAATTTCCATTTCTGGAGCTGTAGGGCCTCTTACAAAAATCATTTCTTTTCCCTTTCTCTCTTCTGGATCCCAATGAAGGTTTTAGGTTTTTATGTCAACCTTGGACAAAAGTTCCCTAACCTGTGGCTGCCCCAAGGCTGTTCAACCAATGAATAAGGGATGGAGGGGGATGGTGGTGAAAAAAGAGGGAGGAAGAAAAGAAGGAGGAGCAGGAAAAAGGGAAGTCCTGCTGTATCAGAAAGAACATTTCATCTCATTCTATCTGGCAATTAATTTACAGAATTTCTTTTTCTCTAGCTAAGCACAGCATATATCCAGTCACCCTCTTGGTTGTCTCACACCTTCACTGTGGGTCTATTCTCCAATTAATTTTCTACCTCATGCAGATAAAGACACTTACCAGGTATCTGATTAGTGGTCACTTTCCTTAATGCTGCCAAGTAGTCTCAACCACTAGCTCTCCAAGGACTCTGGCATCCTGCACTATCGTCTGATGTCCCAGCAGGTACCCCCAGAAGGTGTGGCAACTTGTGATTCAGAGCCCAGAGTGGTGGGTAGTACCATGGAGGTGGGGAGGTGCTGTTCTCCTGCTCCCTTCTCCTGGGATCCACAGCCTTCCTTTTCTTTCCCCTGTAGAAAGAAAACTTGCTTCCTGTCATCTTGTAACAGCCACTGATGTCTCCCACTGTGATGTAGCCCTGCATTTCTCAGTGGCTTCTGTAACTATTATTTTCAAATTTAACCAAATGCCACGAAGAATTATGGGTGTCCAGATCCATGTGTGGATAGAGCAGCACTAAAAATTATTGTACACTTTTTAAGCTGGGATCAGAGCCAAAATTTGCACTGGTCCAGGATATCAGAGACAATTGATCTCATATTCTAGATAAGGATATTTGATTTCTTTGCCAAGCAAACTTGCTTCTTCCCTGCAGTTCAGATTTTAGGAAACTAGATGATTAAAAAAAGTAATCTCTCCTTCTCATTCTGTACTATTACTGCATATAGGGTATATATGACTCTACAAATATAAAGAGAGTGGCATATAATCTATAAATACACACACATATATATTATACTTATATAATATATGATGTATATATACATATAATATATAATCTATAAATACATCTTTATACATACATAATGCATATGTATGTAAATACACACATACCTATATAATATACATAATATGTGCCAACTTTTCTGTTAACCAGATTGTGGAAGAGAGTTTCATTCTTGTGAGGATCTGAGGATCTGCTTTGTGCCAGGCACTGTGCAAAAAAAGGTGAGCCAGAAACATTGGAATACAATCCACCAATTATTGAGGGCTATCAATAAATTAGGTGCTATACTGTCTTTTACAACCATGCTGTCATTAATCCTTATAATAACCTTTTGGAGAAGGATTTTTTTTCTTCTTTTTTTAAATGGAAGAGCCCCTCACTTTCTCAAGGAGAGTTGCCAAAATCTTCATTAAGAATATCGTCAAAGCTGTCTTAAAGACATGTATGCATTGGAATCACTGTCTACAAATTCTGATGTACAGTACATTTGCTTTTTTAAAGAATTTAATGTAATTTCTATCTTGCATGCCCATTCTGCCAGATGGTGGAATCTTCATCTCCATCAGTTTGGGGATGCAGTCACCTTCTGGCAATGTTTACAGTATCTAGGTGTTAGAGAGGTTGGGAGGGTCGCTGGCATCTACAGGAACATCCAACCTCCTACCTCCTCCAGAGGGCTAGTCTATGCAGGTCACACCCAGTTCATCCTTCACATCTAGTAAAAGACCATGTCCAATCTAGCAAGTCCCTCTGGCAGCTATCTTCCCGCTGCTATTCCCACTGCACTTTGGGAAACTATGGGTGCTAAAATCATGTGGCACTTTCCTTTATGTGATCATTCTGAGAATTCACAGCTCCTGGACTGGGGACTCCTGCCTGCGCTCTACAGCTGAGATGGACCACACTCCATACCCTCTCTAGGGCTGCTCCCGGCAGGGTGAGATACAGCCTCCTGTGCTCCCTGACACAGAGATCTCTGCTTCTCACTGTCCATCTTTTCTTTTCCTGGGACCCTCCCCCACTGCTTACTCATTCTTCATGTCTGCTCCATGCCTTGCTTTCCAAATAGTAGGAAATTCATCTCTGATGCCTTTGTCTGTGATAATACGGTGGGGAGGAACTGCTTTTATGCTTTATTATTTTCTCAAATCCATGGTTCTCTTCCCCTGAGGGCCTAAGGCTTTTAAAAATCAAGACAAGGATGGACTTCATTGTCTTTTATTTTCTGCTTTTCCTGAGATAATAACACCCAAGACAACTTACTCCTGAGAACAAATGCCCCAGCTGACTAAATAAGGAAAAGTTATAAAGTAAAATAGGAGAAGAGAGAGGCTATATTCAATATTTTAAGGGTAAGAATTGTTCAGGTAAACAAGTTAAGGAAGGGATCTCAGACTGATAGAAAATAATGTATAAAAGGTCATCAGAAGATACATTGCAGATTGGTTTGGGATAGATGAAGGGCACCTGTAAGGTCAGGGATGAGAAATGGACTGGAAAGCAGTGGAGAGTCAGAGAGCAGTTGTGAAAAGTTTTCTAATTCAAGGTGAGAGATACTTTAAAGGGCTTTTAAGAGAGGAGGTTATTATGAACTAAATATCTGTGACTCCCTCCACACACACACCAAAGTTTATATGTTGAAGCCCTAACCCCTAAAGTGATAGTATTCACAGCTGGGGCCATTGGGTGGTAATTTGGTATAGGTGAGGTCCTAAGGGTGGAGTCCCCATGATGGGATTAGGGCCCTTAGAAGAAGAAGAAAAGGGGCACCTCAGTGGCTCAATTGAATGGTTGACTCTTGATTTTACTCAGGTCATCACCTCACAGTCATGAGATCAAGCCCCTCTTCTGGACTCCACACTGAGCCTAGAGTCTGCCTAAGATTCTCTCCCTCCCTCTCCCTCTGCCCCTTCCCTGCTTGTGCATGTGAGCTCTCACTCTCCCTTTCTCTCTCTCAAAAAATAAAAATAAATTTAAAAAAGAAGAAGAACCATGTGAGAACACAAGAAGGTAGCTGTCTGCAAGCCAGGAAGAGAGCTCCACCAGAACCTAACCACACTGGCTGCTGATCCAGCAGCCTCTAGAATTACAACGTCTAGAATTATTGTTTAAGTCACCCAGTCTGCAGTATTTTGTAATAGTAACCTGAGCTGACTAAGGTAAGGGTGATGAACGAATTTGTGTTTTAGGAAGATTGTCCTGGCACCATGAGAACAGCAACCAGGTCTCAACCTCTTCTATGTTTCCCACAGACTCAGTGCTAAAGCATAGAGCAGGTGGTCCAGAGCTACACTGAACAGAACACGGAGTTTCACAGATTAGAAACACTGCCAGTAAAACAGTCCTGTTATTTACATTAACTCGATTCCTCATAAGTATCACAGGGCTGCAGGCTTGAGAATGGCACACCCAAAGGAGAACTTTGTTACTTTCTCCTCTAAATTCCATTGTATTTATCTTCTTCACAAATGTCTGTGGAATTTTTTAGACTCTTTTATTTTAAATGGTGCTTATTATCTCCAATTTGACTTTTCAAATTAGAGAAATTAAAATGTATCAAACATCTAATCAGAGTATGGTTTGTTTTAAACTGAATTTGAGTGCCTAAGTGCTTAGATTAGTCAATGGGAGATTTCTCCTAGTATCAAGCCCTAATTTTTAATTAAAAAACAAAACCCTGATTAGTTGCTTACGACATGTATTTAATTCAGAAAAATTGTAGATAGAATTACAAAAGGATTACTGAGGAGGGATCCAATGTCCTTGTGTGGGTTAGAATTGACATAAGCCTTAATTTTCTTTTTTTTTTTCTCTTTGAGATTTGCTTTTATTATTCAACTTAAAATACTCTTATCTGAAAGAGTTAGTCTAGGAAAATGGGATGAATCAATCTGCTCTTCCTATAAAGAAGGGAAATTTCTAAATTTCAGTGAACTGGACCCTTTATTCAGGGGTTACTACAGCAGTAGAAAAGGAATAACTGATCTAGACCAGTAAACTCTGAAAGTGCCTAGTGGAGGAATCTGTGAATCAGTGTTGCCTTCCTTGGCCACTGGCTATTTTGTAGGATTTCAAAAAAGGGTAACTCATCTTACCTCCAGATTGAAGTCTCAAACTGTCTGATTTTAGGGGAGGTATACAAAATTATGGTTTTGGGGTGGGAATCCTTTGAACTCTATAGTTGAAATAAGGCAAAAAATGCAAACAATATGATGTTTCTGAAAAAAGAAAATGTATACTACAGTGTTAATGAATGATGTCAGATCATTTGCTGAGTGCAGATTTTGATAGGAGGAAGAAAAAGGAAGCAAAGGTGTGGGGGGGGGGGTGGGGAATTAAAGGAGAGAAAGTCCAAAGATAAGGTGTTTGTTATTTGTTTGCTTAAATCTTGGAAATAATTAGGAATTCAAAGTCTGTCTTTTTCACTAGTGTGCTGGGAAGATGCTCAACCATTAGAAGCACAAAGGGAACTACACCCCCTCCCCACCCCGGCAATATAATACACAATTTATGTTGCAGTTTTAAACCATTGGCTGCAACACACTGTATCTAGCCCAATTCTCAGGCCTAGTATCACAACTCACTTGTGTGGTACAGTTATAACATGTTGTGATTTGTCACCTTTAATAAATACCAAGGTATAAGGACAACTGGATTTTTTAAATTATTTTTTTAGATGTTTATTTTCGAGAGAGAACTATTGGGAAAGGGACAGAACTATTGGGAAAGAGAGGGAGACAGAATCCCAAGCAGGCTCTGCACTCAGCACAGAGCCCGATGCGGGGCTCAAACTCCTGAACCATGAGATCATGACCTGAGCTGAAACCAAGAGTCAGACACTTAACTGGCTGAGCCACCTAGGTACCCCACAATTGGATTTTTAATAAACACTAAACCAGAACAGGACTGTAATATCCCAAAATCAATCTGTTAATAATGACATGAATTTCACTCACAACTCAATATGTTCTCTTGAATAAAAAAAAATTTAAAAAAAAAGGTGAACCTAGAACTAGGCTGCCCAGAATTGCCTGTTAGACTGCTCCCAGTCTGACCCTTGCCATACCCTATGATATAGGTATAACCATGAGAGGGTGGTACACATATAAAGGCCATCTACAATGTGAGTCAAAGCAGAAAAAATTGGAAAGCCACTGATGTAGTGTAACCCAAATCAAAAGCAATCTATAGTCAGAGTTCAGGTTGTTTTTCTCAAAGGCAGCCAGACCCAAATCAAGGTCAAACAGAGACCCTCAGGGGCTTATGTCCACCATTTGACCTAGTTAATAAATATAGAGGCAAAGCAAAAGGTGATATTATACTTAAGACTTGAAAGACTGCTTGGATTTTCCTCTGCCTTTGATGAATTGCATAGATATTTTCCTTAATCAAGTTCCAGGGTCTGAAAAAAGCAACTTAAAGCAAACAGAGTCTGAAGACAGGCTAACAGATTAATGGAAAGGTTGAAGAGTTGAGAGAGGATAGCATGAGATAAAGTGAATAAATAACTAAAATGTAACTGCTGGGTTCTGTCTAATAGCCTCCTGGGCTGTGCGATGGCTCTCAGTTGATTGGGTACTAGGACACTGCAAATACATGGGAATTTAATTACACCTAAAGGAAGGGCTCTAAAAGGCTATGTTCTGAGAATTTTTAATGTTCTTGCAATATCTTTGAAATTGTGGCTCTAAAACCACATGTGGTGTTCCCAAATAAATTGGATACACAATGTCTACTGTGTTTTCATGATGTGTCAGCCTAGTAGCCATATCAAAAAGAAAAGTGGGATGAGTTTGGCATGATTCACTCTTAATTAACAGAGTTGATTCATGTTAATTGTGCTTCTCTTTCTGAGTATTTGTAAGCATTTTTTAAAAAGCAAATCCAGCCTAGAACATTGCCCTGCATTGCCATTAAGCTCATCTCCTTGTAGTTTGAAATTTTACCCTTCTCTCTCTTTTTTAAACCAAGACTATTGCCTTCAGTTTGGGGGGGAGGGTACCTCTCTAGGACTTCTCATTTCCTCAAAAATCAGTAAATAGCATTTGAGGATTATACTGATAAATTCTGAGAGTCATCTGGGATGAAGTTCTTTACATCAGAACCCTTGAAATTTTCTCTCCCTCAGGACTAATTCCCTCTTACAAATGTTGTATGTAATATTTTCTGCTAAAGATAATTTTCTTTGAGAAGAAAATGAAATAATCAAATGACAATAAAAATAGTTTAATGATTCTTTCCTATACATCTCTCACAGGTAGACCCAAAGCATTGGTTCCCCTCATTCTTTCTTAACTTTTTGAAAAGTAAAACTATTGATAGAGCAAGCCAAGGATTAATGTCATAATGTTTTCTTTAAATATATATTTCTTCTTCTAGGCCACAAGCAATTTGAAGGTTGAGACCAGACCTTGTGATTTCCCTTCCTGTCTCTGAGTCACGGACTTAGCACAGTGCCTGGTGCAGAGGAGATTCTCAATAATATTGAATTGCTGTATTCTATAGAGTTGAGTGAAAGGGGAAAATGTCAAGGGTGATTATCCTATTCAGATTCTGATTCTAATTTCTCCATGACCTTGCCCAGACATGAAGGGTATCCTAGGCTACTGAGGATTTCTGACTCAGCACTGAGGCAAAGAATGGTCTCCTTTTTCCAAAGTCATTTATTTGTGACATAGCTCAGTAAGTATGTGCTTTCTGGATTCTTATTCATATGTAAATAAAGTAGGCTACTCAGAATTGGTACAGAGGACTTCATAATCCCTAGCATTCTGTGTTATGGGCAGCAGAAATCCTTGTTTGACCTTTTTCATCCTTCTTTTAAGCAGTCATTGTTTCTACTAATGGTGCCCAGTTTGCTACTAAAGTTAGACATATCTGCAAAATGAGGCTAGATGTTGTTCTCTAAGGATACTTCCATTTCTAAAAGGTCTGCATATCCATACGGAAACTGAAAAAGTTTTCTACCCAAGAAATGCTAAGACTTCCTACTATTGGGAGGTTTCTCTGCTAGGGGCTGGCAATGTACCCATTACTTTGAGTCTGCAGCTGAATCTGTGAAACACACAGGCAAGTAGAATGTTGTCATCACCTGGATGACCAACAACCACTTCAAAGGCAACACATCCAAAACCAAACTCCTTTCCTCCCAAAAAGCCTAATACCCTTCTTGCATTCTTATCTAAATGATTGGCACATTTACCACCAAGATACTCAAAAGAGAAAAATCCAACAGCTCTTCCTAATATTTCCATCTCTCTCACTACCAACCCTGCTTCCTCTCCAAAACAGTCAGCCATCAGATCCAGATATTTTTCTACTTAATTTCTATCATCTGTCCACTTAGGTTACTGTCACTAGATAATTATAAAAGCCTCCGAAGTGCAATGTTATCTATAGTTACCTTTTATCCTTCAAAATTCAGTTTGAGCATCACTTCTTCCAGATAGGCTTCCTGAATATAACAGTTTTATTTTGGTGCCCTTTGTAGATCCATCTGTCAGGACACTTATCTTCTGCATTGTGGGCATGGGCTACCTATGTCTCCTATGAATTTGTTTAGCATAGGCATTTTTCAGTCCAACATCTGTGAGAATATTTTCAGACTGAATGAATGAGGTGTTTCTTGTTTTGAGATCCTCCTTCCTATAGATTCTTACTTGTAACTGAAACTTTTCCATTAGAAAATCTCCCGTTCCTTTAATGACAAGAGTCTGTGGCTTTAGGTAATGCTAGAATACCAGTCTGTGAGTAAACTTCTGGCATGCAAACCAGAGGCCACCTATCTACTAAGCACGCACCTGAATTCTCAGTGCCAGTGACAAGGCTGCAAGGAAAAGACACCAGTGGAAAAAAGAGAGAGAGCCCAGAGTTGGGGAACAGCCAAGGCCATAAAGTAGGTCTTCATCTGACAATGTTCACAAGAGTTGCCTTAAAGAGGAAAGGAAGACTCATGGGGAATCTTTGCCAGGGAGAGCAGGAGGGAGCAGTAAAGCAAAAATACAGTATTAACCTGTGGGAATGCAAAGAAAAAGGATTGGGGGAAATTTCTGGACAGTAAACAGAATGCACCTAGTTAGCCTCTGTGCTTAGTGGAGGCAATCTGCCCCAACTTGGCAGATAAAGAATTGGATGAAAGAAGAAAGATAAAGCTGACCCCCATCCCAAAACACAAACACACACACACACACACACGTTGACCTGGTATCTGTGGCTACAGGTAAGGAACACAAGACTACTTGTACCTGTAGAGACCTCATCTATGGAAGCAACAAGCAGAAAAGACCCCTTTTTGAAAAACAGTAGAAACAGATAATGGCAGGATCTCAGAGGCCCTAACTGGCACCGGACCCTCAGAGGGTTACAGTTCTTGACTACAAATCCCTTTGTAAGAGTCATGCTGCTATTTCTGACTGCCATCAGATAAACATTCACTCCCTACCAACCATGCGATCAGTATCTTCTGGCAAAGTTGATCCCCCTTGGGACAAACTCTTTGATCAGAAATTTTGTTTTGTTTCAGCTCATGGAGACAGATCACAGTGAGGCTTCTGAGAGTCAATAGGAAAATGCTAATAGATTTCTTCTCACTGGGGAGGCCCATACCAGTGTTTTAATCATCTTGTGGCTGCTTAATTAACATTCGTTGGCATTATTTCTGCTACTGTTAGCAAAATGTAAATATTTAAATGGCATCTATTTTTCATGGAGCAGAACTATGAGCACAGAATTTGAGGCAGAGATCTGGCCTCATCTTAATCTAAACACCCTCTTTAGCTTTTGGCAAATGTCTTAATTTCCTACCTCAGTTTCTTCATCCATGAAAGAGAGATAATGCAAACAGTTCTAAAGGGGATTATAAGGATTAATCATTAACTATCCAGAAAAATTATTTGAAAACAAAAATGGGCAAATGTAATACTTCCACCCATAAGTAAAAGGACTCCACAGAGAGAGAACATAAACAAGTGGGATTGTATAAGAAAATTATTCTGCATACTCTGTGTTCACTCCCTTGTAGCTTCCCAGGGTGCTACGTGTTAAGTATATGTATGCATGAGCCATGGTGAGCAACAGAATATTCAAGAGAATAGCTAACTCTAAAAATAAAGTTGCTCACTGAGAAGCTTTTTATTTCAAACTGTAGCTAATGTCCAGATGAATCTATTCAGTATGTCCACATCCCAACTTTTTTGCTTAAACTTCTAAATTCAAACTGTTTACAAGTCAAGAAAATATAAACTGCAAAAATTAAGAATTTTAAGTGTCATAGAGCAAGCAGTCCTCAGGGAGAAACATCGTTCATGTTCAGTGAGAACAGAGTATTTACTTATTTATTTAATCCTTGGTAATTTAGTATAAAAATAAAGCCAGGAAATTTATATTGGTCAACCATTGCCTTTTTTTTCATTTAGGCAACTCTTGTATTGTATTGTATTGTATTGTATTGTCATTTTATTTTTTTTTCTTTTTCCTTTTTATTGAAGAATAATTGACACACATTTTTACATTAGTTCCAGGTGTACAGTATAGTGATTTGACAACTCTGGTTGTGCTCACCGCAAATGTACCTACCATTTGTCACCATATGATACTATTGACTATATTCCCTATGCTGTATCTTTCATTCATGTGACTTCTCCATTTCATAACTGTAGGATTGTTAATCCCACTCCCTTTTACCCATTTTGCTCATCCCCCCAACATCCTCCCTTCTGGCAACTGCCAGTTTGTTTATTTTCTGTATTATAAGTCAGTTTCTGCTTCTTTTTGTTGTTTGCTTGGTTTTTTTTTTCATTCCACACATAAGTGAAATCATGTCTGACTGAATTTCACTTAGCATAATACCCTCTAGGTCCATCCACATTGTCACAAATGGCAAAATCTCATTCTTTTTTATGTTTGTGTGTTTGTGTGTGTGTACATCTTCTTTCTTCATCTAATGACAGACATTTAGTTGCTTCAATGTCTTGGCTATTATAAATAATGCTGCAATAAACATAAGAGTGTAAATGTCTTTTTGAATTAGTGTTTTTGTTTGCTTTGTGTAAATTTCCATTAGAAATACTGTTCCATATTGTATTTCTATTTTTAATTTTTTGAGGAAACTTCATTACTGTTTCCCACAGTGGCTGTACCAATTCACATTCCTACGAAGAGTACACAAGAGTTCCTTTTTCTCACATCCTCATCAACACTTGTTATTTCTTATATTTTTGATACTGGCCATTCTGCCAGGTATAAGATGATATCTCATTTTGGTTCTGATTTGCATTTCCTTGATGATTGGTGATGTTTAGCATATTTTCACATGTCTGTTGACCACCTCCACATCTTCTTTGGGAAAATGTCTATTCAGGTCTTCTGTTCATTTTTAATCCTATTGTTTGGTTTTTGTTTTTGTTTTTGTTTTTGTTTTGGTGTTGAGTTACATAAGTTGTTTGTATATTTTGAATGTTGATCTTTTATTAAATGTATCATTTGCAAATATCTTCTCCCAATCAGTAGGTTACCTTTTCATTTTGTTGATGATTTTCTTTGCTGTGCAAAAACTTTTTATTTTGGTATAGTTACAATAGTTTGTTTTTGCTTTTATTTCCTTGCTTTGAGGAAAAATGTTGCTAAGGCTAATGCCAAAGGGATTACTGCCTATGTTTTTTTCTAGAAGTGTTATGATTTCAGGTCTCATATTTAAGTTTTTAATCGATTTTGACTTTATTTTGTATATAGTATAAGAAAGTCGTGCAGTTTCATTCTTTTGAATATGCTGTCCAGTTTTCCCAGCACCATTTATTGAGAAGACTTTTCCTCTTGGTATATACTTGCCTCCTTTGTTATAGATTAATTGACCATGTATGCATGGGTTTATTTCTGTGCTCTCTATCCTGTTCCATTGATCTATGTGTCTGTTCTTGTGCTATATGTGTTTTGATTATTATAGCTTTGTAGTATAGTTTGAAATCTGGAGTGTGATACCTCTGCTTTGTTCTTTAAGATTGCTTTGCTATTCAGAGTCTTTTGTGGTTGCATATGAATTTTAGGACTATTTCTTCTACTTCTGTGAAAAGTCCTATTGGTAGGGATTTGATTGGATTTGTAGATTGCTTGGGGTAGTACAGATATTGTAACAATATGAATTCTTCCAATCCATAAGCATGATATGTCTTTCTATTGTCGGTGTTGTCTTCAATTTCTTTCATTAATGTTTTATAGTTTTCAGAGTACAGCTCTTTCACCAACTTGGTTAAGTTTATTCCTAGGTATTTTATTCTTTTTGATGCAATTGGAAATGAGACTGTTTTCTTAATTTCTCTTTCTGCTACTTCATTATTAGTGTATGGAAATATAACAAATTTCTGTATATTAATTTTGCATCCTGTAACTTTACTGAATTCCTTTATTACTTCTAGTAGTTTTTTGATGGAATCTTTCAGGTTTTCTATATATAGTATCATGTCATCTGCAAATACTGACCATTTTACTCCTTTCTTACTAATTTAGATGCTTTTAGTTTCTTTTCCTTGTCTGGTTGCTGTTGCTAAGACTTCTAATACCATGATGAATAAAAGTGGCTGCAGCAGAGGAGTACTTGTCTTGTTCCTGATCTTTGCAGAAGTACTTGTCTTGTTACTGATCTTTGAGGAACAGCTCTCATTTTTTCATCACTGAGTTGGACATTAGCTGTGTCTTTGTCATATATGTACTTTAATATGTTGAGGTATGTTTCCTCTAAACCCACCTTGTTGAGACTTTTTATCATGGGTAGATGTTGAATTTTGTCAAATTCTTTTTCTGCATCTATTGAGATATGATTATTCTTCATTTTGTTTATGTGGTATGTCATGTTGATTGACTTGTGAATATTGAACCATCCTTGTATCCCTGGAATAAAGTCCAGTTGATAGTGGTAAATGATCCTTTTAAGGTGTTATTGAATGCAGTTTGGTTGTACTTTGTTGAGGATTTTTGCACCTATGTTCCTCAGGGATATTGACCTGTAGTTTTGGGGGTTTTTGTAATATTTTATCTGGTTTTGGTATCAGGATAATACTGGCCTGATAGAATGTATTTGGAAGCTTTCTTTACCCTTGTATTTTTTTGGAATAGTTTGAGGAGAATAGGTATGAACTCTTCTTTAAATCTTTGGTAGACTTCATCTGTGAATTCATCTAATCCTGGACTTTTGTTTGTTGGGAAATTTTTATTACTGCTTCAATTTCATTACTAGTAATTGGTCTATTCAGTAATTGGTCTACTTCTTCCTGGTTAAGTTTTAAAAGATTGTATGTTTCTAAGTATTTGTCCATTTCTTCTAGGTTGTCCAATTTGTAGGCATATAATTTTTCATAGTAGTCTCTTATAAAGAGACTTATATTTCTGTGGTGCTGGTGATTACTTCTCCTCTTTCATTCCTGATTTTATTTATTTGAGACCTCTATTTGATGAGTCTGGCTAAAGTTTTATCAATCTTTTTCATCTTTTCAAAGAAACAACTCTTGCTTTCACTGATCTTTTGTATAGTTTTAGTCTCTATTTTATTTATTTCCACTCCGATCTTTATTTCATTCTGCCTACTAGTTTTGGACTTTATTTGTTTTCTTTTTCTAATTCCTTTAGATGTAAGGTTATATTTTTATATTTGATATTTTTCTTGTTTCTTGATATAGACCTGTATTGCTATAAATTTCTTTCTTAGAACTACTTTTGTCATATCCCAAATATCTTGGGCCATTGTGCTTTCATTTTTATTTGTTTCCAGGTATTTTTTATTTCCTCTTTGATTTCTTAGTTGACCCATTAGTAGCATTTGATTAGCCTCCACATGTTTGCGTTTCTTCCTATTTTTGCCTTGTAATTGATTTCCTGTTTCAAGTCATTTCTGGTTGGAAAGGATGCTTGATATGATTTCAATCTTAAATTTATTGAGACTTGTTTTGTGTCCTAACGTGTGATCTATCCTGGAGAATATTCCATGTGCACTTGAAAGAATGTTGGTTTTGGATGGAATATTACATATAATGTGGTCACTCCCTTCTGGCCTGCAAAATTTCTGGTGAAAAGTCAGCTGATAACCTAGTGAGGTTCCCCTTGCATATAGCTGTTTTCTTTTCTCTTGCTGGTTTTAAAATTCTCTCTTTAATTATTGTTGTGTGTCATGGTATGGATCTCTTTAGGTTCATCTTCTTTGGAGTTTTCTGTGCTTCCTGAACCTGTTATTTTCCCCAGATTAGGGAAGTTTTAAGCTTCTTCAAGTAAGTTACTTCTTCAAGTAAGTTTTCTGCACCTTTCTCTTTTCTCCTCTGGGATTCCTATGATGTGAATGTTTGCCTGATGTTGTCCAAGAAATTTCTTAACCTATCCTCTTTTTAGATTATTGTTCTCTTTTGCTATTCAAGTTGGCACTTTCTATTACTCTGTCTTCTAAATCACTAATCAATTTTTCTGCATCCTCTAACTTACTGTTGATTCCCTTCAGTGTATTTTTCATTTATGTTCATTTCATTCAGTTATTATATTCTTCAACTCTAATTGTTTCTTTTTTATATATTTTCTGTTCTATATCTCTGAAGTTCTCACTGAGTTCATCCAATTTTCTCTTGAGTCTGGTGAGCATCTTTATGACCATTACTTTGAACTCTTTATCAGGTAGATTGCTTATGTCTGCTCCATTTGGTTCTATTTCTGAAGTTTTATCTTATTCTTTCATTTTGAGGATATTTCTGTCTCATTTTGCTTGACTTTCTGTGTTTGTTTCTGTGAATTAGGCAGAACAGCTACTTCTCCAAAACTTGAAGGAATGGTTTTGTGTATGGTCATCCCCTGCTGACTTTGGCTGTCATGCATGTTCTGAGAGTCTCAAGGCACTCAGTGCTGGGAGCCACCCCAATGGGATGGCCAGAGCTAAGTTGGATGTGGGCCAGGGTAATCCTGGGGCTTTTAGCACAGAGGGCACCCTGGCGAGACAGCTGAAGCTGAAGTGGTTGCAAGCCAGAGTATCCTAGGCATTTGCACACTGGGCATGCTGATGGGGCTACTGGAGCCTAGTCAGGTATAGGTCAGAGTGTCAGGGATGCTCTGCATCATGGGTCACAGACAAATCATCTGGAGCCAAAGTGGTATGAGCCTGAAATGTGCCAGGATGCTTTGCACCTGTGTAACTTTGATGAGATGGCTGGAGCTATAGTGAGCACTGACATGGGGTATCCCAATATGTACCATGGTAAGGCCACCCTGCTGGGATATTTGGGGCTGGTGCAGGCTGGGGACTAGAACTTCCTACACTGTCTTTAATAGTGAAAAATTACCTTTATTCTAAATCCACTTTTATCCCCTCTTCTAGGTTAAACAAAGCAGTTTCTTAAGGCTTTCATTCTAAATGTAGCAAAAAAAAAAAAAAAAACGGTACTAGGTTTCAAACAGGAAGTTGTAGGAAATAGAGGTTACAAAACTAGGATTATATTTCTACATTCACCATTGAACAACAATGGCGGACTCTCTGTTTCCAAACCTGTGAAACAGGGACACTATAGAGGCTTACAGTAGAGGGAAGAATATGCAGGCTTCAGATCAGAGTTTCTGGGTTTAATTCCAGGCTCAATCACATACAGCTAACATACCTGGAATGAGTTACTTAGCTTCTCTTTCAGTTTTCTAGCCAGAAAGCAGGAATGTAATAATCATAGGAAATGCTGTGAGGATGAAATGATATTATATATAAATCACTTAGAACTGATGCATGCATATAGCTAGTGGTCCCTCAAATGTTAGTTAGCTTCTACCATCATCATTATCATCATCATCATCTTCCAGACTATCCCTTAGAGTTCTGTGTAAAGCACAAATGAATATACAAATTCATTGCAAACTGCAAATAACTGTATGTTATGATTGTTTTGTTTTTTTTTTTTTTTCATTTTATTTTTAGACAGAGAGAGCGTGTGCATGAGCAGGGGAGAGGGGCAGAGGGAGAGAAAGAGAGAATCTTAAGCAGGCTCCAGGCTCAACACTTGGTTTACTTCCCAAGACTCACTTCAAGACTGATTTCTTTGTGATGGCCAATCCTGAAAGATTACATCATGCTAGTATCATGAGTTGGATGCTCAACTGACTGAGCCACCCAAGCACCCAAAGTTATAAATATTTAAATAAAAAGTCCAGATCTAATAGTCTGAGATATCCCAGACTATATTAAAACCGTAATGTGTCTCTCAGAGAGAGGTAGCATACTCCATATATGCCTTGGGAGAGTCTTATTTTTTCAACAGATGGAAGCTAGGTGTCAGGAAAGCCCACCTGCTTATTCCAGTCCTAATGTTGTGTGGTAGGAAAATTCTTTCACCAATCTGTGCTTCAGTCTCCTCTTCTTTCCAGAATGCCATGGCTTCAGCTGCCTCATCCAATGATCTTTGTAGGCAAGGAGGCAACTTGTGCCCAAAGAGAGAGGAGTGTTTGCTGCCTAAGAGAG